>NC_064408.1:128745000-129345000 GCF_023375975.1 Astyanax mexicanus | reverse complement strand
GCACATACGAAACAGTCCAGGTTCAGATCCAGGCAAAGATGGTATCAGAGGCCAGCCTAACTGTAGTATAAAGTCCAGGGGAGAGTTCAGAAACCGTCAACAACAGTAATAGGAAAGCAAGGTCAAAAGCACGCGAGATCAGGAGAATAAAATGCTTTGTACACACAGAACGGCAATACGCCACAGGAAACAAAGGGCAGCGGTGTCTATAAATAGACCGGAGCCTAGGTGAACTGAATTACCATTCCGGGGAAGCCTCACAAAGTTGTGGCATGTGTGCTGTGATGTCATGGCATTTGTAGTCCATTCAATTCTGGGGATTGTAGTCTTTGAGCTCAGAAGCACTCCCAGGCTCCGTGGGAAAGTCAGGAGGAACAGAACAGCCACAAGGATGTCCAAGCAGAACAACCGAGGGACAAGACCCGACCACTGGCTGACAAGAAGCTGAAACTGGCGGATACGGGGAACGGTAACAATGCCCTCAGGGACAAGGAGCCGGCTTCTTGGAGGGGAAATCCACTAGAAGCCCAGGATCAAACACATTCTTAATGTTCACCCAGCAATGCTCCTCTGGTCCATGACCCTTCCAGTCGATAAGGTACTGGAGGCAACCCTCGTGCCGTCTAGAGTCCAAGACCTCCCGAACAGCATAGGTGGAAAAATCATCCATCTCCAACGGCTCCGGTTGGACGCCTCTGACCTGTGACTACGGGCATGAGCAGAGATACATGTAATGAATTGTAAACTCGGTATTGAACAGGAAATTCAATTTACAAAGGACCCTGAAGGGATTGATATACTTGGGTAACAGTTTCCTCCATGGAGCCTACATGGAAACATAGACAACCAAGTCAAGTCAAGTAGTTTTTATTATAAATACTGCATATGTACAGGACATACAGAGAATTGAAATTACGTTACTCTCCTTCCCAAAAATTTCAGCAAGTACAGAAAGTTAAGATGGAAAAAATTAAGATGGAATGACAGTGCAAGTATAAACAGAACCCGTATAACAGTAGTGCAAATGTAGTATAATAGCTTATAATGTTAATCTGTCCAGTTTTCTTTTCATTTGCAGGATGTTTTTTTAAGGCTACAAGAAACATTCTCAGAACATTATTTATGCAAGTTCTTGTAACGTTCCCCTGTCCAGATTTCTAAACATTTACAGGGCGTTTTGTAAGGTTACAGGAAACATTTTCAGAAAACTATTTATGAACATTCTTATAATGTTCATCTGCCCAGTTTTCTAAACAGTTACAGGACGTTTTGTAAGGTTTCAGCAAACGGTCTCAGAAAACTGTATATGAACTTTCTTATAACGTTCACCTGTCCAGATTTCTTCAAATTTACAGGACGTTTTGTAAGGTTACAGGAAACATTTTCAGAACACTGTTAATGAACCTTCTTATAATGATCATCTGCCTAGATTTCTAAACATTTACAGGACGTTTTGTAAGGTTACAGGAAACGTTCTCAAAACACTGATTATTAACGTTCTCATAACATTCAACTGTCCAGTTTTCTGAACATTTACCAGAAATTTTGAAAAATTGCAGGAAACTTTCTCAGAACATATTTTATTAGTGATCTTATAACATTCATCTGTCCAGCTTTCTTAACATTTACAGGCTATTTTAAAAGGTTACAGGAAACGTTCTAAGAATACTGTTTATGCACGTTCTTATACCGTTCACCTGTACAGTTTTCTTAACGTTTACAGGACGTTTTGTATGGTTACAGGAAACTTTCTCAGAACACTGTTTGTGAACGTTCTTAAAGCGTGCATCTGTCCAGTTTTCTTAACGTTTACAGGACATTTTGTAAGGCTATAGGAAACGTTGTCAGAACACTGTTTATGATATTTCTTATAACGTTCATCTGTCCAGTTTTCTTAACGGCCCATAATGTTTTTCTTAAGTTACGTGAACGCTCTCAGCACGTCAGCTCGACGTTTTTTATAACAATAATTAAACTCTTCACTTACCTTCTAAAACTGTCTCCTCCTGCAGTAATCCGGAGAAGACTGGAGTAAAGCAGGAGAAAAGAAGATATAATGTGAAAAATGGAGTAAATCTGTTTCTCGTCTGTAAACGTTGTAACTCTACTCAACCAGGGAAGTGTTGGGACTAAACTATTTAAGATCCACTTTACACTATAACTCTAACTTATAATTACCTCACTATTTACCAAGAAATAAAACACTGGACCCAGTTAAGAGAAAAGCAGATTATTCCTGAAAACCAAACACAAACTCTGCTCTCCTGGACTGTATTACTCTTCCTCTTCTTCTTCCTGTTATTTTTACAGTTACATTACCGCCACCATCTGGACTGGAGTGGTATTACGATAAAGAAGAGACACAACAGACATGTATTACAGCTATTCTGTTCTACTGTTTCCTTACCTGGTAGAGAGAACACGGATGGGATCTACCAAACAGAAAAACCTGTGGTGGCTTCACTTTTGAGAGACGATGCTCTGTGCAGCTATACACAGTCTATGATCTGTATCACTCCGCGGACGCGTTGCCAAGTAACGGCATGTTTATTCACACAGGACAGTTTTGAACCATCGCCTCATCCACCAGAAGCAGCATTAGCATTAGCTTAGCACAGTCTAGCGCCCAGCTATGGTACTCTTACCCGCAGCGCTGACTCGTATTTAGTGGGAAAAAAATCCTCAGTCACCTCGGTCGCAGTCTGATAGCCGGAACGGTAACCAGCCAGGCTAAGCTAATGCTAAGCTAATGCTAAGCTAAAGCATCTGCTCTAACCTAACCACAGTCCTGCCGGCTAGCTAACCGACACCAGCCAGCAAAACAGACAGAAACGCTCACAAACCCGCAGCTTTTACATGAAGACGATTCCGCGGAGCAGGAGAGGAGAGTTTCAGCGGTATTATAAGGTTCTAACGTTTACTAAACACTCTTAACTCCCAGTTTTTATTTCAAACTAACGTATAAACCATACGCCGTTTTGTAGCTGCAGTTCTGTTACAGTTCACTTGTTGTGGAACTGCTTTTTGGCGGGAGGTGCAGTCCGTATTAAAGCATATTCATTATAAATATTAAATTTTCTTTATTCATTTTGTTAAAAAAAAAAATCTGTTGTATAAAATCAATAGAACAATGGAGGTCGTTTGTTATCGCGAATAACATTACGGCTGTGATGATCTAATGCTTAAAATTATCATCGTTAAATCTCGCCACATTCTCCGTCATGTACATTAAAAATAAATATTAAAATAAGATGGAAAAGTGAAAATTACTAGCTCTGTTTTAGTTTCTGTAACATTAGTCCGAGAAAGCGACACACCAGTGTACAGTGGCTCTAAAAGCAGGTTATTTCTCTTTTCTACATCTACACACATTTAATAGATTTCGCTTGATTCTACTACTTGGTAAGTAACATATTAGTAATAAAAAGTCTATGAACAAAAAAAACAGCTTTCATATTTTTGTGGCAATATTAAAAGCAAAAAATAACGTTGGTTGCATATAATATTGAATATTTGACTGGAGGATGTTCAGTTTTCCTGGTGTGTCCGACAGGTTAAATGTAATCAATGGTACATCTTTAAAAGTTCATTTTAGAATATGCCAACGTTTCATTATTACATTTCTGATATCCATTGTTTTGGGGTGTCTTATTTACATAAATATCAAGAAAGTTATTTGTGCATCATAATTTGAAGCAAATTTTATATTTAGAAACTGTAAAAATTCCTGTACCTTTCCAAATAAAAAAAACTATATATATATATATATATATATATATATATATATATATATATATATATATATATATATATATATATATATTATTTCCATGAATAATGGAGAGATTAGATTTTTTGTGCTTCATATAATCTTTATTCTTATAAATAAAATACAAAAAGGCAGGTAAAAGGTTTTGTACATTTATGTTCCTAATATCCATTTTTGTTCCCATTGCTTTTCCTGAAACTTGAAGATAAGGAATATCATTAAAAATTAAGTAATTCCTTAAAACAAATGAGGCTAGACTGAGCAGAAAAGTTGTTATAGGCTTTAATATTGCTGTTTTTTAAGATCATATTTTAACACACCAAGGCCTGGTTCATGATCAATATTGGTGTAAAGACATTCTTTATCCAAAGAAACATAAAATAATATCATCTCCAAGTTGTGTAACATCTTTTAAGCACAATAAAAATTGGGTACTGTCTTTTTATGTAAGATTTTAATGTACATATAAAATTATTTTATGGTGATAAACAAAACTAAAAATTTGTTCTGTAAGATTACCTATACCTATATGGATTTTTGGTAAAATACATATAAAAAAAGCTTTAAGGGGATTTTTAATAAGTAAAAAACGTAACTATTTTCCAGAGATATCACCATGAAGTAAACCATCTTCCAAAAGTAACCGTAATTTACTAATGAATTGGGATCACATTTAAATGTTTTATATAGCATTAATGCTTTAATGGTGCTTCACAGTTGTGCAGGTTTCCCATACCATCAGAGATGCTGCTTTAGAAATTTGCTTTGAGAACACATCATTTTTAAACTTTTGGACTAGTTGCTCACGTAGAAGTTTACAAAGTGGTGAACCTCGCACTATCCTTGCTTGTGAAAAACTGAGCTGTTTAGGGATGCTCCCTTTATACCCAATCATGACCCACACCTGTTTCCAGTTAACCTGCTCACCTGTGAAATGAAACAGGTGTTTTTTAGTATTCCTCAACTTTCCCAGTCTTCTGTTGCCCCTGTCCCAGCTTCCCAAACGAGAGACAGACTGGTGCAGAGTGTACAACTTTCAAACTTGGAGAAACTACATGTGGACAAAGTGTTCATTACAGTAGTTCTATAACTAATCTTAGTGCTGGACGATATGGCCAAAATTTATATCACAATATATTCCTTAATTTCGGTCGATACAATATAATTTCGATATCGATATAAATACTTTGAAGGCCTCAGAAAAACTGCTAAGAATCCCTGCAATGGAAATCTGTACAGTACTGTCTGAAATGTTAATGTAAATCTTTAAAGCCTCCTCTCACAAAAAACTATATAATACTTTAGAAATAAAAAATGGTCAGAATAAATCAATGCTCACTTTTATTTGCATGTAGAAAAATAAAAACAACATGACATATCTATCAAACACAAACTTATAAGCTATAAACATATTACCAATATAAATAACTTTACATTACAACAGAGGCAGAACTTCTTATATATAAATTTAACAGATCAAAACAAAAGTGCTTCAACCAGGTTAACCTTATGGAATACAAAAAGCCTTCATATATATATAAAGGAAACATGATATCCCCGTCAAATAAACAAAGATATATCAACTATAAATAACTTAGATACAACATAAACTACAAAAGTGCTTCAGATACTGTGTGTAGTGAAACTGCTTGAAGTGGTGGAACAGACCGGACCGGAGCGCAGCCGAGCTATATCACGGGACATTCTAGGTGCGGAGCCGAGATCCGCTTGGTTAAGGTCGGTTTTGCTTCATCGCGGAAGGTTTTAGATGCGGCCGAGATCCGCTCTGTTAGGGTCGGTTTCGCCGAGCTTCATCGTGGGGCATTTTAGATGCGATGCGGAGCTGAGCCGAGCCTAGCCTAGCTGGCTACGTGCCTGTGTGATTACGTCATTACGCACTGACGTATCCCGGCTACGGAGGGTGGTTGCATTCAGCTCTGCAGTGAACTGACGCCGCTAAAAAACGCCTGTCTGTGATAGATTCTGTAAATAATACATACCGATATGCCACAGAAATGATATCACCGTTATTGAAACATTTCTTATTGCGATAAATACCGATATCAAATTATTGCCCAGGCCTAACTAATCTTAAAGCATTTGTGTTCCTTCAAACTACTTGAATACCGGAACCACTTCTCACATTCAGAGCAATAATACGGTTTCTCTCCAGTGTGAATGAGCTGGTGTTTTTGGAGAACACTCTGACGGCTAAAACTCTTTCCACAGTCTGAGCAGTGATACGGTTTCTCTCCAGTGTGAATGAGCTGGTGTCGTTGAAGAGTACTCTGTTGATTAAAACTCTTCCCACAGTCTGAGCAGTGATACGGTTTCTCTCCAGTGTGAATGCGCTGGTGTAGTTGGAGAGTACTCTGTTGAGTAAAACTCTTCCCACAGTCTGAGCAGTGATACGGTTTCTCTCCAGTGTGAATGCGCTGGTGTCGTTGGAGATGACTCTGACGGCTAAAACTCTTCCCACAGTCTGAACAGTGGTGAGTTTTTTTCTTGTCTGTACTTTTCTGCATTTGTTTGGGAGGAGTAGGCGAGGATGTTTGCTGAGTACTGGAGATTTTTTTGGATGCCATGTTTGTTTCTTCTTTTAGATTAACCTCTTTGTGAAATGTTCTGGTTGAGTGTATTTCCATGTCTAAATTTCCAACAGGTTGGAAAGTCGACACTAGGAGCAGGAGACCAGGAACAGGTCAGCGTTCAGTTCTGAAAGAAGCAAAGAAAAAAACAAAACCCAAACTCAGTTCTAGTTTGTGGTGCAAAATGAAAATCTCTTCCCTGGCAAACAGGAAATTGTAAGCCTGCAATCAGGAATGGAACTCTACATGCAAATTGCAGTGTTATGTTGATTTTTAACAGCAATGGCAGGCAGCTGGCAAAAATGAGGCAACATTTTTACACTGTCCTTGTATAAAGTAAATTAAATACGACGCATTTTGGACAAGTGTTCCGGCAAATTTTTGATTAGAAAATAGTGCTGCACGGTATTGGGAAAAATGTGACATTGCACTGTTTTTTTTTCGGCGATAATATCGCGATATTAAACAATGCATGGCATGACATCACCGACCCTGCCCGAGCCCGACTTATAAACTGTCAGTATGAGCCCGACCCGAGCCGGCTGCTCCACCGCAACCTCCCCGCGGCGCACGCCGGCCCAGCGAGCGACTGAAGCGGGACTAATCCACCGCGCCCTTCCCGCGGCTACATTAATGAAGCACTATGAAAAAACATGTTAAGTATGTTATTCAGACTACTAGCAACTAATTTATTCCTAAAATTGCCCTGCATTTATGGTAACGTCACATTTGAGGTAAATGGATAGGTACTTGTGCTACCCAGTGATCATTGCTACGTAATATTAGGCGCTTCTTATTAAGGGTTTTAGGTTTTTCACCATAATTTAATTTGGTGAATTAACCACGCTCTCAGTAAACACTAGTTTACTATCCTAGTACTTCATACAAAATTACATACTACTCAGTATAGCTGTTGGAAATTCCCTGGGAGCAGGTAAACTACATAGACCATAATTCTTTGCAGCAGGATAAGGCGGGGCTTAGAGGTTAAAATGGCACTGTCGGCCATTTTATTATTTCTTTGTTTGGCATGGTCTGAGGATTTGAACCTCTTTTGGATTGTGGACTGAGCTTCCAATGGATGTGTGTTTGTGTAAGTTTTCTGATTTATTACTTAATTCATTTATGTTAACTTGTCCAATTTGATTGTGATCGGGTTTATTGTTTGCTCACTTGGTTTGTTTCTTTTGTTGCACTATTTGTATTGTTTTACTGATCCTTGTATTTTGTTTATTTGTAGATAAAACCATCCATCCTGTGTATCCATCCTGTAGATACAACCATCCTGTATAATCTCTCCATTCACCCTATGTCTCCCTACATCATCTTCTTTCCTCCATCCATCCTTTCCTCAGCCATGCATTAACTGTCCATTCATGCACCTGCTCTGCCTCATTGTGAGATATGCTGTGACTCTGAGAATAAACTGCATCAGTTGAAGTCTGTTCATCCTCCTGTGTTTTAATGGACACACCATCACGACAGCCACCCTTCCACCAAATGCAATCCAACTAAACTTTACAATAGCTGTAATGCTTACTGTGTGCAATATCCATCTCACTACATGTACTGTGATCCCCTTATCACCATTTGTGCAATATGTTTAACGTGCAATATTTTTCTCACCTTTTTATCTACTATTATTTGATATTTGATATTTATTCACTGTTACTCTTTGTGCAATAATACTGGTCCACCCTACCATAATCATATCTCTGTGCACTAGATGTATATATTTTTTCTTTACTATATATCATTTTTAAGTATCTTTTATACATTTCCTGTAATATTTTTTATGTATATATAGATTTCTCATTATTTGTTTATATTTTTTCCTGACCTGTTTCTCTCTCCTTTCCTCTGTACTGCTTTAACATTGTAAATTTCCCCATTGTGGGATTAATAAAGAATTATCTTATCTTATTTTATCTTAACTAGACTTTAGCCGGGGGACTGTTCTGATATGGTCAATTTAACCGAAACAGTCTACTGCTGTTTTATTATTTTATACACTAAAGTGTATAAAAACAGTGATTTAATGATAAAACGTTAATGATAAAACACAAAGATAATGTGAAGCTTAAATATTCAATAATTAGCTACCTAACGCTGATCCCGCATTTTACTGACATCCCCTCATTTCAGCCTCATAATCAAACATTCAATCATCACTTTTCTTCAGTTTAGAAGAGATGATCCATCTGCAGAACCAGCTGCAGTTCTGCTCTCAGTGTAACAGCTGCTGCATTTAAGGTGGAACGGAAAACGCGTGGGAATAATGCTGTGCCCATAATTCATTCATTCATTCATTCTGAAATTTCAGATTAACGTTGTATTTTTGTTGTAAGGAAGTTTCCTGGAATGCTCTACTCGAATTTCTGCAGTTTTCTTAACATTTCAGGATGTTTTGAACGTTTAAAAGAAATGTTATCAGAACACGGTTTATAAACGTTCTTGTAACGTTTATCTGTCTATTTTTTAACGGCCCCAGAATGTTTTTCTTAAATTACATGAACGCTCTCAGCACGTCAGCTCGACCTTATTTACAACAATAATTTAACTCTTCACTTACCTTCTAAAAACTGTCTCCTCCTGCAGTAATCCGGAGAAGACTGGAGTAAAGCAGGAGAAAAGAAGATTTAATGTGAAAAATGGAGTAAATCTGTTTCTCTTCTGTAAACGTTGTAACTCTACTCAACCAGGGAAGTGTTGGGACTAAACTATTTAAGATCCACTTTACACTATAACTCTATAACTCTAACTTATAATTACCTCACTATTTACCAAGAAATAAAACACTGAATCCAGTTAAGAGAAAAGCAGATTATTCCTGAAAACCAAACACAAAGCCTGCTCTCCTAGACTGTATTACTCTTCCTCTTCTTCTTCCTGTTATTTTTACAGTTACATTACCGCCACCATCTGGACTGGAGTGGTATTAAATAAAACTAAATAGAAGAAAAGAAATCCTTTTTTAGGATAAAGAACACAATAAACACACAGCAAATACACATCATACAACCATCATAACAAAACTTAAAAGCTTAAAATATTGATGGATTTATGACATTTTTTATATTTAATTTGGCGAAAATTAGTCAGTATGTGTATATAATTATTTAAGCCTGAATAAACTAAAGTTTGTAATAAGAGCAACTTTAGATTTGTTTATAGAACATTTTCCTAAAATTATTATTATATTTACTCAAATTTTCTCCTTATGGTCAAACCTAAATCCTGTTGATTAGCCCTGTATTTTTCAGGATCCTACTAAAGTATTTGAAGCAGATATCACCTGTATTTAACTGAATAATGCGCTTTAGACAGAACTGGGTCTGTTTTTTCTCTCTAGTGGAGCAACTAGTCTTTGTTGTTCTAGGTTGTATTTAGAACACTGAATAAAAACATGCTCTATGGCCTCCTGGCTGTTAATACACTCACAGGTCCATCATCATGTTTATTCATTATAGGGTTCGAAAACCTGGAAAAGTCATAGAATTAGAAAATAGCAATTTCCAGGCCTGGATACGTTTTAGAAAAATAAAATACCCAGAACGTTTTGGAAAAGTTAGTTTGGAAAATGTTAGTGTTTGCGTTTATCGACTGAGAAAGGCTATTTGGGTTATAATAATAAAATAATGTAATGTTAGGGTAAACCCACCACGTTATGTAGGGAGACACTAATAAATTCACTAATTAGTGGTAAAACTGGAGTGAATTCGGACACTAACTCATCATTATCATGTGCCAGCACCGGTCGCATAAACACACACAGGTGAGAGAGGGGTTGAGTCGTGTTTAAAACTCCATAAACACACTGAACTGAGCTCTGAATTAAAGTTAGTGAAGCTCTGAGCTGATCATGAAGTTATTTATCTGCTTGTTATATTTACGCTGTTTAAAAGATGATCCTCACATTACTGAACTACATGAAGAAAACCTTAAAAATAGCAGCGTACACAGGCTCGCACTGTTGCCAGATTGGGTGGTTTCATGCCAAATGTCGAGTTGTGTCTGAAATTGTCTGGAGGAAATACTGTGGTTTGACAGGTGAACAAAACTACCAAGTGTAAAGAGTTTGGAAATTTAACTCGGCGGTGTTATAGTTAGATATTTAACCCTGCAGAGACAGAGCTTTTAGTCCTGCTGATGGAAATTTGAAGTTGTGTTTATGTTTATTAGTATATGTTAGTGAGCTATTTATTTCTTTCATTGCTTGTAAGGTTGTTTTTATGTACTGTTTTTACGTTTTTGTTTCGTGTGTCCAATGATACAAGGCACAAAACACATAATACAAATATGCAGATAAACTCATTTAAGTATACTTTTTTGTAATCAGTGATATTTAAGATATTTATGATATTTTAGTTAAGATCATGTTGGAATAAACCCTGTTATATTGTTAATATGACGAATATCAGCTGTTTGGATGGTTTTCTCAGTAAATTTGTGGATCTGAAACACTTTTTACCCTGTGAATTGGTTTTATCTGAATCCCATTGTAACAATCTGGCAACCCTGGTGGCTCGCTGTCCGCTCCGTTTCTTCGGCTGTCTGTTGCTTAGCAGCGAGACCCGCATAGCATTTTGGGACACATTCAGCTCGCTTAGTAAGCAGCGAAGTTTACTATAAATCATGATGCATTATGGGAGTTTTTAGTGCCCTCAAAATCACGTTCGAATCCCCCCTTAAGATTCGGACACTCAAAGAAAAATGGCTGACATACTCAATTGGCTCTGTGCACAAGATGGCGCCACCTAACTTCCGGGTAGTGAGTGGTAGGTATACTAGTTTCCGGTTGGAGTTGTTGTGGGGAGAACTGCCGGCAGGAGTACAGAGTGAAAGCGACCATGAGTGTTTTTAAAGTTAAGGAGAAACGAAAAACACAAAACAAAAAAAACTGACTGTGTTATTTTTATAATTAAAGGATCCTCTATAAAAAAATTGGAGACACTGGGAAACATACCAAACTGTTATATTTTAATAATAAAATCAAAAAAATTAAATTCAACATCAATACTATTTCATGCCTTTGAACTGTTTGAAACTAAGGATATACAATAGTAAACAACTATATATCTCCCGATGCCAGTATAACTTACAGAGGGTCTAGACACAGGGTAGAACTTATCTATCTCTCTCTCTCTATCTATATCTATATATACATAATTATTTATAAATAATATATATATATATATATATATATATATATATATATATATATATATATATATATATATATACTTATATATATATACAAAATATAAATATAAAAAATATATATATACAAAATATAAATATAAAATATATATATATACAAAATATAAATATAAAATATATATATATAATATATTATAAATAATGGGTTCTGGGTTAATCACACACTGAACTGTTTGAAACTAAGGATATACAATAGTAAACAACTATATATATATCCCGATGCCAGTATACATTATACATATTTATAACTTACAGAGGGTCTAGACACAGGGAATAACTTAAAAATAGATCAAAAATAATATTTATATATATATTCTCTCTTACTCCTGGGCGCTGTACATCATTTATAGTTATTTTTGGTAAGTCCTGGAGAGATCGCGTGTAGAAAGCCATACTGTCTGCTGACCGGCGCTGAAAAGCGGAAATGACTCCGCCTACCAGTCGTAGACCGGAAACAGGCAGCGTCGTCTCATGCAACTAGCGAATTGTGCCCTAACTAGTACATAGTGAGCCATTTCGGTCACAGCCTAAATCTGTATCACTCCGCGGACGCGTTGCCGAGTAAAGGCATATTTATACACACAGGAGTTTTGAACCATCGCCTCCACCACTAGCAGCATTAGCTTAGCACAGGCTAGCGCCCAACTAAGGTACTCTCGCGCACAGCGCTGACTCGTCTTTAGTGGAAAAACAAAGAGGAAAAGAAAATCCATCAGTCACCTCGACCTCAGTCTGATAGCCGGAACGGTAACCAGCCAGGCTAAGCTAAGCTAATGCTAAGCTAATGGAAGCTGCGCTAACCTAACCACAGTCCTGCCGGCTAGCTAACCAACACCAGCAAACAGGCAGAAACGCTCGCAAACCCGCAGCTTTCACATGAAGACGATTCCGCGGAGCAGGAGAGGAGAGTTTCAGCGGTATTATGAGGTCCTAACGTTTAATAAACATTCAATTTTAATTTCAAGCTAACGTATAAACCATACGCCGTTTTGTAGCTACAGTTCTGTTACAGTTCACTTGTTGTGGAACTACTTTTTGGCGGGAGGTGCAGTCCGTATTAAAGCATATTCATTATAAATATTAAATTTTCTTTATTCATTTTGTTAAAGAAAATTGTTGTGGTATAAAAGCAATAGAACACTGCGATGAATAAAACCCTACTACCTCACTGGTCTTTTTTGCACACTGCATAATTTGCACACTGTCTGTATTGTGTTGTATTGTCTGTCTGCACTTTTGTACTGTTGCACTATTGTTCTGTCTACACTGTGTTTATGTGCACCATGGTCCCTGGAGGAACGTTGTTTCGTTTTACTGTGTACTCTGTATATAGCTGAAATGACAATAAAAACCACTTTGACGTTGACTTTTGACGTTGATTTTTCGGCTGTGATTATTTGCGATAACACATTCCCTCTCGAGTTCTAATGATAAAAAAAATCTGGGTTGAATCTCGCCACATTTTACGTCATGTACATTAAAAATAAATATTAGATATATAAAATTTTAAATATATAAATATTTAAAAATGACTAGCTCTGTTTTAGTTTCTGTAACATTAGTCTGAGAAAGCGACACACCAGTGTAGTTTTGTTTATTAATATTTTACAGTTGCTCCAAAAGCAGGTTATTTCTCTGTTCTACACACGTTTAATTAATTTCGCTTGATTCTACTAGTTGATAAGTGATGTTAATATATTAATCGTATTAAATGTGAAATGGTTTAGTAATAAAAAAAAGTCCCTATGAACAAAAAAAACGGCTTTCATATTTTTTGTGGCAGTAATAAAAGCAAAAATGTAACGTTTGTTCTTATAAATAACCTACTAAAAGGTATTCAAAACATTTTGTACATTTTTGTTCTCGTTGCTTTTCCTGAAACTTGAAGGTAAGGAATATCAATAAAACGAAGTAATTCCTTTTTAAAACAAATGAGGCTAGACTGATCAGAAAAGTTGTTGAAGGCTTTAATATTGCTGTTCTGTTAAGATTATATTTTAACACACCAAGGCCTGGTTCATAATCAATATTGGTGTAAAGACATTCTTTATCCAAAGAAACATAAAATAATATCATCTCCAATTTGTGGAACATATTTTAAGCACAATAAAAAATGGGAACTGTATTTTTTATGTAAAATTTTAATGTACATAAAAAAATCCTTTTATGGTGATAAACAAAACTGTTGTAACTATTTTCCAGATATATCACCATAGAGTAAACCATCTTCCAAAAGTAACCATAATTGACTAATGAATTGGGATCACATTTAAATGTTTTATATAGCATTAATGCTTTAATGGTGCTTCACAGTTGTGCAGGTTTCCCATACCATCAGAGATGCTGCTTTAGACCTTTGCTCTAAGAACACTCGGACAGTGCTTTCCTCTCTGGCCCAGAGAACACAACATCCATAATCTCCAGAAACAATGTGAAACTTGGACTCGTCAGACCACGGGACACTTTTCCACTTTGCGTCAGTCCATCTCTGATGATCTCAGTCTGGAGAAGACGGTAGAGTTTCTGGGTGGTGTTGATATCTGGCTTTGCATGGCAGAGTTTAACTTGAACTTGCAGATGGAGCGACGAACTGTGTTCACTGACGATGGCTTTCTAAAGTGTTCCTGAGCCCATGTGGTAATATCTGTTACAGAATTATGTAGGTTTTTAATACAGTGCCGCCTGAGAGGTCGAAGGTCACAGACATTCAGTGTTATTTCTTTGGCGCAAAGATTTCTCCAGATTCACTGAATCTTCTGATGATATTATAGACTGTAGATGATGAAATCCCTAAATTCCTTGCAGTCGCATGTTGAGATACATTATTTTTAAACTTTTGGACTAGTTGCTCACGCAGAAGTTTACAAAGTGGTGAACCTCGCACCATGCTTGCTTGTGAAAAACTGAGCTGTTTAGGGATGCTAAACCCACACCTGTTTCCAGTTAACCTGCGAAATGAAACAGGAGTTTTTTTTTTGTATTCCTCAACTTTCCCAATCTTTTGTTGCCCCTGTCCCAACTTCTTTGGAATCAAATTACAAAACACCCTGCAAAAAACTCTTTACTGTATCCGTATGAACATTAAATATCTAACCTCCACCATTGAAGGACAATAATGGCTTAGTGTGGATTTGTTGTCAGGGAACAAATCTATCATTTAAACTCCATAAAAAATGTAAGCCTTCACTACAGATATGGAAAATTCACAGTAAATTCACACACTCTGCACATGTAGAAAGAATTATACCAGTACACATCAGTGATTTCGAGTTATACTTGTTCAAATTTCATAAGTTAGCAGGCATCATCTCTTGTCACCACACACAAGGCTGCTTTGCTATTTATGTTAAATAATGTTATATTAAAATCAAAGTAAACAAAAACTATAAAGTGATGCTAGTCCAAGTTTCCCCACAGTAGGACTAACAGCATTTACTTATGTAGCATTATATTTTATCATTACTGCCTTTCCCTGTTCATTCAGTTACATATTTAATAACTTGAAAGCTTCTAAAATGTTCAGGTTCAAGCAATGAATAAATATTCTTCATTATGAATATACTACATGCAACAATGGTTCTTTCGCTCAATTCTAGAATGTGAAATTTCCTAATCCATATAATCCTTTTACAAATGGAACTGTAATGACAGACTGGTGCAGAGTGTACAACTTTTAAACTTGGAGAAACTACATGTGGAAAAGGTGTTCATTACAGTAGTATAGTATAGTAGTAATACAGTACATTTGGCTACCCAAACACATTATAGAAACACAAACCTTTACTGGATTTTCTACTCTACATCCAGTTTGTTACCTTATTTTTGGAGTTTTCTGTTACTCCTGAAAATTGAATTGATGTTTTAAAGACCAGTTCTATAACTAATCTTCAAGCATTTGTGTTCCTTCAAACTACTTGAATACCGGAACCACTTCTCACATTCAGAGCAATAATACGGTTTCTCTCCAGTGTGAATGCGCTGGTGTTGTCGGAAATTACTCTGACAGTTGAAACTTTTTCCACAGTCTGAGCAGTGATACGGTTTCTCTCCAGTGTGAATGCGCTGGTGTCGTTGAAGAGTACTCTGACAGTTAAAACTCTTTCCACAGTCTGAGCATTGATACGGTTTCTCTCCAGTGTGAATACGCTGGTGTAGTTGAAGAGTAATCTGTCGACTAAAACTCTTCCCACAGTCTGAGCAGTGATACGGTTTCTCTCCAGTGTGAATGCGCTGGTGATTTTGGAAATTACTCTGTTCACCAAAACTCTTTCCACAGTCTGAGCAGTAATACGGTTTCTCTCCAGTGTGAATGCGCTGGTGAGTTTGGAAATTACTCTGTTGACTAAAACCCTTCCCACAGTCGGAGCAGTGATACGGTTTCTCTCCAGTGTGAATGCGCTGATGTCTTTTGAGATGACAGCTAAAATTTTTCCCACAGTCTGAGCAGTGGTGAGTTTTTTTCTTGTCTGTATTTTTCTGCATTTGTTTGGGAGGGGTAGACGAGGATGTTTGCTGAGTACTGGAGATTTTTGTGGATTCCATGTTTGTTCCTTCTTCTAGATTAACCTCTTTGTGAAATGTTCTGGTTGAGTGTTTTTCCGTTGCTAAATTTCCAACAGTTTGCAAAGTCGAAACTAGGAGCAGGAGACTTGGAACAGGACAGTGTTCAGTTCTGGAAGAAGCAAAGAAAAAACAGAACCCAAACTCATTACTAGTTTGTGGTGCAAAATGAAAATCTCTTCCCTGGCTAGTGTGAAGTGTGTCCGTCTGCAAGTGCTTTGTGACGGTGGAGGGGCTCAGCAGCACCCGCTGGACAGAAACTGCGATAGAAAAGAGTGATAGAAGTCTCCAAACACAAGCAGCTACTAAAAAACTGTAGAAATAGAAGCTGGATTTATCGCTAGTTATTTTTAATAAAGAAAACGCCGCTAAGTGGATTAGAAAATCTCTGGTTCAACTCAGAACAGAGTGAAATTTAAAATGCTCCCAGCGCGGATGTTTACACGCTGTCAATCAAAAAGGGATTCAGCCTCAGACAGATCAACCAATAGACCCCCAGAGACGCTGAGCGATGGGCGGGACAAAGCCCAGCGTTTATCCAATGACTATCCGTATCGTTTCCGAATACAAGTTGAGCGCGTTGTGGCGCATATTTAGCCAATGACTTGTACACACAACAGTATATATTTGATCACTTTTTATTTTATTTTATTTTTACATTATTCCCTTGCAGTGTTTGAGGTAAATGAATAAGTACTTGTGCTACCCAGTGCTAATTGCTACTTAATAAGCGCTTCTTATTAACGGTTTTGTGTTTTTTCATAATTTAATTTGGTGAATTTACTAGACTTTAGCCGGGGGATTGTTCTGATATGGTTCATTAAGCCTATCGAAACAGTCTACTGCTGTTTTATTATTTTATACACTACAGTAGCAGGTTTAATAAGGGACTATCTGTAAAAAGTGGAATCCAGTGGGAGTAAACAATGGGTCAGTTAGCTAACTAGCTAATTATAGAATATTTAAGCTTCACATTATCTCTGTGTTTTATCATTAACGTTTTATCATTAAATCACTGTTTTACCAGCTAGTCATCTATATTGTGTTGGTCTCTAACGCTGATCCCGCATTTTACTGACATCCCCTCATTTCAGCCTCAAAATTAAACATTCAATCATCACTTTTCTTCAGTTTAGAAGAGATGATCCATCTGCAGAACCAGCTGCAGTTCTGCTCTCAGTGTAACGGCTGCTGCATTTAAGGTGGAACGGAAAACGCGGGGGAATAATGCTGTGCCCATAATTCATTCATTCTGCCCAGCCGATAAAATTATTATTAGAAATTTCAGATTAACGTTGTATTTTTGTTGTAAGAAAGTTTTTACTGTTTATGAACGTTCATCTGTACAGTTTTCTTAACGGCCCCTGAATGTTTTTCTTAAGTTACGTGAACGCTCTCAGCACGTCAGCTCGACCTTATTTACAGCAATAATTTAACTCTTCACTTACCTTCTAAAAACTGTCTCCTCCTGCAGTAATCCGGAGAAGACTGGAGTAAAGCAGGAGAAAAGAAGATATAATGTGAAAAATGGAGTAAATCTGTTTCTCGTCTGTAAACGTTGTAACTCTACTCAACCAGGGAAGTGTTGGGACTAAACTATTTAAGATCCACTTTACACTATAACTCTATAACTCTAACTTATAATTACCTCACTATTTACCAAGAAATAAAACACTGAATCCAGTTAAGAGAAAAGCAGATTATTCCTGAAAACCAAACACAAAGCCTGCTCTCCTAGACTGTATTACTCTTCCTCTTCCTGTTATTTTTACAGTTACATTACCGCCATCATCTGGACTGGAGTGGTATTAAATAAAACTAAATACAAGAAGAAAAAAACATAAATCCTTTTTTAGGATAAAGAAGACACCACGGTCCATCTGCTTTTTTGATTATTTATTTTTATTAATTTTGTATACAAAACAGTTCAACAGCATGCAATAATCGCAATAAGTCAAATACACAGCATGTACAACTATCATCACAATCACATCAAAACACAAACAAAAAACAAACCTAAACAATCAGAAAAAAGTGTGATTCAAATAAATTTGAAAAGCTTCAAAACATTGATAGATTTATGACACTGATTATTTTTAATTAATCGAAAATTCGTCAGTATGTGTATATAATTATTTAAGTCTGAATAAACAAAAGTTTTGAATAAGGGTATCTGTTTAGCAAATTTAGATTTGTGTATATAACATTTTCCTAAAATTATTATTGAATTTACTATAAATTTCTCCTTATGGTCAAACCTAAATCCAGTTTGTTACCTCTTCTTAGTTTTCTGTTACTCCTGAAAATTTGAATTGATGTTTTAAAGACCAGTTCTATAACTAATCTTAAAGCATTTGTGTTCCTTCAATCTACTTGAATACCGGAACCACTTCTCACATTCAGAGCAATAATACGGTTTCTCTCCAGTATGAATGCGCTGGTGTTTTTGGAGAGTACTCTGACGGCTAAAACTCTTTCCACAGTCTGAGCAGTGATACGGTTTCTCTCCAGTGTGAATGCGCTGGTGTTTTTGGAGAGTACTCTGATGGCTAAAACTCTTTCCACAGTCTGAGCAGTGATACGGTTTCTCTCCAGTGTGAATGCGCCGGTGTTTTTGGAGATAACTCTGATGACTAAAACTCTTCCCACAGTCAGAGCAGTGATACGGTTTCTCTCCAGTGTGAATGCGCTGGTGTTGTTGGAGTGTACTCTGTTGACTAAAACTCTTTCCACAGTCTGAGCAGTAATATGGTTTCTCTCCAGTGTGAATGCGCTGGTGTGTTTGGAGATGACTCTGGTGACAAAAACTCTTTCCACAGTCTGAGCAGTAAAACGGTTTCTCTCCAGTGTGAATGCGCTGGTGTTGTTGGAAATTACTCTTACAGTTAAAACTCTTTCCACAGTCTGAGCAGTGATACGGTTTCTCTCCAGTGTGAATGTGCTGGTGTCGTTGAAGAGTACTCTGTTGACTAAAACTCTTCCCACAGTCTGAGCAGTGATACGGTTTCTCTCCAGTGTGAATGCGCTGGTGTTGTTGGAGAGCATTTTGTCGATTAAAACTCGTCCCACAGTCTGAGCAGTGATACGGTTTCTTTCCAGTGTGAATGCGCTGGTGTCGTTGGAGAGTACTCTGATAACTAAAACTCTTCCCACAGTCTGAGCAGTGATACGGTTTCTTTCCAGTGTGAATGCGCTGGTGTCGTTGGAGAGTACTTTGATAACTAAACCTCTTCCCACAGTCTGAGCAGTGATAAGGTTTCTCTCCAGTGTGAATGCGTTGGTGTAGTTGGAGAGCATTTTGTTGATTAAAACTCGTCCCACAGTCTGAGCAGTGATACGGTTTCTCTCCAGTGTGAATGCGCTGGTGTAGTTGGAGAGTACTCTGTTGAGTAAAACTCTTCCCACAGTATGAGCAGTGATACAGTTTCTCTCCAGTGTGAATGCGCTGGTGTCGTTGGAGATGACTCTGACGGCTAAACCTCTTCCCACAGTCTGAACAGTGGTGAGTTTTTTTCTTGTCTGTACTTTTCTGCATTTGTTTGGGAGGGGTAGGCGAGGATGTTTGCTGAGTACTGGAGATTATTTTGGATGCCATGTTTGTTTCTTCTTCTAGTTTAACCTCTTTGTGAAATGTTCTGGTTGAGTGTATTTCCATGGCTAAATTTCCAACAGGTTGGAAAGTCGACACCTGGAGCAGGAGACCAGGAACAGGTCAGCGTTCAGTTCTGAAAGAAGCAAAGAAAAAAACAAAACCCAAACTCAGTTCTAGTTTGTGGTGCAAATTGAAAATCTCTTCCCTGGCAAACAGGAAATTGTGAGCCTGCAATCAGGAATGGAACTCTACATGCAAATTGCAGTGTTATGTTGATTTTTAACAGCAATGGCAGGCAGCTGGCAAAAATGAGGCAACATTTTTACACTGTCCTTGTATAAAGTAAATTAAATACGACACATTTTGGACAAGTGTTCTGGCAAATTTTTGATTAGAAAATTGGGCTGCACGATTTTGGGTAAATGACATCGCATTGTTTTTTTTTTCGGCGATAATATCGCGATATTAAACAATGCATGGCGTGACGTCACCAGCCCCGACACTGCCCGAGCCCGACTTTTAAACTGTCAGTATGAGCCCGACCCGAGCCGGCTGCTCCACCGCAACCTCCCCGCGGCGCACGCCGGCCCAGCGAGCGACTGAAGCGGGACTAAATTAATGAAGC
Organism: Astyanax mexicanus; assembly: GCF_023375975.1. Lineage (NCBI taxonomy): Eukaryota > Metazoa > Chordata > Actinopteri > Characiformes > Acestrorhamphidae > Astyanax > Astyanax mexicanus. Next base: position 129,324,646 of record NC_064408.1, on the reverse strand, counting down.
ACTATGAAAAAACATGTTTAGTATATGTTATTCAGACTACTAGCAACTAATTTATTCCTAAAATTGCCCTGCATTTATGGTAACGTCACATTTGTGGTAAATGAATAGGTACTTGTGCTACCCAGTGATCATTGCTACGTAATATTAGGCGCTTCTTATTAAGGGTTTTAGGTTTTTCACCATAATTTAATTTGGTGAATTAACCACGCTCTCAGTGCTAGTTTACTATCCTAGTACTTCATTCAAAATTACATTCTACTCAGTATAGCTGTAATGCTCACTGTGTGCAATATCCATCTCACTACATGTACTGTGATCCCCTTATCACCATTTGTGCAATATGTTTAACGTGCAATATTTTTCTCACCTTTTTATCTATTTATGATATTTGATATTTATTCACTGTTACTCTTTGTGCAATAATACTGGTCCACCCTACCATAATCATATGTCTGTGCACAAGATGTATATATTTTTTCTTTACTATATATAATTTTTTTTAAGTATCTTTTATATATTTCCTGTAATGTTTTTTTTTTTTTTTTGTATATACAGATTTCTCATTATTTGTTTATATTTTTTCCTGACCTGTTTCTCTCTCCTTTCCTCTGTACTGCTGTAACATTGTAAATTTCCCCATTGTGGGATTAATAAAGAATTATCTTATCTTATTTTATCTTAACTAGACTTTAGCCGGAAGACTGTTCTGATATGGTCAATTTCGAAACAGTCTACCGCTGTTTTATTATTTTATACACTAAAGTGTATAAAAACTGTGATTTAATGATAAAACGTTAATGATAAAAGATAAAGATAATGTGAAGCTTAAATATTCAATAATTAGCTACCTAACGCAGATCCCACATTTTACTGACATCCCCTCATTTCAGCCTCATAATCAAACATTCAATCATCACTTTTCTTCAGTTTAGAAGAGATGATCCATCTGCAGAACCAGCTGCACTTCTGCATTTAAGGTGGAACGGAAAACGCGGGGGAATAATGGTGTGCCCATAATTCATTCATTCTGCCCAGCCGATAAAATTATTATTAAAAATTTTAGATTAACGTTGCATTTTTGTTGTAAGAAAGTTTCCTGAAATGCTCTACTCGAATTTCTGCAGTTTTCTTAACATTTACGGGACGTTTTGTACGTTTAAAAGAAATGTTATCAGAACACGGTTTATAAACGTTCTTATAACGTTAATCTGTCCAGTTTTCTTAACGGTCCCAGAATGTTTTTCTTAAGTTATGTGAACGCTCTCAGCACGTCAGCTCGACCTTATTTACAACAATAATTTAACTCTTCACTTACCTTCTAAAACTGTCTCCTCCTGCAGTAATCCGGAGAAGACTGGAGTAAAGCAGGAGAAAAGAAGATATAATGTGAAAACTGGAGTAAATCTGTTTCTCTTCTGTAAACGTTGTAACTCTACTCAACCAGGGAAGTGTTGGGACTAAACTATTTAAGATCCACTTTACACTATAACTCTAACTTATAATTACCTCACTTTTTACCAAGAAATAAAACACTGGATCCAGTTAAGAGAAAAGCAGATTATTCCTGAAAACCAAACACAAAGCCTGCTCTCCTAGACTGTATTACTCTTCCTCTTCTTCTTCCTGTTATTTTTACAGTTACATTACCGCCACCATCTGGACTGGAGTGGTATTAAATAAAACTAAAAAGAAGAAGAAAAAAACAAATCATTTTTAGGATAAAGAACACAATAAACACACAGCAAATACACAGCATACAACCATCATAAGACGCACATCAAAACAAAAACACAAATAAAAAGCAAACCAAATGGGATTCAATTAAAATGGAAAAGCGTAAAATATTTATGGATTTATGACATTTTTTATATTTAATTCGGCGAAAATTAGTCAGTATGTGTATATAATTATTTAAGTCTGAATAAACTAAAGTTTGTAATAAGAGCATCTTTTAAGCAACTTTAGATTTGTTTAAATAACATTTTCCTAAAATTATTATTATATTTACAAAAAATTTCTCCTTATGGTCAAACCTAAATCCTGTTGATTAGCCCTGTATTTTTCAGGTTCCTACTAAAGTATTTGAAGCAGATATCACCTGTATTTAACTGAATAATGCGCTTTAGACTGAACTGGATTTGTTTTTTCTCCTCTAGTGGAGCAACTAGTCTTTGTTGTTCTAGGTTGTATTTAGAACACTGAATAAAAACATGCTCTATGGCCTCCTGGCTGTTAATACACTCACAGGTCCATCATCATGTTTATTCATTATAGGGTTCGAAAACCTGGAAAAGTCATAGAATTAGAAAATAGCAATTTCCAGGCCTGGATACGTTTTAGAAAAATAAAAATACCCAGAACGTTTTGGAAAAGTCATGGAAATTTGCTGTACAAATGTTAGTGTTTCCGTTTATTGACTGAGAAAAGTTATTTGGGTTATAATCATAAAATAATGTAATGTTTGGGTAAACCCACCACGTCACTTCGCGTTAGCTAGCTTATTAGTTTATGCTTATATTGTTTTGGGTTTTTAGACATTTATACAACAGTTAGTTCCGACCTCACAATCTGATTGGTTGAGAAGTGCTCCAACCGTGCTGCGGTTTGTGATTACAGCAGGGCCTTCTCACACTAAATCTGTATCACTCCGCGGACGCGTTGCCGAGTAACGGCGTATTTATACACACAGGACAGTTTTGAACCATCGCCTCCACCACCAGCAGCAGCAGCATTAGCATTAGCTTAGCACAGGCTAGCGCCCAGCTAAAGTACTCTCTCCCGCAGCACTGACTCGTATTTTGTGGAAAAACAAAGAGGAAAAGAAAATCCTCAGTAACCTCGGTCGCAGTCTGATAGCCGGAACGGTAACCAGCCAGGCTAAGCTAATGCTAAGCTAAAGCAAATGCTAAGCTAATGGAAGCTGCGCTAACCTAACAACAGTCCAGCTGTCTAGCTAACCAACACCAGCAAACAGACAGAAACGCTCACAAACCCGCCGCTTTCACATGAAGACGATTCCGCGGAGCAGGAGAGGAGAGTTTCAGCGGTATTATAAGGTCCTAACGTTTACTAAACATCCAATTTTAATTTCAAGCTAACGTATAAACCATACGCCGTTTTGTAGCTACAGTTCTGTTACAGTACACTTGTTGTGGAACTGCTTTTTGGCGGGAGGTGCATATTCATTATAAATCTTTAATTTTCTTTATTCATTTTGTAAGAGAAATAATATGTATAAAAGCAATAAAACACCGGAGGTCGTGTGTTATCGCGAACAACATTACAGCTGTGATTTTTCGCGATAACACACTCCCTCTCGAGTTTTAAGATTAAAAATATCTGGGCTAAATCTCGCCACATTCTCCGTCATGTACATAAAAATAAATATTAAAATTATAATAAAATATATAAATATTAAAAAATTACTAGCTCTGTTTTAGTTTCTGTAACATTAGTCTGAGAAATCGACACACCAGTGTAGTTTTGTTTTACAGTGGCTCTATAGGCAGGTTATTTATCTTTTATACACACATTTATTTTATTTCGCTTGATTCTACTAGTTGATAAGTGATGTTAACATATTAAATGTATTAAATGTTAAATGGTTTAGTAATAAAAAAAGTCTCTATGAACAAAACAAACAGGCTTCATATTTTTGTGGCAATATTAAAAGCAAAAAATAAACGTTGGTTGCTTATTATATAGATTATTTTACTGGAGAATGTTCATATATATATATATATATTGGTAGGTTTTGGTAGTTGAATAAAAACTATGAGCATGTAAAGTGTAGTCCTATCTGTGGTTTTAGTGTAGGGATGAAGTACTGGTCCCTTCTTATTTACATAAATATCAAGAAAGTAAAAAAAATGTGCATCATAATTTAAAGCAAATTTTATTCCTGCAAAATGTATATTTAGAAACTGTAAAAAATCCATCAAAAGAATAACTGTACCTTTCCAAATAAAAGAAATCTGTATATTATTTCCATGAATAATAGAGAGATTAGACTTTTTTGTACTTCATATAATTTGTTCTTATAAATAACACAAAACGAAAGGCAAAACGTTTTGTACATTTTTGTTCTTATTGCTTTTCCTGAAACTTGAAGATAAGGAATATCATTAAAAATGAAGTAATTCATTTTAAAACAAATGAGGCTAGACTGATCAGAAAAGTTGTTGAAGGCTTTAATATTGCTGTTCTGTTAAGATTATATTTTAACACACCAAGGCCTGGTTCATGATCAATATTGGTGTAAAGATATTCTTTATCCAAAGAAACATAAAATAATATCATCTCCAATTTGTGAACATTCAAAATGTTAAACATCTTTTAAGCACAATAAAAATTGGGTACTGTCTTTTATGTAAAATTTTAATGTACATATAAAATTCTTTTTATGGTGATAAACGAAACTAAAAAAATCTTCTGTAAGACTACATATACCTATATGGATTTTTGGTAAAATATATATATAAAAAAGCCTTAAGGGGAATTTTCAATTAGTAAAAAACGCCAGAGATATCACCATAAAGTAAACCATCTTCCAAAAGTAACCGTAATTTACTAATGAATTGGGATCCCATTTAAATGTTTTATATAGCATTAATGATTTAATGGTGCTTTACAGATGTGCAGGTTCCCCTTGCCATGGGCACTACCACACCCCCATACCATCAGAGATGCTGCTTTAGAAATTTGCTCTGAGAACAATGGGAGTCCTACTTAAGTCCTTTTCCTATCTGGCCCAGAGGACACAACATCCATAATCTCCAAAAACAATGTGAAACGTGGACTCGTCAGACCACAGGACACTTTTCCACTTTGCATCAGTCCATCTCTGATTATCTCAGTCTGGAGAAGACGCCAGAGTTTCTGGGTGGTGTTGATATCTGGCTTTTTGTTTATGTTGAGATACAGGATTCTTAAACTTTTGGACTAGTTGCTCACGCAGAAGTTTACAAAGTGAATCGAATTACAAACAATCTGCAAAAAACCCTTTACTTTGTACGTATGAACATTAATTATCTAACCTCCACCATTGAAGGACAATAATGGCTTAGTGTGGATTTATTGTCAGGGACAAATCTATCATTTAAATACCATAAAACATTTAAGCCTTCACGACAGATATGGAAAATTCCCAGTAAATTTACACGCTCTGCACACATAACAAGAATTATACCAGTACACATCAGTGATTTCGAGTTATACTTTCAAATTCAAATTTCATAGGTTAGCAGCCATCACCTCTCGTCACAGCACACGAGGCTGCTTAGCTAGTTATGTTAACTAATGTTACACTAAAATCAAAGTAAACAAAAACTATAAAGTGATGCTAGTCCAAGTTTCCCCACGGTAGGACTAACAGCATTTAGTTATGTAGCATTATATTTTATCATTACTGCCTTTCCCTGTTCATTCAGTTCCATATTTAATAACTTGAAAGCTTCTAAAATGTTCAGGTTCAAGCAATGAATAAATATTCATCATTATGAATATACTACATGCAACAATGGTTCTTTCGCTCAATTCTAGAATGTGAAATTTCCTAATCCATATAATCCTTTTACAAATGGAACTGTAATGACAGACTGGTGCAGAGTTTACAACTTTTAAACTTGGAGAAACTACATGTGGAAAAGGTGTTCATTACAGTAGTATAGTATAGTAGTAATACAGTACATTTGGCTACCCAAGCACATTATAGAAACACAAACCTTTACTGGATTTTCTACTCTACATCCAGTTTGTTACCTCATTTTTGGAGTTTTCTGTTACTCCTGAAAATTGAATTGATGTTTTAAAGACCAGTTCTATAACTAATCTTCAAGCATTTGTGTTCCTTCAAACTACTTGAATACCGGAACCACTTCTCACATTCAGAGCAATAATAAGGTTTCTCTCCAGTGTGAATGCGCTGGTGTTGTCGGAAATTACTCTGACAGTTAAAACTCTTTCCACAGTCTGAGCATTGATACGGTTTCTCTCCAGTGTGAATACGCTGGTGTAGTTGAAGAGTAATCTGTCGACTAAAACTCTTCCCACAGTCTGAGCAGTGATACGGTTTCTCTCCAGTGTGAATGCGCTGGTGTTGTTGGAGAGCATTTTGTTGATTAAAACTCGTCCCACAGTCTGAGCAGTGATACGGTTTCTTTCCAGTGTGAATGCGCTGATGTCGTTGGAGAGTACACTGATAACTAAACCTCTTCCCACAGTCTGAGCAGTGGTGAGTTTTTTTCTTGCCTGTACTTTTCTGCATTTGTTTGGGAGGCGTAGGCATGTTTGTTCCTTCTTCTAGTTTAACCTCTTTGTGAAATGTTGTGGTTGAGTGTATGTCCAAGGCTAAATTTCCAACAGTTTGAAAAGTCACACTAGGAGCAGGAGACCAGGAACAGGTCAGTGTTCAGTTCTGGAAGAAGCAAAGAAAAAACAAAAACGCAAACTCAGTTCTAGTTTTTTGGTGCAAAATGAAAATCTCTTCCTTGGCAAACAGGAAATTGTGAGCCTGCAATCAGCAAATGTCAGTGTTAAGATAATTTTTAACAGCAATGGCAGGCATCTGGCAAAAATTAGGCAAACTTTTTACAGTGTGCTTGTATAAAGTAAATTAAATAAAATTTTTAGCAACGCATTTTGGTCAAGTGTTCCGGTAAATATGTGATTAGAAAATAGGGCTGCACTATATTGGAAAAATGTGACATCGCGTTGGGTTTTTTTTTCGGCGATGATATCGCGATATTAAACAATGCATGGTGTGACGTCTCCAGCCTCGACCCTGCCCGAGCTCGACTTATAAACTGTCAGTATGACAGTATGAGCCGGCTGCTCCACCGCAACCTCCCCGCGGTGCATGCCGGTGTTCTGTCGAATTGTCCTATCTTGTCGAACCATGCTGCCCTAATGTATATTTAAGTGTAAAAATACAAAGAAGCACTATTTTAGGGCATATACCCAGTGCAATTCCAGTAGATGTACGTTATTAGATTTGGATTGCATAAATCATTTGTATCATGTGACGTGGGAAATTTCATTATCACCATGTTATTACAATTATAACCACCTTGTTATGACAAATGTAATCATTTTATGCATGTTCATTTCACTAGATGTGATCATTTGTATGCATGGTTATTTTTATTAGATGTGCTTAATCACACTTAATATTCACAGTGGTAATTCACTACATATTAGCTCGTTTTGCAGAGTTACTCTTTAGGTCATTCCGACATTTGTGTACGTGCTAGCTAGCAGAGAAACCTTGTCTGATAACCATTTTGGGTAAACACCAGGATGTGAACGTGAAGAGGTTATGCTGACATTTCTGACGGGAAACAACCCTAAAAAACTCTGTCTGGGAACAGAAGGGAGTTTCCGTCTTGGGATAGAAGGGAGATTTTGAAGGATGCCGTTGCAAGCGGGAAACCCTATGTCCATATATGGTTTACGGTTCCGGATACAGCGGAGCGGGGATAAATAATGGCTCTGAGAGACTGTTACTCTCAGAGCACCTTCAGAGCGTGATGATTTCATGACTGATTGTACTCTCAATAATTTGCATTAAATAAAAACTTGTTACTCATCTGACACGACTCAGAACTTAATATCTGTCTTTATTAATCGTCACAGGTATTTCCACCACACATGGCAAATAAAGCTCCTTACAAACTGCTTTTGTATTTATTTATAATAATAATTGTAATTATTAGTTTCCATTTACACTTTTGTGCAATGACAGTGCGTCCAGGTTGTTTAATGCACCCCCCCAAAAAAAACAAATTAATTATAAATAAAAAACACGAGAAATACCGCAAATTCCCATTTATGTAATGCTGCAGACCGGAGCCCACAGTGGGCGTGGCTAAAGGGCGGAGCATGTGTCAATCATTTTCGACTGCAGCCAATCAGATACTACACTTTTGTTGTCAATCACTTTTTATTAAGCCAATCCTCAGACAGAACAAGCTGTCCATCATTTTTACTGCAGCCAATCACCTTAACAGATCTGTCAAAAGAAGGCGGAAACTGATTTAAACTTCTGAACAGCGGTGAAGCTGAATGTGAACAAGTATTTTACAAAATACTACATTAACAGTTTAAACACATTTATGTGCTACTGTAGTTAGTCCTGCCTATATGCAGCTCTTAAACAGAAGTAACTGAATGAAAAAGTTTGAAAAGCCCTGGCCTTAGATATTTTTAAATCGAAGATTAAAATACTTGTTTTTCTGGAATGGCACTTTCGTGTTTTTTTTCCTTTATTGCAGCACCAACCGCAGTTCTAGGCCTGCAGTTTTAGATCTGCAGTTCTAGGCCTGCAGTTTTAGATCTGCAGTTCTAGGCCTGCAGTTTTAGATCTGCAGTTCTAGACCTGCAGTTTTAAATCTGCAGTTCTAGGCCTGCAGTTTTAGATCTGCAGTTCTAGGCCTGCAGTTTTAGATCTGCAGTTTTAGATCTACAGTTCTAGGCCTGCAGTTTTAGATCTGCAGTTTTAGATCTGCAGTTCTAGGCCTGCAGTTTTAGATCTGCAGTTCTAGGCCTGCAGTTTTAGATCTACAGTTCTAGGCCTGCAGTTTTAGATCTGCAGTTTTAGATCTGCAGTTCTAGACCTGCAGTTTTAGACCTGCAGTTCTAGGCCTGCAGTTTTAGATCTGCAGTTCTAGGCCTGCAGTTTTAGATCTGCAGTTTTAGATCTGCAGTTCTAGACCTGCAGTTTTAGACCTGCAGTTTTAGACCTGCAGTTCTAGGCCTGCAGTTTTAGATCTGCAGTTCTAGACCTGCAGTTTTAGATCTGCAGTTCTAGACCTGCAGTTCTAGACCTGCAGTTCTAGACCTGCAGTTTTAGATCTGCAGTACTAGGCCTGCAATTTTAGATCTGCAGTTCTAGGCCTGCAGTTTTAGATCTGCAGTTCTAGACCTGCAGTTTTAGATCTGCAGTTCTAGACCTGCAGTTTTAGATCTGCAGTTTTAGATCTGCAGTTCTAGACCTGCAGTTTTAGATCTGCAGTTCTAGACGAGCCGTAGTTTTAGACATGCGCCACCTAGCGGCTTAGAATGTTACATGTCATTCAGATACTGTTTTGGTATATCGCGGGAGCAGATGGAGAAAAGAGATGTTTGTAAATAAAAATATTACATATGATAGATATATGATAATGCCTGAGGGTAATTTTTGTGTCATCATAATGTTTACGTCATGAAGGATGAAGCGAGCTGGCGATAGTGTGTCTTAGTTCATTAGTTCTGGCTACCTTTAGGGCTACCTAGTAGCTGGTTTAACAAAATTTGAAACAAAGTAAAGGAAGGGAATTAGCACTAACTAAGCTACTTTTATCGGTAAGTTACTAAAAGTAGTAAGTTAACTTAAGCAAGCTAAAGTATTAATTTTCCATCACGATTAACCCATAAGAATCTAGACTATGTTCTGAATATTGATACAAATGAGCAGCTCATTCATATTGTTTATCATTGTGATAAGAGGCATATGACATTTTTATGATTTAACATAAATGTCACAACAATTTCTTAACATTTATCTTTAACATTGTTATAGAAATCACGTCAGAAGTGGTTATATAAGTCCTTTTATTAAAGCATTTGAATTATTAAAATGATTGGAGCAAACCTGTAAAAGTTTAAAATACACCTTTCAAATCAGCTAGTTTAATTTTTAAGTACTGTTGTAGAAAAGAAAATGAAAGGTGGGTTAACCCCCACCTCTCGTCCGGGGTACAACTCCCCTACGTGTTCGTTTGATAGAGAGTCGTAGACAGGTGGAGTGAAGTTGAAAGCAAACCAAGTATTTATTACTGAATTCAGGAGAACCAATACATACAAGACAGTTATCAGCCGTCCCAGTAAAAGTTCTGACCCCCCTCTGATCTGACTCCATGTTTATACCCCAAATGACGTGAAACCTGCTGATGAGGCGTTGCTAAAATCATCTCATGTTAGTATGCATAATCTCACGTGTTAGTGTTCAAGTTTCACAGGTCTGACCGGACCACTAGTGTTTGGCCTTGACTGTGTCCAGCCGGACAGTGTGGTATTGTTTTAAGAATTGACTGGGTCCAGTCAGACAGTGTGATATTGTTTCAGTAATTAGACAGTGCCGCCCTCCCTATGTGCGCGTGTCCTCCTCCCGCTTTGGTAGGTGAAGGACTTTGCACGCACAGAGAGAAAGGCCGCACTGTTCGTCCCGAAGCCTCCTTTGTATTAATTTAGTTCATCCAGAGTGCACTAGCTGATGATTGATGGTCGTTAGTCAGAGACATGCAGTGAACGAAATGCTTCAAGCATGAGCTACACAAGTCTCACAATAGATCTCATATGCATGGGCGTGGTAGTGGGGGGAAAAGTGGATCTGACTACCCAGGGCCCGAGTAGGGAGAGGGGCCCATGAAAATCCTGATTTTTTTTTCGCTCACTTTCCTTTGTTTACTGGCATGGATAGGGGCCCATTAACATAGAGGGTGTACAGGGCCCAGAATTTGCTGCTACGCCCCTGCTCATATGTTATATGTTAATGTGTTAGTGGCGCGTGGTTAGACCGCCATACAATAGACCCTATGTGTTAGTTAAGTGCCTTATGTATCATGTGGGTTAATTTGTCACAATAGAGTCTGTGTTAGTCACATGCATGATCAAACAATGTTTTACTATATATGTAAAGAATATATATTGTGATTATTGGTTAATCTTCTATATAAATGCGTGTAAAATACACTGTGAGTAAAAATGATCAAATGTAAGGTGAGTATTGGTTAATGCATATAAAAGAAACTGCTAGATAGAAACACAAACCTTTGCTGGATTTTCTACTCTACATCCAGTTTGCTACCTCTTTTTGGAGTTAACTGTTACTCCTGAAAAGTTAAACTGATGTTTTAAGGACCAGTTCTATAACTAATCTTAATGCATTTGTGTCTCTTCAAACTACTTGAACACCGGAAGCACTTCTCACATTCAGAGCAATAATACGGTTTCTCTCCAGTGTGAATGCGCTGGTGTTTTTGGAGATTACTCTGACAGTTAAAACTCCTCCCACAGTCTGAGCAGTGATACGGTTTCTCTCCAGTGTGAATGCGCTGGTGTCGTTGAAGGATACTCTGACGACTAAAACTGTTCCCACAGTCTGAACAGTAATAAGGTTTCTCTCCAGTGTGAATGCGCTGGTGTTGTTGGAGATGACTCAGTTGATTAAAACTCTTCCCACAGTCTGAGCAGTGATACGGTTTCTCTCCAGTGTGAATGTGCTGGTGTATTTGGAGAGTACTCTGATGACTAAAACTCTTCCCACAGTCTGAGCAGTGATACGGTTTCTCTCCAGTGTGAATGTGCTGGTGTATTTGGAGAGTACTCTGATGACTAAAATTCTTCCCACAGTCTGAGCAGTGATACGGTTTCTTTCCAGTGTGAATGTGCCTGTGTATTTGGAAATTACTCTGACAGTTAAAACTCCTTCCACAGTCGGAGCAGTGATACGGTTTCTCTCCAGTGTGAATGCGCTGGTGTTGATGGAGATAACTCTGATGACTAAAACACTTGCCACAGTCTGAGCAGTGATACGGTTTCTCTCCAGTGTGAATGCGCTGGTGTTTTTGGAGAGTACTCTGACGGCTAAAACTCTTCCCACAGTCTGAGCAGTGATACAGTTTCTCTCCAGTGTGAATGCGCTGGTGTTGTTGGAGAGTACTCTGACGGCTAAAACTCTTCCCACAGTCTGAACAGTGATACGGTTTCTCTCCAGTGTGAATGCGCTGGTGTCGTTGGAGAAGATTCTGATAACTAAAACTCTTCCCACAGTCTGAGCAGTGATACGGTTTCTCTCCAGTGTGAATGCGCTGGTGTTGTTGGAGATGACTCTGTTGACTAAAACTCTTCCCACAGTCTGAGCAGAGTTTCTTGCCCGTACTTTTCTGCATTTGTTTGGGAGGGGTAGGCGAGGATGTTTGCAGAGCATTGGAGATTTTTGTGGATGCCGTGTTTGTTCCTTCTTCTAGTTTAACCTCTGTGTGAAATGTTCTGGTTGAGTGTTTTTCCATAGCTAAATTTGAAACAGTTTGGGAAGTCGACACTAGGAGCAGGAGACCTGGAACAGGATGATATTCAGTTCTGGAAAAAGCAAAGAAAAAACAAAACCCAAACTCATTTCCAGTTTGTGGTGCAAAATGCAAATCTCTTCCCTGGCAAACAGGAAATTGGGAGCCTGCAATCAGGAATGGAAATCTACATGCAATTTTTTTTACAGCAATGGCAGGCAGCTGGCAAATGTGAGGCTACATTTTTACACTGTCCTTGTATAAAGTAAATCAAATACGATTTTAAGCAACACATTTTGGACAAGGTTTCCGGTAAATTGTGGTTAGAAAAGCACTGCCATGGTAAATTTAACATTACCATTGTCCAGCTGAGATAAATGTATGCTAAGAAAAGCATTTCTGAGTTAGCCTAGGTTAACTTTGATTGCAATATATTTAGAATATAATTCCTAGATGATATATATGACTGCATATAAACGCATAATTATAAAAGCTATTGTGGGGAAACGTTTATATTTATTCTAATATATTATTAGAAAAATATTTCTGATGTATATTTGTAAATACAATTACCCATGCTAAAGTACATTTATAATAAGAGAAGCACCTCTATAGTAAAACTAGAATAGCAAATGTAAATGTATGTTGTATGTATGTTTCATACATTTTTTCAATTTGTATTTTTGCATCAGCTTTCACTTTAAAAAGCATAAAACATTCAGTCTATACAATTTGCCCAACAGTCAAAAACAGCTGCATTTTTGGTAACAGCACATTTGAGCAGTGGCGAATGCTGATCTTTCAAAGAGGGGAAGCTAGCATTTCAAAATGTTGCATAAATAAAGAGTTAAAAAAAAGGACGGGAAGCTCAATTTCGGCCTACATCTTAAAATGTGTCGGTTTATTTACATGTAAATTCTACCCTCCCTGAGATAGTTTCATCAAGAGGCCAACAGTACATTTTAATTGTTACAGCACTTCCAGTCAGACAGCTCACTTTGTCATACCAGGACAGACCCCACCTTTTGCTCTAAATTAATCTGAGGAGTTGATCTGCCCTGCTGTTTAACTCCTAAGTTTTTCTTCGTAAGCAAGTCTATCAAATGGCTTCGCCAAAATTCGGTCCACAACATTAAAACTGTCTGACATTATGTGCAGCTTGCTACCTAGCTAGGGACTGGCGCAACTGGCGCGAGGTTAGTGTGGAGTGTGTCTGCCTGTGAGTGTTTTGTGACGGTGAAGGGGCTCAGCAGCACCCGCTGGACAGAAACTGCGATAGAAGTCAGAAAGAGTGATAGAACACAAGCAGCTACAAAAAAAAACACCAGTAATAGAAGCTGGATTTGTCGCTAGTCATTTTTAACAAAGAAAATGCCGCTAAGAGGATTAGAAAAGTCACTCACAGAAAATGCGGGCCGCGAGTTTGAGACCCCTGGTTTAAAGTGCTCACTACAGAGTACTGTCTCCCTCTGAGGATGAGCCTGCGGACCCCTAGGTGCCCCCCCCCTGCCGTAGATGATCACAGCCTTTTATTCGTGATAACACACGACCTCGAGTGTTCTATTGCTTTTATACAACATTTTTTTTTACAAAATGAATAAAGAAAATAAATCAAAGAAATTTAAGAAATTAAGAATGAATATGCTTTAATATGGACTGTGCCTTCCGCCAAAAAGCAGTTCCACAACAACTGTAACAGAACTGAAACTTAACTACAAAACGGTGTATGGTTCATACAGACTAACACCACGAACATTAGCTTGATATCGAAATTGGGAATAAGCGAAGAACTCAAACAATTCTGTTCAAAGTGTTGTTCACCTGCCTCTATGCTTAACCCACTTCTCGTAGTCATGTCCGTTCCAGAGTCCGTAAACGTGTTACCCGCCTGTGAGTCATCTTCCACCCCTGCTCTCGCTGACTCCTGGGGTATTGCTTTTCTCTTTCTCAATGTAGCTTGCTTGGTTGCACACACATGGTTAAACATGGTGGCTGCTACCATGGATTGACAGCCCATGGCAGCACCGTTAGGGTCTATTCCCTCTTGTCAGCTGTCTTCCATGCTGTCACAGGGTCTTTCCTCCCTGTGAACACAGCAACCACTACCATCTGATACCGGCTCGACAAGAATCCAGAAGCTTAGCGAACTATGTTCATGGTCCGTGCCTCAACTGCCAAGTACTCAGACGTCTGCAAAACTCACAAGACAAATTACTACAAGAACAGCAGGACCACACCAATCCCCTTCATCCAAACTCTAAACACCAACTTTAGTGCAAGCTCTTCTCAGGGGTCATCAGGTAGGCACCTTTCTTCGTCAGTGGTTCACTGAATTAAGCCCACGACACCTCCAGAAGGCTTAACAGTGAAGTCTGGCGTCCCAGACCCACCCCCCTCCAAGCCTGCTGTTGAAGCACAAACTCATTCCCTTCCCCACGTAGCCTCAGCCCTTCTGAACCACAACCACTGACTAGATCTTTCAGCTACATCTGACAACTCCTTCACTACTGTCCTCAGCACACGACCTCTAATTCCGAATTCAGACAGCAGTTATTGTATAATTATAAAAGCCATTCTGGGGAACTTTTATATTTATACATATAAATTATTAGAAAAGCATTTCTGATGTATACTTGTAACTATAATTACCCATGCTACGGTAAATTTATAATAAGAGAAGCACCTGTAGCACTCATGAGGTAAATTTATGTTGTACGTTTGTTTAATACATATTTTTAAGGTCCCAGCACTACTTATTCGAATTGTATGTTTTTTCTTTTGTTATTATTATTTTTCTCGGCTAAAACAGGATCTGGAGCAAAAACTGTAAGGGCTAGAAAGAACATATTTGGACACAAGGTACAGTAGCTGTGACTAAACCACCAAAGCATGCCTTCATTGGCCTGATGGTGGTGCTATAGCAAAGCATTTTATGTTTTGATTCATAAGTCATGAACCATGGGTTCTATTGACAAAATTGATTATGAATTGGACTATAAAGTGCCGCCCACTTAGATTTTTTGCAACACGGCTGTCCACAAATATGCCTGAACAATAACTTCAGTCATTGGCAGCTAGATGGCGCCTCCTGCTGGCCTTTTTAACAGAGCTGATGGTGGATTTCCGACACAACCCATCCCCCGTACCCCCGCCACACATTAGTCTCCAAACACAACCTCATTTACTGAACTGTAATGACTGCGTTTACAATTCGCTCACTTGCCCAGATCTATAAATGTTCCACTTATTTAAAACAACACTTAACATAAACATACCTCAAGAATCTTTGGATACAATTATATTCATATGTTTACAGTTGTGCTCAGCCATTTCAACATGCTCCAGAAGGGGGGTATTGTATACTGGCTGTATTTAAGATATCTTAAAGAGACTAAGTGGACAGTGGTTGTTGGGACTGACTCTTCCCCTAAAGATATCTGGCGGTCGCTGTACAAGAGACCCACTGAGAAGAGCGTGGGTGACAGTTTTCCATGTGTTTCTCCAGTGTGCACGGCTGGGTCCGATTCTGATTTTAATTAAGAATTGGGGCTTGAATTTTTTAGGCTCTATTATTAAGATTTTTTTATTCATGGCCCTAATTATTCCGTGGCTAAAAAATAGTGTTGATTTTAAACGTTTTATATGGTACTGCAGAACTAGCCATATGGTGCACAAGGAAGAACAGGATTAAAGATTGTGGGGGTACTGACTAACACACTAACCAACTACTAGAGGTGTGCCAAAAAATCGATTCACATAAGAATCTTGATTCTCATTTACTACGATTCAGAATCGATTTAAAATGTCCCAAAATCGATTCCGAGGGGCGGGTTTTAGACTGATTTTGGGCTGGGTATTTTTGTTGGACCTGGCAACCCTGGGGATAGCGCTTGTCCTTTCAAACGGAGATCTTCCAGACACACACAGAGCGTAGGTGTTTGAGAATCACCGGTAAGATGGCAGAACAAGCACTATATTACATTAGATTAACGTGTAGTTTCAATGTTTTATGGCAGAATGCTTCAGAACAAGCATAAAAAAGATCGCTAGTAGTTAGTTTCAGTAACTGTTAGCTAGCTAACTAGCTAACTTTCCAGTTCCACCTTAAATAACGCTACAGGTGGCAGCGGGCTGCAGCATTTAAGGCGGAACGGAAAAATACAATAAGCTAATCAGAGCTAATTTCAGCTCCTCATCACAGAGGAATTAAGGAATGGACCATATGAATTAATTTCTCCACCTCCTGCCCCCTTTCTGAAGAAATACAACGACCTAAAATTAACTAGTTAATCAGCAGCTGCTCCTGAACTTTAGCGCTCCACTGCTATCATCACATCAGCCCAGCAGCGTCACCTACACACCACCGCTAGTAGCCTGGTAATAAAGCAGTGTTATTTATTATTTATTTATTGTTCATTAACGTCATTGTGATATCCCAGTGATTCCTCTGTCACTGAGGACCCACATTCCTGCACATTTTATTGTTTTTGTAACACATTACCTGCTCCAGGACCAGTGTATATTATGGAGGGTTTTTTTTCAATAAGATTCATAAGCCAGAAGCAGAAATTTTTATAATTCAAATCGTTTTGAATCAAAAATCGATTTTGAATCGAATCGTGGCCCCCAAAATCGGAATCGAATCGAATCGTGAGATAGTAAACGATTCCCACCCCTACCAACTACGTTAGCAACTTAGATAGTCTGGACGATGCAGCTGCGACGCAGGTGTTTCCCAAAAGCGTGGTTGGAACTATGGAGGTAACCACGTTAGTAACTTGCATAGTGCGAACCTTAGTTAAGCTACTCAGGTGTTTCCCAAAACCATAGTTCCAGCGAATGTTCGCAACTACCGTGGTTCAGCTGCGTCGTTCCAACTACAGCTCTAGACCTGTCGTTAGGAGCTTAGTTCCTGGAGATTAGTGCAGACGATGCACGGTAGGATTCAGAAAGCTGATAAATCACATTAATATTGCTGCACGCGGATTTAAGATGTCAAGTGTACCTATTTTTTTATGTTTGTGTTAATTACATTAATTGAGCCACTTCACTTTTACCCATGTGCGCCCATGACAGGTAAGATAATAAAATTCAGTCTGTCTTTAACAATTAGCTTTATTTGGCAAACATGAATTCAGTGTAGTCTTAAGAGTGCACTGAAGTGCTCTTTAGCTAAAATGTATTTTAGAGTCTTGGAAAGATGTATGTCAATTATTCAAGCAGGCATCTCTTGAGTAAAGATAACTTGTGCTGTGAAAATTTATGAAATAGGTAATAATTATTTTTTTAAACCCACTGTGCTATATGCACTCTGTGAATAAGATATGCAATAAGCAGGCGTTTTGAATTACCTAATTATCCTCCGGAGGTAACAGGGCCAGACAGAGTGTGAATAAAGAAAATGTATTATTTAGCCAATACACAGGAAATTTGGCAGTGTTAAATCAACACTGTTAGTGTTATATTAACACTGAGAGTGTAAAGTTTAATAAGTGTTAATTTTACACTAACAGTGTTGATTTAACACTGCCAAACGTGTGTTTCTAGGCCTATACAAATGTTATCAATTAGTATTTGTTAAATAATATATTACAGGAAATACGTAGAAATATGTAGGCTACATTAATATATATGTAAAAATAATAACATTAATTGCCATTATGAAAAAAAAACATTAAGAGAATAAAACCACGACTAGGATTTGGACTAGGCTTCCATCCGGTGTTCTGTCGAGTTTTGCTACCCTGTCAAACCGTACTACCCTAGTGCATATTTAATTTTTAAATATAAAATTGCTAGAAAAAGCCCCATATTTAAACATGCTTTCCGTAGAATATTTGGAAAGCCTGAATCAAAATATCAGGAAACAGTATAGGGTTATTAGGGGGGATTATAAACCTTATTTTTTGTATTATTGCTAACTTATTATTACTTTCATTATCATCAGCTGTCATTTACGCATTTGTAATACTAGAAATAATGGCAAGGGGTTTCTGGTTGTTTAATGCACCCAAAAAGAACAGAATTACCATAAAAAAAAAACAATAAATTAATAAAAAATGTTTCCACGCATGGGCGCTGGTGTTGAGATGCACATCTCGATGGGTTGCACAATTCGACAGAACACCGCGCGCTGCACCGTCGTAGGCGCTCTGCTGAACCACTGAGTAAAACACATTTCTCATGTCTCATTTTAATAAGACTCATTCAGAATGGTGATTATTTTATTTTTTAAAAATATTGCAATAGCAAATATGTGTATGCTTTTTATAAGTAACACTGTCTGTTACAAATAATAATTAATATATACCCAGATAGCAAAAAGGATCTGGCCCAGATCCGGCACAATTCAAAACGGATCTGGCCCAGTGTCCTTAGTGGGTAGCAATTATTGTGTACATTTTACTTGCAGTTCATTGTTATTTTATTAATAGTATTGTTGTCCGTTATGTTCTGGTGATAATTACAATATAAATAGCCTAAATGATACATTAGAAACATATTTTTGGCATAATATTTTAAAGAGTGTGAGTTTTGCACGTTTTCTGCTGGGAAAGTCTGGCCGAACACATCTGGAAACACCCTAGTTAAGACCACGGTGGTTTAAACCAACATAGTTCAGACTTCTGTGGTACCAACAAAGTACGATGGTTTCGGGAAACGGTCGTACTTCAGATGTTAGTTAGTTTAACGATGCATCGTTACCACGTTAGTTCAATGCTAGGCTCCGTCGTTGTACGGGAAACGCACCCCAGAGTGGGGAGCAGTCGACTAGTCGGAGGAAACAAAAGCAGCAGCAAAGGTGCAGAAAGATGTCTGCACTTGCAGGACCTGTCAGAATATCTTGTGGCACGGGACAGAATTTAATTGTTACTGGCGGGAGCAGGAGTTTAATTAGGCGATGTGGGAGTGGGACCACATATATGTGTAGAAAAATCCCGCAAATTAATAGTCTGGAAAATTATAATAATCACGCAATGTAGTTCCAGCGAACGTTCGCAACTACCATGGTTTAGCTGCGTCGTTCCAACTACAGCAGACCTGTCGAATTCCAGTGGATTGAAAAAACTGAAGTGCTCTTTAGGTAAAATGTATTTTACAATCAGAACAAACGCAGAACAAACAGAATGAAAACAACGAATCAAGATAATTAATAATAATAATAATAATAATAATGACAACAATAGAATATTATTATTATTATTATTATATTAATTTATTTAATTGAATTATTATTTTTTTTAAATTCCTGAATCAATCTCCTTATCCAGTGTACAGGCCTAAATCCACCTCTACCAAAAGATTCTTATATTATGCCAAAAACATGTTACTAATATATGATTAGGCTATTTATATGGTAATCATCACCACAACAGGAACCGACAACAATAACAATGAAATGCCATTAAAATCTACAAAATAATTGCTATGAATTCATTATTAATTGTGACAGTGTTACTTTTAAACACACGTTTTCTTTATATATATATATATATATATATATATATATATATATATATATATATATATATATATATATATATATATATATATATATATATATCAGTGGCAGGGTAACGTTTACGACGGTACAGCTGCCGAATGGAAGCCTAGTTCGAATCCTAATTGTGTTGTTATTCTCTTAATGTTTTTTAAAATGGCAATTAAAAATATCTATTAATGTAGCCTACATATTTCTACGTATTTACAGTGATATATACTATTTAACAAAGTCTAATCGATAATACGTATAGGCGAGTTGACAATGTGTTTGGACTGTAACATTTTTTACTTTTTCCTTTCTTTTCTTAATTACTACATGTCTCTATAGTTTTCACGTTTATTTTAAAACACATTTTTACCTATTTTTTCTTCTTGTGAATATATTATTAAAAGAAACATTCTTGCCTACTGTATGGAAACATTTGTTTCGCTGGGTACAAAAAATACAAATAATCTTAAAGGTCTTTAAGGTACTGGTGTTTACGTTAAAGCCATTTTAGAGTATCACTCCAGTGACAATTTGGTACCCTTATTCAGAGAGTGCATATAGCACAGTGGGTTTAAAAAAACTCACTAATTCATAAATGTCCACAGCAGAAGTTATCTTTACTCAAGAGATGCTTGCTTGAATAATTGGCATACATCTTTACAAGATTGTAAAATGCATTTTACCTAAAGAGCACTTCAGTGCACTTTTTTCACTACACTGGATTTATGTTTGCCATATAAAGCTAAATTTTAAAGACAAGCGCCTAACGACAGGTCTAGAGCTGTAGTTGGAACGACGCAGCTGAAGTTGTAGTTGCGAAGGTTCGCTGGAACTACGGTTCTGGGAAACACCTGAGTAGCTTAACTAAGGTTCGCACTATGTAAGTTACTAACATGGTTACCTCCATAGTTCCAACTACGCTTTTGGGAAACACCTGCGTCGCAGCTGCATCGTCCAGACTATGTAAAATGCTAACGTAGTTAGCAACTGCGCTTTAAGGAAACGGACCCCATATTATGAGGTCGGTACTAACTATTGTAAAATAGAAAAATATGTATTCAAACGGAGGGAATTATTTAATAAATGAACAGAACGATTAATTAAAACAAAGAAATTTGTTTATTAAATGAACAGAACGTTTTATTAAAACTGAGGCAAATATTAAATTTAAAAGAAAGATTTATTAAAACTGAGAGAATTATTACATTTAAAAGAAAGATTTATTTAAACTAAGAGAATTATTACATTTAAAAGAAAGATTTATTAAAACTGAGAGAATTATTACATTTAAAATAATGATTAAAACTGAGGGAACTATTTCTTAAATTAACAGAATGTTTTATTAAAACTAAGGAAAGTATTAACATTAACAGAACGGTTTATTAACACTGAGGGAATAAATTTATTAAATTAACAGAACGGTTTATTAACACTGAGGGAATAAATTTATTAAATTAACAGAACGGTTTAATAAAACTGAGGCAATTATTTATTAAAGTAACAAATGTTTTCTAAAACTAAGGGAATTATTTATTAAATTAATAGAAGGTTTAATAAAACTGAAGGAATTATTTATTATATTAACAGAATGATTTATTAAAACTTCTTTATTACATTATTACATTAACAGAACAGTTTAAAAAACTAAGGCAATTATTTATTAAATTAGCAGACGGTTTAATAAAACTGAGGCAATTATTTATAAAAGTAACATAAAAATTTAAACGGAAGTGTTTATTAAAACTGAAGGAATTATGTATTAAGAAAAAGATTCTTTATTAAATCAAGAGGATTATTTACTATATATAAGTAAACATATTAATTACTAGGGCTGGCCCGAATAGCGTTTTTTGAGCTCCGGATATTCGGCACTGATTCGAAGCGAATATTCGAATATTCGTTTTTAAAAAAAGAGGTAAAAAAATAAATTAAAAAAAGCAAATCACGGCCCCTTTAATCCACTGAAAAATGTTCAATTTGCTCTGACCGACGAGACATATTCACCCCGGATTTTTGGTGTTTTTATCCCCCATATTTTTTCTGTGTTTTTAGCTCAGATTTCTTTGTGTTTTCATCCCGGAATTTCTTCTGCCCCACACGCGGCTTATCCGCTGCGTAAGCAGGCTAGGAGGCTGCTGCTGCACGGTTTCTCCGCTGCGCAAGCCAGCCCAGTAAATTGCTGTTTGTGTTTTCACACTTAGGCTATTTGCTTAAAAAAACAAACAAAAAAAAAACGTTTGTTCAGGAAGTATTTTATATTCTTAAACATTGTTAATTATATTAGAGGACAGTCATTGTAAACTGTACTTGGTCTATTTCGGTTAAAGGTTTTGTGCAGGGCATATTACTGATTTTGTATTTTTGCACTTGGGCTATGAGCTCAATATTAAATATTTCGTTTGTTTAGAAATTATTTTATATTTTTAAACCATGTTAAATTATATTAGAGTAGAGGAAAGTCATTGTTAATGACGTTATTGTACTTGGTCTATTTCGGTTTAAGCATTGTGCAGGGCATAGCCGTATTACTGATTTTGTATTTTTGCACTTGGGCTATAAGCTCAATATTAAATATTTCGTTTGCTTAGAAATTATTTTATATTTTTAAACCATTTTAAATTATATTAGATAAGAGGAAATTCGTTCAGACATCATTTTTGTAGGCCAGGCTTTTGTAACCGATTTAGCCCCTACTGTTGCCACATTACCCCTTACGTTTTATTATATAAATCAGTTTCGAAGAGCCTGCATTTTTTTTATCATGTATAATAGAGGTCTGCGCGAGACTGATTTTTAAACCCACTCTTCCACGCTCCCGCGTTTCTGTCTCGTTACCGCTCCGCAAAAAAATTGCTTCTTTTAATCCCGCGCCCGCCCGCCACATAGTGCGGTCCCGTTCCTTACCCCAGTCCAAACACCATCGGTGTGTGCGTGTGTGTGTCGGTCCATCCTGCGCGTTGAGAGTTTTCTTTAGGTTTTTTTTTTTATTTTTTACAATTATTACAGTTTTCTTAACTATTTATTAATTTGCTCCCGCATCGTCTGGATTAAACTCCCGCTCCAGCCAATAACAGTTCAGTTCTGTCCCGCGCGTAAGATATTCTGACGGCACCCGCGAAAACAGAAGTGGTTAGAGTGAGGTGGAACTCTGGAAAGGAGAAAAAAAACGAATATCCGAATACCAAAATTAAAAACCGAATACCTACTCAACGAACGAATATCCGAATATTCGGGTCCAGCCCTATTAATTACATCCAAGGAATTATTTATTACATTGAGGCAGCATTTTTAAAAAATATGGAAATCGGTGTGGATGGACAGTAAGACCATTAGCAGCTGTAGTACTTTGCAAATGTATTAATTTTCCTTTTTAAAGGCGATGCCAAAGAAACATTGAAAATGTAGCTGTGATTTGGAGCCTGTTCAGCTGTTTAAAAAACTATTTTACAAATATGTTTTGCTTTACTTATGCAAACGAGTAGTCCACTACTTTTTTAAATAACGAATAGACTAGTAAAAATACTAGTTGTGCAACCCGCAATGGTTAGGGGGTATAGAATGAAGAGGCTCTGAATTGAGTTTGCCTTTCACAGCCTCTCCCCACATAAAATCTACATCAAATTCGGCTTTTAAAAACGAAAAATGAAACAGATTTTTTCTAATTATTCGATTTGATTCTCAATTAAATATATTAATTGAACGAATGATACACGGATTATGAAATAGCACTCTGATGCCACACTGGCCACGAAGTTCAGTTTATTTATTTATTTTTATTATCAGAAAACGATGCATTATGGGTTTTCCTACAGTGTGTATTTATTTAATTAATCATTCATAAAATACATGCAGAGGGGTATCAAGTCCGTGTAGCTACTACTAAGCAAGTTAGTTGCTTAACTAGGCTCAAAAATTACAATATCAACTTAACGTTCAATAAATGGACATGACCTCAATCATTTAATAATCGTGATATAGTCCATTGTGTTTGCACTTACCAAAATGCACATATATTGTGACTGTGCCCCTAGGGATAGGGGCGTGGCCACCTTGACCTGGTAATAACATCTAGCTGCTAATACTACAAGTTAAGCAACTAAAGAGAATGCCAGTAACACTAAGCAACAAATCACCACAGTTTTAGCATATCACACCTAGCATTGGCATATCACAATCAGGAGTGGCATATTCTGAGGCATATTACACTCGGGAGTGGCAATTAGTCTACACTGCTAGCCCAGTAGCCTTAACTCTCGTTTGTTACAAGTCTTAACGCTGCAAATCCGACAGCAATAGTAGAGTTAGCTAAGCTATGTGCCGTTTTACACATCCCAGCAACATTCAAAATGTAAGTTTATCAATATTTAGTGAAGTCCGCTAAAGTGGAATAAGCTCCTCGGAGAAAGTTTCATATTTAAGCCAGAAAAGTGGAATGTGTCACAGAAAACTGGAAGATGCCAGCGGCAGGAAAACATCACATGCCAGGCTACTAAACGCTCCTACCATACTGCATTTAAGATAGATTGGAAAAAGCGGGGGAAATGCTGTTCTTATAACTAATTAATTCTGCCCAGCTAAAAAATATTATTAGAATTTTCAGATAACGTTGTATTGTTGTTGTAAAAATTCTGTAATTTCACCATTTTCTCGATATTTACGTTTTGTAAGGCTATAGGAAACGTTCTCAGAACATGAACGTTCTTATAACGTTCATTTTCCATTTTTTTTTTAACGGCACCAGAATGTTTTTCTTAAGTTAGGTGAACGCTCTCAGCACGTCAGCTCGACCTTATTTACAACAATAATTAAACTCTTCGCTTACCTTCTAAAAACTGTCTCCTCCTGCAGTAATCCGGAGAAGACTGGAGTAAAGCAGGAGAAAAGAAGATTTAATGTGAAAACTGGAGTAAATCTGTTTCTCGTCTGTAAACGTTGTAACTCCACTCAACCAGGGAAGTGTTGGGACTAAACTATTTAAGATCCACTTTACACTATAACTCTATAACTCTAACTTATAATTACCTCACTATTTACCAAGAAATAAAACACTGGATCCAGTTAAGAGAAAAGCAGATTATTCCTGAAAACCAAACACAAACTCTGCTCTCCTAGACTGTATTACTCTTCCTCTTCTTGTTATTTTTACAGTTACATTACCGCCACCATCTGGACTGGAGTGGTACTAAATAAAACTAAATAGAAGAAGAAAAAAACAAATCATTTTGTTTTTAGGAAAAACAAGACACCGCGGTCCATCTGCTTATTTATTTTTATGAATTTTGTATACGATACAATCTAACACAGATACAATAACAGGTCAAATACACAGCAGATACAACCGCCAATGTGAGCAGTGCAATAAGGAGAAGTTGGAGATCTGGGAAAGACTGAAAGAGTAAGAGAGAGAGAGAGAGAGAGAGAGAAAGAGAGATCTATCGGAGACGCTGGAGTTTGGAAATCCAAGCCGGACTCGGTAAAACGCGGAACATCTGGAATGTTGTCCAAACAAGCTACCTAACGCAGATCCCACATTTTACTGACATTCCCTCATTTCAGCCTCATAATCAAACATTCAATCATCACTTTTCTTCAGTTTAGAAGAGATGATCCATCTGCAGAACCAGCTGCAGTTCTGCATTTAAGGTGGAACGGAAAACGCGGGGGAATAATGGTGTGCCCATAATTCATTCTGCCCAGCCGATAAAATTATTATTAGAAATTTTAGATTAACGTTGTATTTTTGTTGTAAGAAAGTTTCCTGGAATGCTCTACTCGAATTTCTGCAGTTTTCTTAACATTTACAGGACGTTTTGTACTGTAGTGAAATGTTATCAGAACACTGTTTATAAACGTTCTTATAACGTTCATCTGTCCAGTTTTCTTAACGGTCCCAGAATGTTTTTCTTAAGTTACGTGAACGCTCTCAGCACGTCAGCTCGAACTTATTTACAACAATAATTTAACTCTTCACTTACCTTCTAAAAACGGTCTCCTCCTGCAGTAATCTGGAGAAGACTGGAGTAAAGCAGGAGAAAAGAAGATATAATGTGAAAACTGGAGTAAATCTGTTTCTCGTCTGTAAACGTTGTAACTCTACTCAACCAGGGAAGTGTTGGGACTAAACTATTTAAGATCCACTTTACACTATAACTCTAGCTTATAATTACCTCACTATTTACCAAGAAATAAAACACTGAATCCAGTTAAGAGAAAAGCAGATTATTCCTGAAAACCAAACACAAAGCCTGCTCTCCTAGACTGTATTACTCTTCCTCTTCTTCTTCCTGTTATTTTTACAGTTACATTACCGCCACCATCTGGACTGGAGTGGTATTAAATAAAACTAAATAGAAGAAGAAAAAACAAATCATTTTTAGGATAAAGAACACAATAAACACACAGCAAATACACAGCATACAACCATCATAAGACGCACATCAAAACAAAAACACAAATAAAAAGCAAACCAAATGGGATTCAATTAAAATGGAAAAGCGTAAAATATTTATGGATTTATGACCTTTCTTATATTTAATTTGGCAAAAATTAGTCAGTATGTGTATATAATTATTTAAGTCTGAATAAACTAAAGTTTGTAATAAGAGCATCTTTTAAGCAACTTTAGATTTGTTTATATAACATTTTCCTAAAATTATTATTATATTTACTAAAATTTTCTCCTTATGGTCAAACCTAAATCCTGTTGATTAGCCCTGTATTTTCAGGTTCCTACTAAAGTATTTGAAGCAGATATCACCTGTATTTAACTGAATAATGCGCTTTAGACTGAACTGGATCTGTTTTTTCTCTCTAGTGGAGCAACTAGTCTTTGTTGTTCTAGGTTGTATTTAGAACACTGAATAAAAACATGCTCTATGGCCTCCTGGCTGTTAATACACTCACAGGTCCATCAACATGTTTATTCATTATAGGGTTCGAAAACCTGGAAAAGTCATAGAATTAGAAAATAGCAATTTCCAGGCCTGGATACGTTTTAGAAAAATAAAAATACCCAGAACGTTTTGGAAAAGTCATGGAAATTTGCTGTACAAATGTTAGTGTTTCCGTTTATTGACTGAGAAAAGTTATTTGGGTTATAATCATAAAATAATATAATGTTTGGGTAAACCCACCACGTCACTTCGCGTTAGCTAGCTTATTAGTTTATGCTTATATTGTTTTGGGGTTTTTAGACATTTATACAACAGTTAGTTCCGACCTCACAATCTGATTGGTTGAGAAGTGCTCCAACCGTGCTGCGGTTTGTGATTACAGCAGGGCCTTCTCACACTAAATCTGTATCACTCCGCGGACGCGTTGCCGAGTAACGGCGTATTTATACACACAGGACAGTTTTGAACCATCGCCTCCACCACCAGCAGCAGCAGCATTAGCATTAGCTTAGCACAGGCTAGCGCCCAGCTAAGGTACTCTCTCCCGCAGCACTGACTCGTATTTTGTGGAAAAACAAAGAGGAAAAGAAAATCCTCAGTCACCTCGGTCGCAGTCTGATAGCCGGAACGGTAACCAGCCAGGCTAAGCTAATGCTAAGCTCAAGCAAATGCTAAGCTAATGGAAGCTGCGCTAACCTAACAACAGTCCAGCTGTCTAGCTAACCAACACCAGCAAACAGACAGAAACGCTCACAAACCCGCCGCTTTCACATGAAGACGATTCCGCGGAGCAGGAGAGGAGAGTTTCAGCGTTATTATAAGGTCCTAACGTTTACTAAACAGCCAATTTTAATTTCAAGCTAACGTATAATACATACGCCGTTTTGTAGCTACAGTTCTGTTACAGTACACTTGTTGTGGAACTGCTTTTTGGCGGGAGGTGCATATTCATTATAAATCTTTAATTTTCTTTATTCATTTTGTAAGAGAAATAATATGTATAAAAGCAATAAAACACCGGAGGTCGTGTGTTATCGCGAACAACATTACAGCTGTGATTTTTCGCGATAACACACTCCCTCTCGAGTTTTAAGATTAAAAATATCTGGGCTAAATCTCGCCACATTCTCCGTCATGTACATAAAAATAAATATTAAAATTATAATAAAATATATAAATATTTAAAAATTACTAGCTCTGTTTTAGTTTCTGTAACATTAGTCTGAGAAATCGACACACCAGTGTAGTTTTGTTTTACAGTGGCTCTATAGGCAGGTTATTTATCTTTTATACACACATTTATTTTATTTCGCTTGATTCTACTAGTTGATAAGTGATGTTAACATATTAAATGTATTAAATGTTAAATGGTTTAGTAATAAGAAAGTCTCTATGAACAAAACAAACAGGCTTCATATTTTTGTGGCAATATTAAAAGCAAAAAATAAACGTTGGTTGCTTATTATATAGATTATTTTACTGGAGAATGTTCATATATATATATATATATTGGTAGGTTTTGGTAGTTGAATAAAAACTATTAGCATGTAAAGTGTAGTCCTATCTGTGGTTTTAGTGTAGGGATGAAGTACTGGTCCCTTCTTATTTACATAAATATCAAGAAAGTATTTTTATTCCTGCAAAATGTATATTTAGAAACTGTAAAAAATCCATCAAAAGAATAACTGTACCTTTCCAAATAAAAAAAATCTGTATATTATTTCCATGAATAATAGAGAGATTAGACTTTTTTGTACTTCATATAATTTGTTCTTATAAATAACACAAAACGGAAGGCAAAACGTTTTGTACATTTTTGTTCTTATTGCTTTTCCTGAAACTTGAAGATAAGGAATATCATTAAAAATGAAGTAATTCCTTTTAAAACAAATGAGGCTAGACTGATCAGAAAAGTTGTTGAAGGCTTTAATATTGCTGTTCTGTTAAGATTATATTTTAACACACCAAGGCCTGGTTCATGATCAATATTGGTGTAAAGATATTCTTTATCCAAAGAAACATAAAATAATATCATCTCCAATTTGTGAACATTCAAAATGTTAAACATCTTTTAAGCACAATAAAAATTAGGTACTGTCTTTTATGTAAAATTTTAATGTACATATAAAATTCTTTTTACGGTAATAAACGAAACTAAAAAAATCTTCTGTAAGACTACATATACCTATATGGATTTTTGGTAAAATATATATATAAAAAAGCCTTAAGGGGAATTTTCAATTAGTAAAAAACGCCAGAGATATCACCATAAAGTAAACCATCTTCCAAAAGTAACCGTAATTTACTAATGAATTGGGATCCCATTTAAATGTTTTATATAGCATTAATGATTTAATGGTGCTTTACAGATGTGCAGGTTCCCCTTGCCATGGGCATAGGCGTAGGAACCGGGGGGGGATGGGTGGGACATGTCCCACCCAATATTAGAAACAGGTGGATTTGTCCCCCCCAAAAATGATATCAGTTCGCTCAGGTCAGCTGTACTATTAATGAGGAGACAGACCGGACCAATCACGGAGCCGGTTCAGGTATTAAGTCACGCCTCTCAGTAGAAACAGCCAATCAGCTTGATGGTTTTGCGGCGCGCGGAGCAGAGGCAGTTTGCTGTTGGGGAAGCCCCGCCCTCTCGCTGTGAGATTTAGCAGCGGGATCGGGACGCAGCAGCTTCAGCTGATTTTAAAACAGATATGGATATACGGAGATTTTTATAAAAGAAAGGTAACGATAGGCTAACCACTTAAACGGTGATGATATGTTTCTGATAGCTGGTTAAAAAGACACGTCTCTGAATCAGCACACAGTTTAAACCCACTGTGATTAATAAACTGCAGCTGTGTTAGTGTGTAAGCTTATCTTTGGAATTAGCTAGATTGGGAGTCAGGGTTAAAGGAAAAAAATAAAATATATATGTAATGTTTCCCTGTACCTGATCAGCTAATCACTTTAATTTTCAAACTGTTTATTCATTTAGGATTACAGGACTTACTGTGAGCTATAATGAACGAAAATTGATTTAACTAACTAGTTATCTAGAAGCTGGATGTAGATGATCGCCAGAATTTAGTACAGTACTTTAAGTTGGTAGTTTAAAGCAGTTACTTAACCCCGATCACTGCCCTAAACTAGTGTTTTCCACCTGATCAGCTAATAAACAGTCATTTACTGAGTTTACCTGTTAAAATCCTTTAGCCCCCTATGGAGCCTAAATTAATCATGTATATCCACCAGAGGAAGCTCTAGAATATGCAGAACAGTTTTAATATGCAGTAGAATATATAAGAACTGGGTTGAGAAACACTGCTGTAACGTGACTTCTGTTCATTAGTATTTCACAGTAAGACCACATATCCTGACGTTTATAAAAATCTCTATGAAACGTAAAGTTACATTCTTTTACATAAAAGGACACCATCTTAAGAAGAGCTCTCAGTAGAAAAAAATAAAAGTGCAGGAGAAAATGTAAATATACAACAGAATTGACATGCCAATACATAATAATAATAATAATCTGTTATATTATTTTAAATATTAGGTGATAACTCAGACATTGCTTGCATATTTTTTCTAACAACAGTAGCTGTAATGTGGAGTAACATGTTTAGGTTGTAAAATCACCTTATAATAATAATTTACTTTTAATTAAAAGTAATTTCCACAAATGTTGTTCTAGGAAACTATTGGGTGGGCTTGGGTTCATATTGGCAAATGTGTCCCCCCCAATATCAAGCCCGCTCCTACGCCCTTGGCCATGGGCACTACCACACCCCCATACCATCAGAGATGCTGCTTTAGAAATTTGCTCTGAGAACAATGGGAGAGTCCTTTTCCTATCTGGCCCAGAGAACACAACATCCATAATCTCCAAAAACAATGTAAAACGTGGACTCGTCAGACCACAGGACACTTTTCCACTTTGCATCAGTCCATCTCTGATTATCTCAGTCTGGAGAAGACGCCAGAGTTTCTGGGTGGTGTTGATATCTGGCTTTTTGTTTATGTTGAGATACAGGATTCTTTAACTTTTGGACTAGTTGCTCACGCAGAAGTTTACAAAGTGAATCGAATTACAAACAATCTGCAAAAAACCCTTTACTTTGTCCGTATGAACATTAATTATCTAACCTCCACCATTGAAGGACAATAATGGCTTAGTGTGGATTTATTGTCAGGGACAAATCTATCATTAAAATACCATAAAACATTTAAGCCTTCACGACAGATATGGAAAATTCCCAGTAAATTTACACGCTCTGCACACATAGCAAGAATTATACCAGTACACATCAGTGATTTCGAGTTACACTTGTTTAAATTTTATAAGTTAGCAGGCATCACCTCTCGTCACCGCACACGAGGCTCCTTAGCTAGTTATGTTAACTAATGTTACACTAAAATCAAAGTAAACAAAAACTATAAAGTGATGCTAGTCAAAGTTTCCCCACGGTAGGACTAACAGCATTTAGTTATGTAGCATTATATTTTATCATTACTGCCTTTCCCTGTTCATTCAGTTCCATATTTAATAACTTGAAAGCTTCTAAAATGTTCAGGTTCAAGCAATGAATAAATATTCATCATTATGAATATACTACATGCAACAATGGTTCTTTCGCTCAATTCTAGAATGTGAAATTTCCTAATCCATATAATCCTTTTACAAATGGAACTGTAATGACAGACTGGTGCAGAGTGTACAACTTTTAAACTTGGAGAAACTACATGTGGAAAAGGTGTTCATTACAGTAGTATAGTATAGTAGTAATACAGTACATTTGGCTACCCAAGCACATTATAGAAACACAAACCTTTACTGGATTTTCTACTCTACATCCAGTTTGTTATCTCATTTTTGGAGTTTTCTGTTACTCCTGAAAATTGAATTGATGTTTTAAAGACCAGTTCTATAACTAATCTTCAAGCATTTGTGTTCCTTCAAACTACTTGAATACCGGAAGCACTTCTCACATTCAGAGCAATAATAAGGTTTCTCTCCAGTGTGAATGCGCTGGTGTTGTCGGAAATTACTCTGACAGTTGAAACTTTTTCCACAGTCTGAGCAGTGATACGGTTTCTCTCCAGTGTGAATGCGCTGGTGTCGTTGAAGAGTACTCTGACAGTTAAAACTCTTTCCACAGTCTGAGCAGTGATACGGTTTCTCTCCAGTGTGAATGCGCTGGTGTATTTGAAGAGCAATCTGTTGACTAAAACTCTTCCCACAGTCTGAGCAGTGATACGGTTTCTCTCCAGTGTGAATGCGCTGGTGATTTTGGAAATTACTCTGTTGACTAAAACCCTTCCCACAGTCTGAGCAGTGATACGGTTTCTCTCCAGTGTGAATGCGCTGGTGTCGTTGGAGATGACTCTGTTGACTAAAACTCTTCCCACAGTCTGAGCAGAGTTTCTTGCCCGTACTTTTCTGCATTTGTTTGGGAGGGGTAGGCGAGGATGTTTGCAGAGCATTGGAGATTTTTGTGGATGCCGTGTTTGTTCCTTCTTCTAGTTTAACCTCTGTGTGAAATGTTCTGGTTGAGTGTTTTTCCATAGCTAAATTTGAAACAGTTTGGGAAGTCGACACTAGGAGCAGGAGACCTGGAACAGGATGATATTCAGTTCTGGAAAAAGCAAAGAAAAAACAAAACCCAAACTCATTTCCAGTTTGTGGTGCAAAATGCAAATCTCTTCCCTGGCAAACAGGAAATTGGGAGCCTGCAATCAGGAATGGAAATCTACATGCAATTTTTTTTACAGCAATGGCAGGCAGCTGGCAAATGTGAGGCTACAGTTTTACACTGTCCTTGTATAAAGTAAATCAAATACGATTTTAAGCAACACATTTTGGACAAGGTTTCCGGTAAATTGTGGTTAGAAAAGCACTGCCATGGTAAATTTAACATTACCATTGTCCAGCTGAGATAAATGTATGCTAAGAAAAGCATTTCTGAGTTAGCCTAGGTTAACTTTGATTGCAATATATTTAGAATATAATTCCTAGATGATATATATGACTGCATATAAACGCATAATTATAAAAGCTATTGTGGGGAAACGTTTATATTTATTCTAATATATTATTAGAAAAATATTTCTGATGTATATTTGTAAATAAAATTACCCATGCTAAAGTACATTTATAATAAGAGAAGCACCTCTATAGTAAAACTAGAATAGCAAATGTAAATGTATGTTGTATGTATGTTTAATACATTTTTTCAATTTGCATTTTTGCATCAGCTTTCACTTTAAAAAGCATAAAACATTCAGTCTATACAATTTGCCCAACAGTCAAAAACAGCTGCATTTTTGGTAACAGCACATTTGAGCAGTGGCGAATGCTGATCTTTCAAAGAGGGGAAGCTAGCATTTCAAAATGTTGCATAAATAAAGAGTAAAAAAAAAAGGACGGGAAGCTCAATTTCGGCCTACATCTTAAAATGTGTCGGTTTATTTACACCTCCCTGAGATGGTTTCATCAAGAGGACAACAGTACATTTTAATTGTTACAGCACTTCCAGTCAGACAGCTCACTTTGTCATACCAGGACAGACCCCACCTTTTGCTCTAAATTAATCTGAGGAGTTGATCTGCCCTGCTGTTTAACTCTTAAGTTTTTCTTCGTAAGCAAGTCTATCAAATGGCTACGCCAAAATTCGGTCCACAACATTAAAACTGTCTGACATTATGTGCAGCTTGCTACCTAGCTAGGGACTGGCGCAACTGGCACGAGGTTAGTGTGGAGTGTGTCCGCCTGTGAGTGTTTTGTGACTGTGAAGGGGCTCAGCAGCACCCGCTGGACAGAAACTGCGATAGAAGTCAGAAAGAGTGTTAGAGTCAGAAAGAGTGATAGAACACAAGCAGCTACAAAAAAAACAGCAGTAATAGAAGCTGGATTTGTCGCTAGTCATTTTTAACAAAGAAAATGCCGCTAAGAGGATTAGAAAAGTCACTCACAGAAAATGCGGGCCGCGAGTTTGAGACCCCTGGTTTAAAGTGCTCACTACAGAGTACTGTCTCCCTCTGAGGATGAGCCTGCGGACCCCTAGGTGCCCCCCCTGCCGTAGATGATCACAGCCTTTTATTCGTGATAACACACGACCTCGAGTGTTCTATTGCTTTTATACAACTTTTTTTTTTACAAAATGAATAAAGAAAATAAATCAAAGAAATTTAAGAAATTAAGAATGAATATGCTTTAATATGGACTGTGCCTTCTGCCAAAAAGCAGTTCCACAACAACTGTAACAGAACTGAAACTTAACTACAAAACGGTGTATGGTTCATACAGACTAACACCACGAACATTAGCTTGATATCGAAATTGGGAATAAGTGAAGATGGTAACATTAGGACCGTGAAATAAGGCTAATACTCTCCTCTCCTGCTCTGTGGAGTCGTCTTCAGGTGAAAGCTGCGCATTTTTGAGCATTTCTGCCTGTTTTTGCTGGGTGGTGTTGGTTTTAGCTAGCCGGCTGGACTGTGGTTAGGTTAGCGTAGCTTGCTTTAGCTCAGCATTAACTTAGTTTAGCCTAGCCTGGCAGATTAGCGTTCTGGCTGTCAGACTGCATTAGCCGAGCGATTTTCTTTCCCTTTTTTTCACAAAAGACGAGCCAGTGCCGCGGCTGAGCGCTAGCCTGTGCTAAGCTAATGCTGCTGTGGGTGCCGTTGATGAATCAAAGCTGTCCTGTGTGTATACGCCGTTACTCGGCAACGCGTCGGCGGAGTGATACAAGTTTAG
This sequence comes from Astyanax mexicanus, assembly GCF_023375975.1. Taxonomy (NCBI): domain Eukaryota; kingdom Metazoa; phylum Chordata; class Actinopteri; order Characiformes; family Acestrorhamphidae; genus Astyanax; species Astyanax mexicanus. The sequence goes on along the minus strand of NC_064408.1, from coordinate 129,290,464 downwards.
TGTGAGAAGGTCGTGATGTTATCACATATATCATATAAACTGACAGTGACCGGTAGAAGGAGCTGAAAGTTTTGTTGTTCAACTTTTAATAAACGTGTTTACAAACACCTTCGTGTCAAATTTTTTTGTAGCCTTTCCACTACAATGTTTTTTTTAATTAATAGATATTTGTAGAATTTGTAGAGGTTAATGAGAGAATTGTTGTTTTCTTTTCAGACATGGACAGGCCAAATTCCGTTCTAGCTGACTCCGGTTTCTGCGGTGAAGCTGTTTGATCCAGCTGTTAAACTGTTATATTAATACCATTTTAACGTTTTTCGTTTCTGTGTTTTGAATTTCGTTAGATTATATTTTTGTCAACATTTTGGGTTCAATTTTACTGTTAACTAGTTATTTTTATAGTGGAGTAACTCCGTTAACTATAACTAATTACTTTTTCAAAGTAACGTGCCCAACACTGGTTGACAATGAGCAAGTTTCCCAACGCACAACAAGCAGGCTTATTCTATTTGCGTGAATAACATGAAATGTTAAAAATTAATACAGACATGTAGAAAAAAACGAAGACAAGCTATAACCTAGATATAAATAATAATATCCTAATAATAATAGAATCATAATAATAATAAATGATATAATATGCCAATTAGGCATATTTGTAGCAGTAGGGTATTTTAATTTTCATCCCTGACTCATTCATATAAGTTATAGACCTGATTTGATCATTTTCCGTACAATCCCTGCTAAAGTTTTAGGTGAAGGAGACCTAAAGAAAGTCAGCGCATGTTTCTGGAAAAAACAAAAAAGTGGGCGTGGCATCGCGATGGTTACCATCCATCGCGATGGTGGGTAATAAATGACGGCACAACCCTAGTCGGAACTAACTGTTGTATAATGAAAATTAAATACTCCATACAGCATTTATCCAGTGACTATCCGTTTCGCTGCACTCTTTGCTCCGCTATTGAACTGTTTCAAGCACCGTGAAGAGGAAAGCCAAGTCGTTACCAGTGATAAGAAGCTGAACACACAACAGTATATATTTAATCACTTTTTTTTTTTACATTTTCCCTTGCAGTCTTAGAGCAATCACCTCTGCATTTGAGGTAAATGAATAAGTACTTGTGCTACTCAGTGCTAATTGCTACTTAATAAGCGCTTCTTATTAACGGTTTTGTGTTTTTCAGCATAATTTAATTTGGTGAATTTACTAGACTTTAGCCGGGGCACAGTTCCTTTTATGGTCCATTTAGCCTATCAAAACAGTCTACTGCTGTTTTATTATTTTATACACTACAGTAGCAGGTTTAATAAGGGACCGTCTGTAAAAAGTGGAATCTATTGCTAGTAAACAATGGGTCAGTTAGCTAACTAGCTAATTAATGAATATTTAAGCTTCACATTATCTCTGTGTTTTATCATTAGCCTTTAATCATTAAATCACTGTTTTATACCAGCTAGTCAGCTATCTTGTGTTGGTACCTAACGCTGATCCCGCATTTTACTGACATCCCCTCATTTCAGCCTCATAATCAAACATTCAATCATCACTTTTCTTCAGTTTAGAGGAGATGATCCATCTGCAGAACCAGCTGCAGTTCTGCTCTCAGTGTAACAGCTGCTGCATTTAAGGTGGAACGGAAAACGCGGGGGAATAATGGTGTGCCCATAATTCATTCTGCCCAGCCGATAAAATTATTATTAGAAATGTCAGATTAACGTTGTATTTTTGTTGTAAGAAAGGTTTTACTGTTTATGAACGTTCATCTTTCCAGTTATTTAACAGCCCCATAATGTTTTTCTTAAGTTCCGTGAACGCTCTCAGCACGTCAGCTCGACCTTATTTACAACAATAATTTAACTCTTCACTTACCTTCTAAAAACTGTCTCCTCCTGCAGTAATCCGGAGAAGACTGGAGCAAAGCAGGAGAAAAGAAGATTTAATGTGAAAACTGGATTAAATCTGTTTCTCGTCTGTAAACGTTGTAACTCTACTCAACCAGGGAAGTGTTGGGACTAAACTATTTAAGATCCACTTTACACTATAACTCTAACTTATAATTACCTCACTATTTACCAAGAAATAAAACACTGGATCCAGTTAAGAGAAAAGCTGATTATTCCTGAAAACCAAACACAAAGCCTGCTCTCCTAGACTGTATTACTCTTCCTCTTCTTCTTCCTGTTATTTTTACAGTTACATTACCGCCATCATCTGGACTGGAGTGGTATTAAATAAAACTAAATACAAGAAGAAAAAAACATAAATCCTTTTTTAGGATAAAGAAGACACCACGTCCATCTGCTTTTTTGATTATTTATTTTTATTAATTTTGTATACAAAACAGTTCAACAGCATGCAATAAACGCAATAAGTCAAATACACAGCATGTACAACTATCATCACAATCACATCAAAACACAAACAAAAAACAAACCTAAACAAACAGAAAAAAAAGTGTGATTCAAATAAATTTGAAAAGCTTCCAAACATTGATAGATTTATGACACTGATTATTTTTAATTAATCGAAAATTCGTCAGTATGTGTATATAATTATTTAAGTCTGAATAAAAAGTTTTGAATAAGGGTATCTGTTTAGCAAATTTAGATTTGTGTATATAACATTTTCCTAAAATTATTATTGAATTTACTATAAATTTCTCCTTAGGGTCAAACCTAAATCCTGTTAATTAGTCCTGTATTTTTCAGGAACCTACTAAAGTATTTGAAGCAGATATCACCTGTATTTAACTGAATAATGCGCTTTAGACAGAACTGGGTCTGTTTTTCCTCTAGTGGAGCAACTAGTCTTTGTTGTTCTAGGTTGTATTTAGAACACTGAATAAAAACATGCTCTATGGCCTCCTGGCTGTTAATACACTCACAGGTCCATCAACATGTTTATTCATCATAAACACAGGGTTCGAAAACCTGGAAAAGTCATAGAATTTGAAAATATCAATTTCCAGGCCTGGATAAGTTTTAGAAAAATAAAAATACCGAGAATATTTTGGAAAAGTCGTGGAAATGTGCTGTACAAATCTTAGTGTTTCTGTTTATCGACTGAGAAAAGCTATTTTGCTTATAATAAAATACTGTAATGTTTGGGTAAATCCATCACGTCACTTCGCGTTAGCTAGCTTATTAGGTTATGCTTATTATTTGTATTTGGGTTTATAGACATTTATACAACAGTTAGTTCTGACCTCACAATCTGATTGGTTGAGAGGTGTTCTAACCGTGCTGATGTACATCTTTTAAGCACAATAAAAATTGGGTAATGTCTTTTATGTAAGATTTTGATCTACATACAAATTTATTTTTATGGTGATAAACAAAACTAAAAAATTGTTCTGTAAGACTACTTATACCTATATGGATTTTTGGTAAAATACATATAAAAAAGCCTTAAGGGGATTTTCACTAAGTAAAAAACGTAACTATTTTCCAGAGATATCACCATAAAGTAAACCATCTTCCAAAAGTAACCGTAATTTACTAATGAATTGGGATCACATTTAAATGTTTTATATAGCATTAATGCTTTAATGGTGCTTCACAGTTGTGCAGGTTTCCCATACCATCAGAGATGCTGCTTTAGACCTTTGCTCTAAGAACACTCGGACAGTTCTTTTCCTCTCTGGCCCAGAGAACACAACATCCATAATCTCCAAAAACAATGTGAATCTTGGACTCGTCAGACCACAGGACACTTTTCCACTTTGCATCAGTCCATCTCTGATGATCTCAGTCTGGAGAAGACGGTAGAGTTTCTGGGTGGTGTTGATATCTGGCTTTGCATGGCAGAGTTTAACTTGAACTTGCAGATGGAGCGACGAACTGTGTTCACTGACGATGGATTTCTAAAGTGTTCCTGAGCCCATGTGTTAATATCTGTTACAGAATTATGTAGGTTTTTAATACAGTGCCGCCTGAGAGGTCGAAGGTCACAGACATTCAGTGTTATTTCTTTGGCGCAAAGATTTCTCCAGATTCACTGAATCTTTTGATGATATTGTAGACTGTAGATGATGAAATCCCTAAATTCCTTGCAGTCGCATGTTGAGATACATTATTTTTAAACTTTTGGACTAGTTGCTCACGTAGAAGTTTACAAAGTGGTGAACCTCGCACTATCCTTGCTTGTGAAAAACTGAGCTGTTTAGGGATGCTCCCTTTATACCCAATCATGACCCACACCTGTTTCCAGTTAACCTGCTCACCTGTGAAATGAAACAGGTGTTTTTAGTATTCCTCAACTTTCCCAGTCTTCTGTTGCCCCTGTCCTAACTTCTTTGGAATCAAATTACGAATGAGTGAATATCTGCAAAAACCTCTTTAGTTTATCCGTATGAACATTAAATATCTAACCTCCACCATTGAAGGACAATAATGGCTTAGTGTGGATTTATTGTCAGGGACAAATCTAAAATTTAAATACCATAAAACATTTAAGCCTTCACTACAGATATGGAAAATCCCAGTAAATTTACACGCTCTGCACGTATAGAAAGAATTATACCAGTACACATCAGTGATTTCGAGTTATACTTTCAAATTCAAATTTCATAAGTTAGCAGCCATCACCTCTCGTCACCGCACACAAGGCTGCTTTACTAGTTATGTAACCTAAGTAAACAAAAGTCATAAAGTGATGCTAGTCCGAGTTTCCCCACAGTAGGAGTAACAGCATTTAGTTATGTAGCATTATATTTTATCATTACTGCCTGTCCCTGATCATTCAGTTCCATTTTTAATATCTTCACATTGAAACCCTTCTAAAATGTTCAGGTTCAAGCAATGAATAAATATTATCATTATGAACATACTACATGCAACAATGGTTCTTTCGCTTATTCTAGAATGTGAAATTTCCTAATCCATATAATCCTTTTACAAATGGAACTGTAATGACAGACTGGTGCAGAGTGTACAACTTTCAAACTTGGCGAAACTACATGTGGACAAGGTGTTCATTACAGTAGTATAGTATAGTAGTAAGAAACTGCTAGATAGAAACACAAACCTTTACTGGATTTTCTACTCTACATCCAGTTTGTTACCTCATTTTTGGAGTTTTCTGTTACTCCTGAAAATTGAATTGATGTTTTAAAGGCCAGTTCTATAACTAATCTTCAAGCATTTGTGTTCCTTCAAACTACTTGAAAACCGGAACCACTTCTCACATTCAGAGCAATAATAAGGTTTCTCTCCAGTGTGAATGCGCTGGTGTTGTCGGAAATTACTCTGAGAGTTGAAACTCTTTCCACAGTCTGAGCAGTGATACGGTTTCTCTCCAGTGTGAATGCGCTGGTGTTGTCGGAAATTACTCTGAGAGTTAAAACTCTTCCCACAGTCTGAGCAGTGATACGGTTTCTCTCCAGTGTGAATGCGCTGGTGTAGTTGGAGAGCAATCTGTTGATTAAAACTCTTTCCACAGTCTGAACAGTGATACGGTTTCTCTCCAGTGTGAATGCGCTGGTGTCGTTGGAGATGATTCTGATAACTAAAACTCTTCCCACAGTCTGAGCAGAGTTTCTTGCCCGTACTTTTCTGCATTTGTTTGGGAGGGGTAGGCGAGGATGTTTGCAGAGCATTGGAGATTTTTGTGGATGCCGTGTTTGTTCCTTCTTCTAGTTTAACCTCTGTGTGAAATGTTCTGGTTGAGTGTTTTTCCATAGCTAAATTTGAAACAGTTTGGGAAGTCGACACTAGGAACAGGAGACCTGGAACAGGATGATATTCAGTTCTGGAAAAAGCAAAGAAAAAACAAAACCCAAACTCATTTCCAGTTTGTGGTGCAAAATGCAAATCTCTTCCCTGGCAAACAGGAAATTGGGAGCCTGCAATCAGGAATGGAAATCTACATGCATTTTTTTTTTACAGCAATGGCAGGCAGCTGGCAAATGTGAGGCTACATTTTTACACTGTCCTTGTATAAAGTAAATCAAATACGATTTTAAGCAACACATTTTGGACAAGGTTTCCGGTAAATTGTGGTTAGAAAAGCACTGCCATGGTAAATTTAACATTACCATTGTCCAGCTGAGATAAATGTATGCTAAGAAAAGCATTTCTGAGTTAGCCTAGGTTAACTTTGATTGCAATATATTTAGAATATAATTCCTAGATGACATATATGACTACATATAAACGCATAATTATAAAAGCTATTGTGGGGAAATGTTTATATTTATTCTAATATATTATTAGAAAAATATTTCTGATGTATATTTGTAAATAAAATTACCCATGCTAAAGTACATTTATAATAAGAGAAGCACCTCTATAGTAAAACTAGAATAGCAAATGTAAATGTATGTTGTATGTATGTTTAATACATTTTTTCAATTTGTATTTTTGCATCAGCTTTCACTTTAAAAAGAATAAAACATTCAGTCTATACAATTTGCCCAAGTCAAAAACAGCTGCATTTATGGTAACAGCACATTTGAGCAGTGGCGAATGCTGATCTTTCAAAGAGGGGAAGCTAGCATTTCAAAATTGTGCATAAATAAAGAGTTAAAAAAAGAGGACGGGAAGCTCAATCTCGGCCTACATCTTAAAATGTGTCGGTTTATTTACATGTAAATTCTACCCTCCCTGAGATAGTTTCATCAAGAGGCCAACAGTACATTTTAATTGTTACAGCACTTCCAGTCAGACAGCTCACTTTGTCATACCAGGACAGACCCCACCTTTTGCTCTAAATTAATCTGAGGAGTTGATCTGCCCTGCTGTTTAACTCCTAAGTTTTTCTTCGTAAGCAAGTCTATCAAATGGCTTCGCCAAAATTCGGTCCACAACATTAAAACTGTCTAACATTATGTGCAGCTTGCTACCTAGCTAGGGACTGGCGCAACTGGCGCGAGGTTAGTGTGGAGTGTGTCCGCCTGTGAGTGTTTTGTGACGGTGAAGGGGCTCAGCAGCACCCGCTGGACAGAAACTGCGATAGAAGTCAGAAAGAGTGTTAGAGTTAGAAACATACCTGTCAAGTCTCCCGTTTTGGCCGGGAAATTACCGTATTTTACTCCTCTTTCCCGCCGTCCTCCCGTATTAGTATTTTCCCGTAAATTTCCAGTTGGGGTTGGATCTTTGCCTGCCGGGAGACGGGCGGCAGTGGTGGGTCTGCGTGACGTCACCCGCCAGCCACTTTTTCATCAACCCGGCAGTGCCAGGCACGTACCCGGCAGTACTAAAAACTGACAGGGGGCTTGCTGACAGTACGCCGGCAGTTTTAAAAACTGTCAGGGGGTTAGCTGATAGTACGCCGGCAGTTTTAAAAACTGTTAGGTAGCTTGCTGACAGTACGCCGGCAGTTTTATAAACTGTCAGGGGGCTAGCTGACAGTACGCCGGCAGTATTAAAAACTGTCAGGTAGCTTCCTGACAGTTTTTAGTACTGCCGGGTCGATGAAAAAGTGGCTAGCGGGTGACGTCACGAAGACACCACTGCCGCCCGTCACCCGTCAGGCAAATTTCCAACCACCTCTCTAAATTTCCCGTATTATACTAAATAAAAAAATAATAAGCCACAGGCGACAATGCACTGACCGCTGTGTGTCTCTTAACCAATCGTGGTACCGGTTCAAGGAGAAAGTCCCGCCTTTCAGGAGAAACAGCCAATCAGCCAGCTGGTTTTGCGGAGCTAAGTTTAGTGTGCGGGAAGCCCCGCCCCTCCCCTCGCTGTGAGTTCAGGCAGCTAGTCGGAGCAGCTGTCGTTAAAACTAATCTGGATATACAGAGATTTTTCTAAAAGAAAGGTAATTAACCATGTAAACTGTGATGAGATTGTTTCTGATAGCTGGTTAAAAAGACTCTTCTCTGAATCAAAACATAAATTAAACCCACTGTGTGTTTAATAAAATACAGCTTGTGACTCAGTTAGCTTAACTTTAGAATTAGCTAGATAGATATTCAGGGTTTGAGAAAAATCTACATACATATAATTCCCTGCCCTGATGTGCCTGATCAGCCAATAACTATCATTTCCAAACTCTATTAGTTCAGGGCTAGTTTTAGGGTTTGTTAGAATTTGTTTAAATCTCAATTATTGTGGTGTAATGTATTATTTAGAAGGGGTAGAAGAGATGGTTGAGCTGGAGAGAGAGAAAATGTGGAGAGGGCTGAAATTAACTGAACTGATCAGGAGTGGACTGAACGATAGAAAGAAAGAAGTATAAATGAAAGATTATTAATTGTGTAGGCCCCTTAGAACTATTATTTATATTTACTTATGGAATATATCTGATCCATGTCCTTTTTGTACATTTGTGCATCCTTCAATTTCAATTTTAAATCTATTAAATAAAAAAAATAAAAATATATATATATATAAAATATAATTTTTAGCCCTCGTTTGGGCTGTTGGGGCGGCGGAAAATCCCTTATTTTTAAGTCCAAAACTTGACAGGTATGGTCAGAAAGAGTGATAGAGTCAGAAAGAGTGATTGAGTCAGAAAGAGTGATAGAACACAAGCAGCTATAAAAAAAAACACCAGTAATAGAAGCTGGATTTGTCGCTAGTCATTTTTAACAAAGAAAATGCCGCTAAGAGGATTAGAAAAGTCTCCGGTTCAACTCACAGAAAATGCGGGCCGCGAGTTTGAGACCCCTGGTTTAAAGTGCTCACTACAGAGTACTGTCTCCCTCTGAGGATGAGCCTGCGGACCCCTAGGTGCCCCCCCCCCCTGCCGTAGATGATCACAGCCTTTTATTCGTGATAACACACGACCTCGAGTGTTCTATTGCTTTTATACAACATTTTTTTTTACAAAATGAATAAAGAAAATAAATCAAAGAAATTTAAGAAATTAAGAATGAATATGCTTTAATATGGACTGAGCCTTCCGCCAAAAAGTAGTTCCACCACAACTGTATCAGAACTGAAACTTAACTACAAAACGGTGTATGGTTCATACAGACTAACACCAGGAACTCTATATCGAAATTGTGAATAAGCAAAGATGGTAACATTAGGACCGTGAAATAAGGCTAATACTCTCCTCTCCTGCTCTGTGGAGTCGTCTTCAGGTGAAAGCTGCGCATTTTTGAGCATTTCTGCCTGTTTTTGCTGGGTGGTGTTGGTTTTAGCTAGCTGGCTGGACTGTGGTTAGGTTAGCGTAGCTTGCTTTAGCTCAGCATTAACTTAGTTTAGCCTAGCCTGGCAGATTAGCGTTCTGGCTGTCAGACTGCATTAGCCGAGCGATTTTCTTTCCCTTTTTTTCACAAAAGACGAGCCAATGCCGCGGCTGAGCGCTAGCCTGTGCTAAGCTAATGCTGCTGTGGGTGCCGTTGATGAATCAAAGCTGTCCTGTGTGTATACGCCGTTACTCGGCAACGCGTCGGCGGAGTGATACAAGTTTAGTGTGAGAAGGTCGTGATGTTATCACATATATCATATAAACTGACAGTGACCGGTAGAAGGAGCTGACAGGTGTTGTAACTGGCTACCTGGCCAAAGAAATGGTATCGTTCAACACGGTGGAGAAGCCCAGTTACACACGTTTGACAGGCAGTACGAGTTGCCAGGCCGCACATATTTTAATTTTAATACAGCTGTGCCCAATCTGTTCAGTGAGATGAGAAGTGCCATCGCAACCGAGCTGTGTCAGGAGGAATATTTGGCCTTGACAACTGACATGTGGTCCAGCTGCAACATGATGCCATACATGTCCGTGACTGCACATTATGTCAACCAAGAGTGGAGAATGCAGTCCAAATGCCTACAAACCAGCTTCATGCCAGAGACGCACTCGGCAGAAAATTGGGAGGATGCTCTGCGCAGCACAATCACAGAGTGGGACATACAGGAAAAAAAGATCGCCTGCATAACCGCTGACAATGAGGCGAACATCGTCGCTGCCATCCGGCAGCTCAAATGGCCATGGCTAAGTTGCTTTGGCCACAACCTGAACCTTGCCATCAACAACTCCCTTGCGCAACAGAAGGCGAGTACAGACTGCGCGTTTGCAGTTTGCCGAGCTATCAACGCTGCCGACCACTGCCCCAGCTGACATGGCAGGACACAAGTGTCAGCGACGCGGTGAGTGACGCAACTTCCGGCTTGCGTACCTGCTTGCTGTTTGTTTAGCTCGTCTCTGTTTTAGCTATTTGTTTACGTTTTCTACTACTTATTAACTTTTAACCGTCTTATTACCTTCCTAAACTTATAAAATCCCTCAGGTAGCCATTATTTTTGTGTTATTTATCGATTTTTGCCGTTGTGTTTTTGTGTGTTTTGTGCTTACTTCGAGGTAATGGCGTGTGCGGAGGATCGTGCTCTCCTGACACTCAGCGAGGAGCTCGTCCGTCTGGATCAGCAGATCCAGCGCCTGCTCGAGAGGCAATCGGAGCTCTACAGGCAGAGGACGAGGCTGGAGGAATCCCGTGACGCCGCCTTCGCGGCCGCCTCCACTCCGGTGCTGCCGGCGCGGCGGACCCCGGCGGTCGTTTGCTTCACCCCCGCTCCGGGAGGGGCCTGGGAGCGGCAGCGCGGCCGAGGAAAGCGGGTTTCCCCCCTACCTTCTCAGCCGGATTTTGCCTCCGCAAACCGGTTTGAGGTCCTCAGCTCGTCGCCGTCGCCTACTTCACCTCCCCCAGCCCAGAGGAAAACAGATAAGGGCAGTACCCTCATTGTCGGAGATTCCATTGTTAGGCATTTAAAGGTGTCTAACGCTAAGGCTAATGCTGCAGTGTCGTGTTTTCCAGGAGCTCGGGTCCTGGACGTCGCCCGGCGGCTTCCTACGGTGCTTCGGCATCGCGGGGACCCCGGCACCGTCATCCTGCATGTGGGTACCAACGACACTTCCGCCCGGCGCAGCGAGGTCCTGAAGGAGCACTTTCGCACTCTTCTGGACACCGCTCGCAGACTGACCCGTGCCCGCCTCCTCATCTCTGGTCCGATGCCCACCTACCGCCGCGGGAGCCAGCCGTTCAGCCGCCTCTACGCTCTCCACTGCTGGCTGCGGGACTGGTGCTCTGCTAGTGGAGTTGGCTACGTGGACAACTGGGAGAGTTTTCGGGAACGTCCAGCCCTCTTCCACCGAGACGGGCTTCACCCCAGCCGCCTGGGATCCACCGTCCTCTCTGGTAACATTGAGGCGGTGCTACGCCGGGACTGACTGGCTCTAACCAGTCATACCGGCCAGGTTAGTGGTCTAAGTACTGGGCAGTTTAGTAATATACATTGTTCTAATGAGTTATCTTGCCACTTTCCTGTGCATAAGGCCGTGAGACATTGTAGGATTGAGACTGTGTCTGTCCCCCGTGTCGCTCGAAACCGAAAAACTCAGAAAATCTGTTTTAATAATCTTATTAAAATTAAAACAACAGCATCCGTCTCTCAGAGTACCAGCAGCGTCCGTATGAAACTAGGGCTATTAAATATAAGATCGCTAGCACCAAAATCAGTTATTGTTAATGATATTATTACTGATAATCACCTTAATGCACTATGTCTGTGTGAAACCTGGGTTAAACCTGATGAATATATCGCTTTAAATGAGTCTACCCCCCCAGGTTTTAGCTATTTCAGTTACCCACGTGGCGGTGGTGTTGCCACAATCTATGACTCAATGTTAGGTATATCTCAAAACTCACAATTGGATGCTAAGTCGTTTGAAGTTCTTAGTCTTAAAGTAGCAGGCCCGTCTCCTGCTTACAAAACGCAGCATTCGTTTCTGCTTATAACACTGTATCGTCCTCCTGGACCATACTCAAATTTTATTAGTGAATTTGCTGACTTTCTAGCAGCAGTAATTCTTCTTTCTGATAAGATCATAATTGTTGGAGACTTTAATATCCACTTTGAAAAGGACCAGGATCCACTAAAAATTGCATTTAAATCAGTTTTAGATGCTCTAGGCTTTAAACAAAATGTAATTGGCCCCACTCACCGATGTAGTCATACATTAGACTTAGTTTTGACACTGGGTATTGAGGCTGAGAATATAGTTACTCTTTCTCAACATGACTCAATATCCGATCATTATCTAATTATGTTTGAAATAGTTTTTAATCAAAATATCCTCCTCCCGCCCCGCTATATCAGCAAGCGTAAAATAACAACCGCAATTGCTAATGAATTTGTAAATAAACTCCCCGACTTAACTATCTCCTTTTCGTCCTATGAACATGATCTCGAGCACAAAACAGAAAATCTACAAACTGTGCTCCGCTCTAACCTTGACCGCGTAACGCCGACAAAAATAAAACAAATCAGGGATAAAAAGCTAGCACCGTGGTATAATGACCACACACGCACATTAAAACAAACCGCTCGTAACTTTGAACGTAAATGGCGACACACAAAACTGGAATTTTTTCGGCTCGCATGGCAGCATAGTCTCACAGACTACAAAAAAGCCCTAATTAAAACAAAATCTCAGTATATTTCTAGGGCTGGCCCGAATAGCGTTTTTTGAGCTCCGGATATTCGGCACTGATTCGAAGCGAATATTCGAATATTCGTTTTTAAAAAAAGAGGTAAAAAAAATAAATAAAAAAAAGCAAATCACGGCCCCTTTAATCCACTGAAAAATGTTCAATTTGCTCTGACCGATGAGACATATTCACCCCGGATTTTTGGTGTTTTTATCCCCCATATTTTTTCTGTGTTTTTAGCTCAGATTTCTTTGTGTTTTCATCCCGGAATTTCTGCTGCCCCACACGCGGCTTATCCGCTGCGTAAGCAGGCTAGGAGGCTGCTGCACGGTTTCTCCGCTGCGCAAGCCAGCCCAGTAAATTGCTGTTTGTGTTTTCACACTTAGGCTATTTGCTTAAAAAAGCAAACAAAAAAAAAAAACGTTTGTTCAGGAAGTATTTTATATTCTTAAACATTGTTAATTATATTAGAGGACAGTCATTGTAAACTGTACTTTCGGTCTATTTCGGTTAAAGGATTGTGCAGGGCATATTACTGATTTTGTATTTTTGCACTTGGGCTATAAGCTCAATATTAAATATTTCGTTTGTTTAGAAATTATTTTATATTTTTAAACCATGTTAAATTATATTAGAGTAGAGGAAAGTCATTGTTAATGACGTTATTGTACTTGGTCTATTTCGGTTTAAGCATTGTGCAGGGCATAGCCGTATTACTGATTTTGTATTTTTGCACTTGGGCTATAAGCTCAATATTAAATATTTCGTTTGCTTAGAAATTATTTTATATTTTTAAACCATTTTAAATTATATTAGATAAGAGGAAATTCGTTCAGACATCATTTTTGTAGGCCAGGCTTTTGTAACCGATTTAGCCCCTACTGTTGCCACATTACCCCTTACGTTTTATTATATAAATCAGTTTCGAAGAGCCTGCATTTTTTTTTATCATGTATAATAGAGGTCTGCGCGAGACTGATTTTTAAACCCACTCTTCCACGCTCCCGCGTTTCTGTCTCGTTACAGCTCCGCAAAAAAATTGCTTCTTTTAATCCCGCGCCCGCCCGCCACATAGTGCGGTCCCGTTCCTTACCCCAGTCCAAACACCATCGGTGTGTGCGTGTGTGTGTCGGTCCATCCTGCGCGTTGAGAGTTTTCTTTAGGTTTTTTTTTTTTTTACAATTATTACAGTTTTCTTAACTATTTATTAACCTCTTAACATGCCCTGGCCCGCCGGCGGGCCAGAAATTTATGAAAAATCATATCTGGCTGTGTTTATGAATAGTTATGAACAATTATAGGCTCAATATAGACACCCAATATACCATTTTAAAGCTTAGAATCTCTGCTTGTCAGCTATCTAGCCTATTTAGCAGTATCTCCTTTCAGAAAATAAATATTTATGGCGAAATATGCCTAGTTTCATAAAGTTATGATTCATATCTTTCATATTTCCGTTTTTCGTACGTCCATATTTGGTCTCTCCGGATTCCGGAACTGTGCTCCGTTTTACTGTAGGATGTACGGTTTTTGAATTAGAGCTGAAAGAGCGCGTCGGAGCGCGTGTTTACAGTTAAAATCTGCTCGGGGTTCGTCCTGGGGTTACCTCAGGACACACCGCACACCCCCCCAGCCCCCACCAGCGCATCCCCCACGCTCTTACCTTCAAAACGAGTCCACACGCAAGAGAATCCGCCAATCCAGTCTCCTATAATCCCCATTTATATCCACTCAGAGCTTGAAATAATTTCAGGCAGAAAAAAAATTATAGAAACTTTAACTGCTTATTAAAACCGTTTCATTCGACGCACAGGCACGTGTTCGGTCTCTACTTACACAACAGACTCTACTGCACGTGACTGTGTGCAAATGAGGTCTGTCAGCCAATCAGGGGTCGAGTGCGGCCAGCTAGAAGGAGGGGCGGGGGCTGCTTGGGCAGAGATACTGTATCTCAGAGACTGCTCACTCAGCAGGAAGCGCTCTGTTAAAGAGACACTGCGGTTTTCTGTTTGTATAGGAGTAGACCACACAAAAACAGCCTTATTACTGCAAAATGAGTTATTAAAGTGGTAGTTTTTATTATTATAAAGTTTCCAGTACTTTGGAGAAAGAAAATACCATTACTGCTTCAAATCACAATATTATCTAATTGGTTAATGGCAGCAGTTTATAATTTTATATGATGATTGTAAACACTCTATAGCAAAATGTAGAGCTGCCAAAACCCTTCATCCATATAAATAGTTCATTTTATATGTCTGAAAATAAAAAAATAAAATAGAAAATCTGAAAAGCGCCTAAAAAATTTCCTGGTTTTACCCATATTCTGGCCATTACATGTTCAATTAAATAGTTAAAGTGTCTTAAATGAATTGTGTAAAGGCTTCTAAGTGATATTAATTCATAGAATTGACTGTGAATTATTTAATATTAGAGTGATAAGCCTTCAAATGTGAGTATGTAATTTCAGGCGGAAATTGGTCAAAATAGGCTTGGAGCTTTGCTCCTGCATCGTCTGGATTAAACTCCCGCTCCAGCCAATAACAGTTCAGTTCTGTCCCGCGCGCAAGATATTCTGACGGGACCCGCGAAAACAGAAGTGGTTAGAGTGAGGTGGAACTCTGGAAAGGAGAAAAAAAACGAATATCCGAATACCAAAATTAAAAACCGAATACCTACTCAACGAACGAATATCCGAATACCCGAATATTCGGGTCCAGCCCTATATATTTCATCGCTTATTGAGAAAAATAGAGACAACCCTAGATTCCTTTTCACTACTGTGGCTAAACTCACCGGCAGTCAAAAACAAACTAGCTCCGTTATCCCTGTCGA
The DNA here is from genome assembly GCF_023375975.1 of Astyanax mexicanus. Lineage (NCBI taxonomy): Eukaryota > Metazoa > Chordata > Actinopteri > Characiformes > Acestrorhamphidae > Astyanax > Astyanax mexicanus. Next base: position 129,275,243 of record NC_064408.1, on the reverse strand, counting down.
CATTAATAGTAATGATTTCATGAAGTTCTTTGATAATAAAATTAATAGCATTAGACAAAAAATTCAGTATCACCCCCAAAATTTACTTATAGATATCGATAAATGCTGCTCCAGCTCTGAGACACACCTAGAGTGTTTCAGCCCGGTTACAGAAAAAGATTTACTTAGTGTAATTAACTCATCAAAATCAACATCATGTATATTAGATCCAGTACCCACACAATTATTTAAACAGGCACTGCCAAAGGTGGGAAAATCATTACTAGAAATAGTAAATTCATCCCTTAGCATGGGCTACGTTCCAAATTCTCTTAATTTGATGAACCATCTGCAGCTGAACATCTCCAAAACCAAGGAGATGTGCATAGACTTCAGGAGGTCCAGGCCCTCTGCTCAGCAGCCAATCTCCATCGAGGGGGTCGACGTGGAGGTGGTCAAATCCTACAAATACCTTGGTGTGCACCTGGACAACAGGCTGGACTGGTCAGTGAACACTGACTCCCTCTACAGGAAGGCTCAGAGCAGACTGTACTTCCTCAGAAGGCTCAGGGCTTTCAACATCTGCCAGAAACTCCTCCTGATGTTCTACCAGTCTGTGGTAGCCAGCGTCCTCTTTTACACTGTTGTGTGTTGGGGAGGCAGCATCAGCAAGAGGGATGCTGGACGACTGGACAGGCTGGTGAGGAAAGCTGGTTCTGTGCTGGGATTAGAGCTGGAGTCCTTAACACCACTGGCAGAGAGGAGAGCCCTCAGTAAGCTGCTGAACATCATGGACAATGTTCACCACCCTCTGCACAGCACCATCACCAGGCAGAGGAGCTCATTCAGCGGCAGACTGCTGTCCCAGTCCTGCTCCACAGACAGACTCCGAAAGTATTTTGTTCCTCAGGCCATAAGACTGTTCAACTCCTCTCAGCACAGCAAACTAAAGACTCTGTGAAACTTTTTCATTCCGGCCACTCTGGCCACACCATGGACACACCCCCAGCTATGGACACACTCTCAGACTGGCTGATGCCTAGAACACTTTTTATAGTTCTAACATATTTTGCACTAGTAGTTCATTCACTAGTTAATTCATCTACTGTTTACGTATCTTTTGCACTGTTTACGTATCTTTTGCACTGCTTAATTCAAGTTATTATATAACTGTGTATTTGCACTTTCTGTTTGGCTGACATCAGTTATCCTCACTTTATGCACATCAACTGGTGTTCACTGTCTATTGTGTTCAACTGCACTACCTCCATTCTCCATCTCCATTACACACACACACACGAAGACTGTACATTTACACTGTATATTCTATTTCTTATTTGATTGTATTTATATGTATCTTTATATTTTATATTTTTTAACTTTGTGTATTGTGTAACCTGCTGCTGGATGCCAAGAATTTCCCCCCGGGGATCAATAAAGTATGTATGTATCTATCTCTCTATCTCTCTATCTATCTATCTCTCTATCTATCTCTAAATTGGCGGTCGTTAAGCCCATTATCAAAAAGCCAAATCTGGACCCCCGCGAGCTTGATAATTATAGACCAATTTCTAATCTTTCCTTTATAGCCAAAATTGTGTTTAACCAGCTGCGCTTGTATCTACAAAGTAATAGCATGCATGAGGTTTTTCAATCTGGATTTAGACAAAACCATAGTACTGAAACAGCTCTACTTAGAGTAACTAATGATTTACTTTCAGCTCTTGATAGGGGCAGTAATGCCATCCTTGTACTGCTAGATCTAAGTGCTGCCTTTGACACCGTAGATCACGCTATTCTACTTGATAGGTTAGAAAATCTTATAGGAATTAAAGGATCAGCCCTCACCTGGTTCAGATCTTATCTGAGAGATCGATTCCAGTGTGTTTACTTAAATAACGAATTCTCTTATCAGTCTAGAGTAAAATATGGTGTCCCTCAAGGATCAATACTGGGTCCATTACTCTTTACTCTTTATATGCTACCACTGGGTAAAATTATCCGTAGGCATGGTATTAACTTTCACTGCTATGCTGATGACACGCAACTTTACATATCTGCTAAACCCAATGAGGAGCTCTGTATAAATCAAATAACAGACTGTATTAAAGACATTAAAAATTGGTTGACACAACTTTCTTTTACTTAATTCTAATAAAACTGAGGTCCTTCTATTAGGTCCTAATATTGATAAAAACATAAATGTTAATACTGTAGACATAGACGGTCACTTAATTATACCTGGTAAAACTGTGAGAAACCTTGGGGTCATCTTTGACCCAATTCTTTTGTTTGATGATCACATATGTAGCATAGTCAAAACTGCATTCTTCCACTTAAGAAATATAGCTAAAATCCGCAGTATACTCTCTCTGGAAGATGCTGAGAAGCTGGTACATGCATTCATAACCTCCAGGCTGGACTACTGTAATGCATTGTTGGCTGGAATTCCACATAAATTACTCCATAAACTCCAGCTAGTTCAGAATGCAGCAGCAAGAGTGCTTACCAGAGCTAGAAAGTTTGATCACATTACACCTATTCTTTCATCCCTACATTGGCTACCTGTTAAATTTCATATAGATTATAAAATACTCCTCCTGACGTATAAATCCCTCAATGGTCTGGCCCCGCATTATCTACAGGAACTCCTTACTCCTTACAATCCGCTACGTTCACTCCGCTCCCAAGACGCTGGCCTGTTATTAGTCCCGCGTATTAGAAAAAACTATGCAGGAGGAAGAGCTTTCTTTTATAAAGCTCCCCAACTTTGGAATAACCTCCCTATTAATATACGGGACTCAGACACACTCTCAATCTTTAAATCTAGACTCAAAACATTTCTATTTGCTCAAGCTTTTGAATAATGTCTCACTACAATTTTCTTCCTCTTACAGCTTATCCAGCACATATAAACCCTGTCCTAATCATCTGCTTTCTCTTTCTCTCCCCATGTCCTGAGCTGCTGCTACCAGTGCCCATCCCACTCCAGCAGAGTTTTATAAAACCATTCTAACCCCTTTTTCTTCCCTCCCCTCTCTGTTCTCTCTCTCTATCTTTCTCACATGTGCTGAGACGCCTGGCCGGCCGGTCGGCCTGGATGTGTCCGTTTGTGGTTCCAGCTTTCAGGAATCAGCCCTGTCCTTCTACTCATCAGAGTTATTACACAGCCTTTCTAACTTCTGCCTTTTGTTTCTCTTCCTTTCCTTTCTGTTTTCTCTATCTATCTCTTTTACATGTATGGAGATGCTGTTCCTGATGTTCCCAGCCTGGCTCTCCACTGCCCGCTGTGTTGTTCTCCGGCTCTGCAACCCTGCACTGATTAAAATTAGCACACTCAGTATCTGTTTCTGTATTAGCCAAAGCTCTATAGTTTGTGCCCATCACATTTTATATTCATAAATTAGTACCTGTTATATTAGCCATAGTTCACATTAATTCTCTGTACTGTTTTGTTCTGTTATTTGTTTGTTGTTTGTTATTTGTTTGTACTGAGCGGGTCAACCCGAGTAGGATGGGTTCCTCGGACTGAGTCTTGGTTCCTTCCAAGGTTTCTTCCTCTTAAAGGGAGTTTTTCCTTGCCACTGTGTCACCATAAAATTGGCATCTCTGTGGTGCTGCTCATAAGAGGCGTGGACCTGTTTTTCCTGTAAAGCGGCTTTGTGACAACCTTTGTTGTAAAAAGCGCTATATAAATAAAATTGAATTGAATTGAAGTGTTCTAGAATCCGTGAACAAGGCGCTGAAGCCAGTGGCGGATTTTACAGATATTCTTTCTGGGGAAAACTATGTCACCGTGTCCTCCCTGGTACCCATGCTGGGGCATCTAGAAAGTGTGTTGGAGAGATGCGAGGATAATTCAACCTGAAGCGTGTTGTCCTGGAGCAGATGGAGCGCAGATATGAAGACACCATCCAGGGGACGCTGGGCAAAGCCACACTGCTTGACCCCAGGTACAGAGGCGACCACATGACCCCCCCTGCACTTCACTCTACAAAATCTGAGCTGATTGAAGAGGTCGTGGCAGAGATAATTCCCTTAAGTGCAACAACAGGCTGGACACATAGCGGAGAAGAGTAAGTGGGAGGAAGCGCTGCGGCAGTGCACCCCAAAAAGAAGGCGTCTTTGGGGAGCCTTTTAGGCAAGAGGGGGGCCAGAGAATTAACGCTCACGGACGAGCAAAGAGCTGAGGCAGAAATGGCCATCTACCTGCAGGAAAGTGCTATCGACAGGGAAGAGGATCCACTGATATGGTGGAAAAATAATTTCCGCTAATGGCAAAAATCGCACGAAAATATCTCTGCATATGCGCTACCAGCATGCCCTCAGAAAGAGTTTTCAGCACCGCGGGTAGTGTGGTCACCCCAATCCGCAGTTTATTAAAGCCAGAGAAGGTAAACATGTTTTTTTGGCCAGAAACATTGACACGTAAACGTGTTGGAATAGGCAAGACAATGTCGGCCCTCTTAACATTTTAAGTTATTACAGTTTAGCGCATTTCAGGAAGTCATGCTTTCTGTTTGTTTGTTTTATATTTTTCTTGCTTTTATTATATTTTCATTCGTTATTTTTTCCTTCGTTTGTTCTGCTGTGGTATCATAGTGAAATCCATTATGATTTATTTTAAAGCTTTTTAAAAAAAAAAGGTAAATGCCATAGCCATTCATAAGCTCTGTCGCTTCGTTTTGTTGTTCAACTTTTAATAAACGTGTTTACAAACACCTTCGTGTCAATTTTTTTTGTAGCCTTTCCACTACAATGTTTTTTAATTATTAGATATTTGTAGAATTTGTAGAGGTTAATGAGAGAATTGTTGTTTTCTTTTCAGACATGGACAGGCCAAATTCCGTTCTAGCTGACTCCGGTTTCTGCGGTGAAGCTGTTTGATCCAGCTGTTAAACTGTTATATTAATACCATTTTAACGTTTTTCGTTTCTGTGTTTTGAATTTCGTTAGATTATATTTTCGTCAACATTTTGGATTCAATTTTACTGGTAACTAGTTACTTTTATAGTGGAGTAACTCCGTTAGTAACTATAACTAATTACTTTTTCAAAGTAACGTGCCCAACACTGGTTGACAATGAGCAAGTTTCCCAACGCACAACAAGCAGGCTTATTCTATTTGCGTGAATAACATGAAATGTTAAAAATTAATACAGACATGTAGAAAAAAACGAAGACAAGCTAGCCTATAACCTAGATATAAATAATAATATCCTAATAATAATAGAATAATAATAGAATCATAATAATAATAAATGATATAATATGCCAATTAGGCATATTTGTAGCAGTAGGGTATTTTAATTTTCATCCCTGACTCATTCATATAAGTTACAGACCTGATTTGATCATTTTCCGTACAATCCCTGCTAAAGTTTTAGGTGTAGGAGACCTTAAGAAGGTCAGTTTCTTTTGTTTCTGGAAAAACAAAAAAGTGGGCGTGGCATCGCGATGGTTACCATCCATCGCGATGGTGGGTAATAAATGACGGCACAACCCTAGTCGGAACTAACTGTTGTATAATGAAAATTAAATACTCCATACAGCATTTATCCAGTGACTATCCGTTTCGCTGCACTCTTTGCTCCGCTATTGAACTGTTTCAAGCACCGTGAAGAGGAAAGCCGCGTCGTTACCAGTGATAAGAAGCTGATTCTGAATAAAAGTTGAGCGCGTTGTAGCGCATATTTAGCCAGTGACATGTACACACAACAGTATATATTTAATCACTTTTTTTTTTTTTTTTTTTTTTTTTTACATTTTTCTCTTGCAGTCTTAGAGCAATCACCTCTGCATTTGAGGTAAATGAATAAGTACTTGTGCTACTCAGTGCTAATTGCTACTTAATAAGCGCTTCTTATTAACGGTTTTGTGTTTTTCAGCATAATTTAATTTGGTGAATTTACTAGACTTTAGCCGGGGCACAGTTCCTTTTATGGTCCATTAAGCCTATCGAAACAGTCTACTGCTGTTTTATTATTTTATACACTACAGTAGCAGGTTTAATAAGGGACTTTCTGTAAAAAGTGGAATCCAGTGGGAGTAAACAATGGGTCAGTTAGCTAACTAGCTAATTAATGAATATTTAAGCTTCACATTATCTCTGTGTTTTATCATTAACGTTTTATCATTAAATCACTGTTTTACCAGCTAGTCAGCTATATTGTGTTGGTCTCTAACGCTGATCCCGCATTTTACTGACATCCCCTCATTTCAGCCTCATAATTAAACATTCAATCATCACTTTTCTTCAGTTTAGAAGAGATGATCCATCTGCAGAACCAGCTGCAGTTCTGCTCTCAGTGTAACAGCTGCTGCATTTAAGGTGGAACGGAAAACGCGGGGGAATAATGCGGTGCCCATAATTCATTCATTCTGCCCAGCCGATAAAATTATTATTAGAAATGTCAGATTAACGTTGTATTTTTGTTGTAAGAAAGTTTTTACTGTTTATGAACGTTCATCTGTCCAGTTATTTAACAGCCCCATAATGTTTTTCTTAAGTTCCGTGAACGCTCTCAGCACGTCAGCTCGACCTTATTTACAACAATAATTAAACTCTTCACTTACCTTCTAAAAACTGTCTCCTCCTGCAGTAATCCGGAGAAGACTGGAGTAAAGCAGGAGAAAAGAAGATATAATGTAAAACTGGAGTAAATCTGTTTCTCGTCTGTAAACGTTGTAACTCTACTCAACCAGGGAAGTGTTGGGACTAAACTATTTAAGATCCACTTTACACTATAACTCTATAACTCTAACTTATAATTACCTCACTATTTACCAAGAAATAAAACACTGGATCCAGTTAAGAGAAAAGCAGATTATTCCTGAAAACCAAACACAAAGCCTGCTCTCCTAGACTGTATTACTCTTCCTCTGCTTCTTCCTGTTGTTTTTACAGTTACATTACCGCCACCATCTGGACTGGAGTGGTATTAAATAAAACTAAATACAAGAAGAAAAAAACATAAATCCTTTTTTAGGATAAAGAAGACACCACGGTCCATCTGCTTTTTTGATTATTTATTTTTATTAATTTTGTATACAAAACAGTTCAACAGCATGCAATAAACGCAATAAGTCAAATACACAGCATGTACAACTATCATCACAATCACATCAAAACACAAACAAAAAACAAACCTAAACAAACAGAAAAAAGTGTGATTCAAATAAATTTGAAAAGCTTCAAAACATTGATAGATTTATGACACTGATTATTTTTAATTAATCGAAAATTTGTCAGTATGTGTATATAATTATTTAAGTCTGAATAAAAAAAGTTTTGAATAAGGGTATCTGTTTAGCAAATTTAGATTTGTGTATATAACATTTCCTAAAATTATTATTGAATTTACTATAAATTTCTCCTTATGGTCAAACCTAAATCCTGTTAATTAGTCCTGTATTTTTCAGGAACCTACTAAAGTATTTGAAGCAGATATCACCTGTATTTAACTGAATAATGCGCTTTAGACTGAACTGGGTCTGTTTTTCCTCTAGTGGAGCAACTAGTCTTTGTTGTTCTAGGTTGTATTTAGAACACTGAATAAAAACATGCTCTATGGCCTCCTGGCTGTTAATACACTCACAGGTCCATCAACATGTTTATTCATCATAAACACAGGGTTCGAAAACCTGGAAAAGTCATAGAATTTGAAAATATCAATTCCAGGCCTGGATAAGTTTTAGAAAAATAAAAATACCGAGAATATTTTGGAAAAGTCATGGAAATTTGCTGTACATATCTTAGTGTTTCTGTTTATCGACTGAGAAAAGCTATTTTGGTTATAATAAAATACTGTAATGTTTGGGTAAACCCATCACGTCACATTGTGTTAGCTAGCTTATTAGGTTATGCTTATTATTTGTATTTGGGTTTATAGACATTTATACAACAGTTAGTTCTGACCTCACAATCTGATTGGTTGAGAGGTGTTCTAACCGTGCTGATGTACATCTTTTAAGCACAATAAAAATTGGGTAATGTCTTTTATGTAAGATTTTGATCTACATACAAATTTATTTTTATGGTGATAAACAAAACTAAAAATTTGTTCTGTAAGACTACTTATACCTATATGGATTTTTGGTAAAATACATATAAAAAATCCTTAAGGGTATTTTCACTAAGTAAAAAACGTAACTATTTTCCAGAGATATCACCATAAAGTAAACCATCTTCCAAAAGTAACCGTAATTTACAAATGAATTGGGATCACATTTAAATGTTTTATATAGCAATAATGCTTTAATGGTGCTTCACAGTTGTGCAGGTTTCCCATACCATCAGAGATGCTGCTTTAGACCTTTGCTCTAAGAACACTCGGACAGTTCTTTTCCTCTCTGGCCCAGAGAACACAACATCCATAATCTCCAAAAACAATGTGAATCTTGGACTCGTCAGACCACAGGACACTTTTCCACTTTGCATCAGTCCATCTCTGATGATCTCAGTCTGGAGAAGACGGTAGAGTTTCTGGGTGGTGTTGATATCTGGCTTTGCACGGCAGAGTTTAACTTGAACTTGCAGATGGAGCGACGAACTGTGTTCACTGACGATGGATTTCTAAAGTGTTCCTGAGCCCATGTGGTAATATCTGTTACAGAATTATGTAGGTTTTTAATACAGTGCCGCCTGAGAGGTCGAAGGTCACAGACATTCAGTGTTATTTCTTTGGCGCAAAAATTTCTCCAGATTCACTAAATCTTTTGATGATATTATAGACTGTAGATGATGACTGTAGATCGCTAAATTCCTTGCAGTTGCATGTTTATTTACATTATTTTTTTAACTTTTGGACTAGTTGCTCACACAGAAGTTTACAAAGTGGTGAACCTCACACCATCCTTGCTTGTGAAAAACTGAGCTGTTTAGGAATGCTTCCTTTATACCCAATCATGACCCACACCTGTTTCCAGTTAACCTGCTCACCTGTGAAATGAAACAGGTGTTTTTAGTATTCCTCAACTTTCCCAGTCTTCTGTTGCCCCTGTCCGAACTTCTTTGGCATCAAATTAAGAACGAGAGGTAGGCTGTATTCGGAATGGCATACTACTATACTGCGTACTGCATACTGCACTAGTATGTACTGCATACTACACACTGCCCAGTATGTAGTATTCGGTACTGCAACACTTTTGATTGTAGTACCCTACATGGCCCCATGACACACCAGTCAGTCCTCTGTAGTGCTCCGAATTCCTCACAGTGAGTTGTAAACAGAAACAACCCAAGAAAGTTCCAGTTATATTTAAATACGTTTTCCTATTTATTTTAGTAGATTACTATTTTCATCTATGTAAGTACCATCAAGAAGAAAACATTTAAACAAACTCTTATTCATATTTACACAATCTCAACTATAAAAGAAATGAGACACGTTGCACAAGTGAAACAATTTTATTAATTTGTATTCAAATCATTCCCTTATTTAAAAGAAAAATATGTAGTAAAACTGAGGGAATTATTTATTAAATCAAAAGAACGATTTTTTAAACAAAGGTAATTATTTATTAAATTAACAGAACGATTTATTGGAATTATTTATTAAATAAAGAGAACGATTTATTAAAACTGAGGGAATTATTTATTAAATCAACAGAACCATTTTTTAAACTAAGGTAATTATTTATTAAATTAACAGAACGATTTATTGGAATTATTTATTAAATAAAGAGAACGATTTATTAAAACAGAGGGAATTATTTATTAAAGTAACAGAGTAATTTATTAAAACTGATGGACTTATTTATTAAAATAACAATCATTTATTAAAACTGAGGGAATTATGTATTAAAGTAACATAATAATTTATTAAAACTGAGGGAATTATTTATTAAAGTAACAGAGTAATTTATTAAAACTGATGGACTTATTTATTAAAATAACAATCATTTATTAAAACTGAGGGAATTATGTATTAAAGTAACATAATAATTTATTAAAACTCAGGGAATTATTTATTAAAATAACAGAATAATTTATTAAAACTGAGGGAATTATTTATTAAAATAACAGAATAATTTTTTAAACTGTATGTTGCTGCACACTGCGGAGGGTCCCGGCCGCGGAGAGCGTTCGGCGCGGCAGCGGAGGGTCCCGGCCGCGGCGGAGAGCGCTCGGCCGCGGCAGCGGAGGGTCCCGGCCGCGGAGAACGCGCGGCCGCGGCTGCGGAGGGTCCCGGCCGCGGAGAGCGCTCGGCGCGGCAGCGGAGGGTCCCGGCCGCGGAGAGCGATCGGCGCGGCAGCGGAGGGTCCCGGCCGCGGAGAGCGCTCGGCGCGGCAGCGGAGGGTCCCGGCCGCGGAGAGCGCTCGGCGCGGCAGCGGAGGGTCCCGGCCGCGGAGAACGCGCGGCCGCGGCGGAGAGTGCTGGACAGCGGTGAGCCGATACTTTCCAAAATAATTCCCTTAATTTAAAAATATATATATCCATAATTTGAAAATCTCTCGCACTCGCCACCATCTTGTTTTTTTCTGAAGCGAGCTGGAGGAGCCAGCCGCAATGCATGTTGGGATGCAGTACACCACGAAGACAGCTCTCCATGCACACTGCGAAATCGGAGCGGAGTAGTACACCATCCGGGTACCTGTAGTGCACTACAGATTCTCAGTTTGGTCGCATACTGCGTACTGCATACTAGCTTTAGGCAGATTTAGTACGCGAGTAGTATGTAGTATGCCATTTCGAATACAGCCACAGACTGGTGCAGAGTGTACAACTTTCAAACTTGGCAAAACTACATGTGGAAAAGGTGTTCATTACAGTAGTATAGTATAGCACTAATACAGTACATTTGGCTACCCAAGCACATTATGGAAACACAAACCTTCACTAGATTTTCTAACATCCAGTTTGCTACCTCTTCTTAGTTTTCTGTTACTCCTGAAAATTTGAATTGATGTTTTAAAGACCAGTTCTATAACTAATCTTCAAGCATTTGTGTCTCTTCAAACTACTTGAATACCGAAACCACTTCTCACATTCAGAGCAATAATACGGTTTCTCTCCAGTGCTGGTGTTTTTGGAGAGTACTCTGACGACTAAAACTCTTCCCACAGTCTGAGCAGTGATACGGTTTCTCTCCAGTGTGAATGAGCTGGTGTCGTTGAAGAGTACTCTGTTGACTAAAACTCTTTCCACAGTCTGAGCAGTGATACGGTTTCTCTCCAGTGTGAATGCGCTGGTGTTTTTGGAGAGTACTCTGACGGCTAAAACTCTTTCCACAGTCTGAGCAGTGACACGGTTTCTCTCCAGTGTGAATGCGCTGGTGTTTTTGGAAATTACTCTTACAGTTAAAACTCTTTCCACAGTCTGAGCAGTGATACGGTTTCTCTCCAGTGTGAATGAGCTGGTGTCGTTGAAGATTACTCTGTTGACTAAAACTCTTCCCACAGTCTGAGCAGTGATACGGTTTCTCTCCAGTGTGAATGCGCTGGTGTTGTTGGAGAGCATTTTGTTGATTAAAACTCATCCCACAGTCTGAGCAGTGATACGGTTTCTCTCCAGTGTGAATGCGCTGGTGTTTTTGGAGAGTACTCTGATGGCTAAAACTCTTTCCACAGTCTGAGCAGTAAAACGGTTTCTCTCCAGTGTGAATGCGCTGGTGTTGTTGGAAATTACTCTTACAGTTAAAACTCTTTCCACAGTCTGAGCAGTGATACGGTTTCTCTCCAGTGTGAATGAGCTGGTGTCGTTGAAGAGTACTCTGTTGACTAAAACTCTTCCCACAGGCTGAGCAGTGATACGGTTTCTCTCCAGTGTGAATGCGCTGGTGTTGTTGGAGAGCATTTTGTTGATTAAAACTCGTCCCACAGTCTGAGCAGTGATACGGTTTCTCTCCAGTGTGAATGCACTGGTGTTTTTGGAGAGTACTCTGATGGCTAAAACTCTTTCCACAGTCTGAGCAGTGATAGGGTTTCTCTCCAGTATGAATGCGCTGGTGTTTTTGGAAATTACCCTTACAGTTAAAACTCTTTCCACAGTCTGAGCAGTAATACGGTTTCTCTCCAGTGTGAATGCGCTGGTGTAGTTGGAGAATACTCTGTTGACTAAAACTCTTCCCACAGTCTGAGCAGTAATACGGTTTCTCTCCAGTGTGAATGCGCTGGTGTGTTTGGAGATGACTCTGGTGACAAAAACTCTTTCCACAGTCTGAGCAGTAAAACGGTTTCACTCCAGTGTGAATGCGCTGGTGTTGTTGGAAATTTCTCTTACAGTTAAAACTCTTTCCACAGTCTGAGCAGTGATACGGTTTCTCTCCAGTGTGAATGAGCTGGTGTCGTTGAAGAGTACTCTGTTGACTAAAACTCTTCCCACAGTCTGAGCAGTGATACGGTTTCTCTCCAGTGTGAATGCGCTGGTGTTGTTGGAGAGCATTTTGTTGATTAAAACTCGTCCCACAGTCTGAGCAGTGATACGGTTTCTTTCCAGTGTGAATGCGCTGGTGTCGTTGGAGATTACACTGATAACTAAACCTCTTCCCACAGTCTGAGCAGTGGTGAGTTTTTTTCTTGCCTGTACTTTTCTGCATTTGTTTGGGAGGCGTAGGCATGTTTGTTCCTTCTTCTAGTTTAACCTCTTTGTGAAATGTTGTGGTTGAGTGTATGTCCATGGCTAAATTTCCAACAGTTTGAAAAGTCACACTAGGAGCAGGAGACCAGGAACAGGTCAGTGTTCAGTTCTGGAAGAAGCAAAGAAAAAACAAAAACGCAAACTCAGTTCTAGTTTTTTGGTGCAAAATGAAAATCTCTTCCTTGGCAAACAGGAAATTGTGAGCCTGCAATCAGCAAATGTCAGTGTTACGATGATTTTTAACAGCAATGGCAGGCATCTGGCAAAAATGAGGCAAAATTTTTACAGTGTGCTTGTATAAAGTAAATTAAATAAAATTTTTCACAACGCATTTTGGTCAAGTGTTCCGGTAAATATGTGATTAGAAAATAGGGCTGCACTATATTGGAAAAATGTGACATTTTTCGGCGATGATATCGCGATATTAAACAATGCATGATGTGACGTCTCCAGCCTCGACCCTGCCCGAGCCGGACTTATAAACTGTCAGTATGACAGTATGAGCCGGCTGCTCCACCGCAACCTCCCCGCGGTGCATGCCGGTGTTCTGTCGAATTGTCCTATCTTGTCGAACCATGCTGCCCTAATGTATATTTAAGTGTAAAAATACAAAGAAGCACTATTTTAGGGCATATACCCAGTGCAATTCCAGCAGATATTAGATTTGGATTTCATAAATCATTGTATCATGGCAAATAAAGCTCATTACAAACTGCTTTTGTATTTATTTATAATAATAATTGTAATTATTCATTTCCATTTACACTTTTGTGCAATGACAGTGCGTCCAGGTTGTTTAATGCACCCCCCCCCCCCCCCCCAAAAAACAAATTAATTATAAATAAAAAACACGAGAAATACCGCAAATTCCCATTTATGTAATGCTGCAGACCGGAGCCCACAGTGGGCGTGGCTAAAGGGCAGAGCATGTGTCAATCATTTTCGACTGCAGCCAATCAGATACTACACTTTCGTTGTCAATCACTTTTTATTAAGCCAATCCTCAGACAGAACAAGCTGTCCATCATTTTTACTGCAGCCAATCACCTTAACAGATCTGTCAAAAGAAGGCGGAAACTGATTTAAACTTCTGAACAGCGGTGAAGCTGAATGTGAACAAGTATTTTACAAAATACTACATTAACAGTTTAAACACATTTATGTGCTACTGTAGTTAGTCCTGCCTATATGCAGCTCTTAAACAGAAGTAACTGAATGAAAAAGTTTGAAAAGCCCTGACCTTAGATATTTTTAAATCAAAGATTAAAATACTCGTTTTTCTGGAATGGCACTTTCGTGTTTTTTTTCCTTTATTGCAGCGCCAACCGCAGTTCTAGGCCTGCAGTTTTAGATCTGCAGTTCTAGGCCTGCAGTTTTAGATCTGCAGTTCTAGGCCTGCAGTTTTAGATCTGCAGTTCTAGGCCTGCAGTTTTAAATCTGCAGTTCTAGGCCTGCAGATTTAGATCTGCAGTTCTAGGCCTGCAGTTTTAGATCTGCAGTTCTAGACCTGCAGTTTTAAATCTGCAGTTCTGGGCCTGCAGTTTTAGATCTGCAGTTCTAGGCCTGCAGTTTTAGATCTGCTGTTCTCGACCTGCAGTTTTAGATCTGCAGTTCTAGATCTGCAGTTCTAGACCTGCAGTTTTAGATCTGCAGTTCTAGGCCTGCAGTTTTAGATCTGCAGTTCTAGGCCTGCAGTTTTAGATCTGCAGTTCTAGGCCTGCAGTTTTAGATCTGCAGTTCTAGGCCTGCAGTTTTAGATCTGCAGTTCTAGGCCTGCAGTTTTAGATCTGCAGTTCTAGGCCTGCAGTTTTAGATCTGCAGTTCTAGGCCTGCAGTTTTAGATCTGCAGTTCTAGGCCTGCAGTTTTAGATCTGCAGTTCTAGGCCTGCAGTTTTAGATCTGCAGTTCTAGACCTGCAGTTTTAGATCTGCAGTTCTAGGCCTGCAGTTTTAGATCTGCAGTTCTAGGCCTGCAGTTTTAGATCTGCAGTTTTAGATCTGCAGTTCTAGGCCTGCAGTTTTAGATCTGCAGTTCTAGGCCTGCAGTTTTAGATCTGCAGTTCTAGGCCTGCAGTTTTAGATCTGCAGTTCTAGGCCTGCAGTTTTAGATCTGCAGTTCTAGACCTGCAGTTTTAAATTTGCAGTTCTAGGCCTGCAGTTTTAGATCTGCAGTTCTAGACCTGCAGTTTTAGATCTGCAGTTCTAGACCTGCAGTTTTAGATCTGCAGTTCTAGACCTGCAGTTTTAGATCTGCAGTTCTAGACCTGCAGTTTTAGATCTGCAGTTCTAGACCTGCAGTTTTAGATCTGCAGTTCTAGGCCTGCAGTTTTAGATCTGCAGTTCTAGGCCTGCAGTTTTAGATCTGCAGTTCTAGACCTGCAGTTTTAGATCTGCAGTTCTAGACCTGCAGTTTTAGATCTGCAGTTCTAGACCTGCAGTTTTAGATCTGCAGTTCTAGACCTGCAGTTTTAAATCTGCAGTTCTAGACCTGCAGTTTTAGATCTGCAGTACTAGACCTGCAGTTTTAGATCTGCAGTACTAGGCCTGCAGTTTTAGATCTGCAGTACTAGGCCTGCAGTTTTAGATCTGCAGTTCTAGGCCTGCAGTTTTAGATCGGCAGTTCTAGACCTGCAGTTTTAGATCTGCAGTTCTAGACCTGCAGTTTTAGATCTGCAGTTCTAGACGAGCCGTAGTTTTAGACATGCGCCACCTAGCGGCTTAGAATGTTACATGTCATTCAGATACTGTTTTGGTATATCGCGGGAGCAGATGGAGAAAAGAGATGTTTGTAAATAAAAATATTACATATGATAGATATATGATAATGCCTGAGGGTAATTTTTGTGTCATCATAATGTTTACGTCATGAAGGATGAAGCGAGCTGGCGATAGTGTGGCTTAGTTCATTAGTTCTGGCTACCTTTAGGGCTACCTAGTAGCTGGTTTAACAAAATTTGAAACAACGTAAAGGAAGGGAATTAGCACTAACTAAGCTACTTTTATCGGTAAGTTACTAAAAGTAGTAAGTTAACTTAAGCAAGCTAAAGTATTAATTTCCATCACGATTAACCCATAAGAATCCAGACTATGTTCTGAATATTGATACAAATGAGCAGCTCATTCATATTGTTTATCATTGTGATAAGAGGCATATGACATTTTTATGATTTAACATAAATGTCACAACAATTTCTTAACATTTATCTTTAACATTGTTATAGAAATCACGTCAGAAGTGGTTATATAAGTCCTTTTATTAAAGCATTTGAATTATTAAAATGATTGGAGCAAACCTGTAAAAGTTTAAAATACACCTTTCAAATCAGCTAGTTTAATTTTTAAGTACTGTTGTAGAAAAGAAAATGAAAGGTGGGTTAACCCCCACCTCTCGTCCGGGGTACAACTCCCCTACGTGTTCGTTTGATAGAGAGTCGTAGACAGGTGGAGTGAAGTTGAAAGCAAACCAAGTATTTATTACTGAATTCAGGAGAACCAATACATACAAGACAGTTATCAGCCGTCCCAGTAAAAGTTCTGACCCCCCTCTGATCTGACTCCATGTTTATACCCCAAATGACGTGAAGCCTGCTGATGAGGCGTTGCTAAAATCATCTCATGTTAGTATGCATAATCTCACGTGTTAGTGTTCAAGTTTCACAGGTCTGACCGGACCACTAGTGTTTGGCCTTGACTGTGTCCAGCCGGACAGTGTGGTATTGTTTTAAGAATTGCCTGGGTCCAGTCAGACAGTGTGATATTGTTCCAGTAATTAGACAGTGCCGCCCTCCCTATGTGCGCGTGTCCTCCTCCCGCTTTGGTAGGTGAAGGACTTTACACGCACAGAGAGAAAGGCCGCACTGTTCGTCCTGAAGCCTCCTTTGTATCAATTTAGTTCATACAGAGTGCACTAGCTGATGATTGATGGTCGTTAGTCAGAGACATGCAGTAAATGAAATGCTTCAAGCATGAGCTACACAAGTCTCACAATAGATCTCATATGTTATATGTTAATGTGTTAGTAGCGCGTGGTTAGTAGGGCATACAATAGATCCTATGTGTTAGTAAACGCCTTATGTATCATGTGGGTTAATTTGTCATAATAAAGTCTGTGTTAGTCACATGCCTGATCAAACAATGTTTTACTATATATGTAAAGAATATATATTGTGATTATTGGTTAATCTTCTATATAAATGCGTGTAAAATACACTGTGAGTAATAAAAATGATCAAATACAAGGTGAGTATTGGTTAATGCATATAAAATACAAGGTTTCACACAATGATTATGTAATTATAGATACTAAGATAAGTAATCATAACTGAAAGATATTTGTCAATACACTCAAAGTATAATTAACAGTTACTCTTCAGTACTAACCCAGCACAACTACATTCTGCAAATGAGGTCAGATAATCATGCACTCACACACTGTCCTGTGATGCTCTCAGAGTAGTCAGTAGGCTTTGCCATTTTTGTTCAATTTTAAATTTCGGGATTACATGGAAATGTTCACTGAAGCATGTTTAAAATGCAAACTGAGGATTAATTGTATGCTTAAAGAATGAAATAAACACAAATGTAATCACATACGCGGGGGAACAATGCTGTACCTCAGTGAAGCTGGCCCCTCATATTATTAGAAATGAAATAAAAATATTTCCATTGGTTAGTGCTACGTTTGTGCTGGTTTGTGCAGCAAAAATTAACGTTTGTGCTGTTATCGTTTTTGAGATATTAAACATTATATTTACTGTTAACCTTATTGAGATATTAAACATTTAATTTCTGACCTGTTATGTAACCCAGCCCCTCATCTGTGGCCAAATCGCACCAAAGTGGTCTCATTGGTTAGTGCTACGTTTGTGCTGGTTTGTGCAGCAAAAATTAGTGTTTGTGCTGTTATTGTTATTGATTTATTAGGAAAAAAATATTGAATAGGTGTGAAGCTGGCCCCTCATATAATCAGAAATGAAATAAAAATATTTCCATTGGTTAGTGCTACGTTTGTGCTGGTTTGTGCAGCAAAATTTAGTGTTTGTGCTGTTAGCATTATTGAGATATTAAACATTATATTTACTGTTATCGTTATTGAAATATTTAACATAATAGGTCTTACCTGTTATGTAACACAGCCCCTCATCTGTGGCCAAATTCCACCAAAGTGGTCTCATTGGTTAGTGCTACGTTTGTGCAGGTTTTTGCAGCAAAAAATAGCGTTTGTGCTGTTATAGTTATTGAGATATTAAACATTATATTTACTGTTATTGAGATATTAAACGTTAAATGTATTACCTGTTATGTAACACAGCCCCTTATTTGTGGCTAAATTGCACCAAAGTGGTCTCATTGGTTAGTGCTACGTTTGTGCTGTTATAGTTATTGAGATATTAAACATTATATTTACTGTTATCATTACTGAGATATTAAACTATTTAATTTATTACCTTTTATGTAACACAGCCCCTCATCTAAAGCCAGATTTCATCAAAGTGGTGTTGTTTTTCTAGTGCTGTGTTTGTGCTGGTTTGTGCTATTAGAATAAATGTTTGTGCAAGTTTAGTTATGAGAGTTATTAGATAAAAAAATATTTAATTGGTGGCATTACCCAATATTTATTTACACACATCACCCAGCCCCCCTCATTTATCAGTGTGGTTAGTGCTCACAAAAAGGCACTCAGCCCGGTTAAAAGGCATTAACATGGCAGTCTGTTAAATATATGCTTTCATAAGTGCAGGAGCAATTTTTACCATGGTAAATAAGTTTTTACCATGAACAGTCATGTCACCTGAAGACATTCATCTGTGCTTTATTAGATGTGTAAATAAATATTGTTTTTCCTGTAGCTGAATAATCAAAATACCTGAAACATTTATTTTTACAGCACTGCTGAATGAGACCACTGTGGTTTGGGCTGTATTGGGGGGCTGGATAATGCCACCCATTAAATATTTATTCTAATAGCACAAACCAGTACAAACACAGCACTAGAAAAACAACACCACTTTGATGAAATCTGGCCTTACCATAAAAGGTAATCAATTAAATAGTTTAATATCTCAGTAATGATAACAGTAAATATAATGTTTAATATCTCAATAATGATACCAGCACAAACGTTAATTTTTGCTGCACAAACCAGCACAAACGTAGCACTAACCAATGGAAATATTTTTATTTCATTTCTGATTATATGAGGGGCCAGCTTCACACCTATTCAATATTTTTTTCCTAATAAATTAAAAACGAAAACAGCACAAACACTAAATTTTGCTGCACAAACCTGCACAAACGTAGCACTAACCAATGAGACCACTTTGGTGCGATTTGGCCACAAATAAGGGGCTGTGTTACATAACAGGTCAGAAATTAAATGCTTAATATGTCAATAACAGTAAATATAATGTTTAATATCTCAATAATGATACCAGCACAAACACTAATTTTTGCTGCACAAACCAGCACAAACGTAGCACTAACCAATGAGACCACTTTGGTGCGATTTGGCCACAAATGAGGGGCTGGGTTACATAACAGGTCAGAAAATTAAATGTTTAATATCTCAAAAACGATAACAGCACAAACGTTAATTTTTGCTGCACAAACCAGCACAAACGTAGCACTAACCAATGGACATATTTTTATTTCATTTCTAATAATATGAGGGGCCAGCTTCACTGAGGTCAATGCTGTGCCATAATTAATTCATTCTGCCCAGCTAATAAAATTATTATTAGAAATTTCAGATAAATGTTTTACTTTTGTTGTAAGAAAGTTTCCTGGAATGCAATACTCGAATTTCTGCAGTTTTTTTTAACGTTTACAGGACGTTTCGTAAGGTTACAGGAAACTTTCTCAGAACACTGTTTATGAACGTTCTTAGAATTCCAGAATGTTTTTCTTAAGTTAGGTGAACGCTCTCAGCACGTCAGCTCGACCTTATTTACAACAATAATTTAACTCTTCACTTACCTTCTAAAAACTGTCTCCTCCTGCAGTAATCCGGAGAAGACTGGAGTAAAGCAGGAGAAAAGAAGATATAATGTAAAACTGGAGTAAATCTGTTTCTCGTCTGTAAACGTTGTAACTCTACTCAACCAGGGAAGTGTTGGGACTAAACTATTTAAGATCCACTTTACACTATAACTCTATAACTCTAGCTTATAATTACCTCACTATTTACCAAGAAATAAAACACTGAATCCAGTTAAGAGAAAAGCTGATTATTCCTGAAAACCAAACACAAACTCTGCTCTCCTAGACTGTATTACTCTTCCTCTGCTTCTTCCTGTTGTTTTTACAGTTACATTACCGCCACCATCTGGACTGGAGTGGTATTAAATAAAACTAAATACAAGAAGAAAAAAACATAAATCCTTTTTTAGGATAAAGAAGACACCACGGTCCATCTGCTTTTTTGATTATTTATTTTTATTAATTTTGTATACAAAACAGTTCAACAGCATGCAATAAACGCAATAAGTCAAATACACAGCATGTACAACTATCATCACAATCACATCAAAACACAAACAAAAAACAAACCTAAACAAACAGAAAAAAATAAATTTGAAAAGCTTCAAAAACATCGATGGATTTATGACATTTTTAATTTTTTTAGTTTTTCGAAAATTGGTCAGTATGAGTATATAATTATTTAAGTCTGAATAAACTAAAGTTTGGAATAAGGGCATCTATTTAGCAAATTTAGATTTCTGTATAAAAACAATAGGAACCTACTAAAGTATTTGAAGCAGATATCACCTGTATTTAACTGAATAATGCGCTTTAGACTGAACTGGGTCTGTTTTTTCTCCTCTAGTGGAGCAACTAGTCTTTGTTGTTCTAGGTTGTATTTAGAACACTGAATAAAAACATGCTCTATGGCCTCCTGGCTGTTAATACACTCACAGGTCCATCAACATGTTTATTCATTATTGGGTTCGAAAACGTGGAAAAGTCATAGAATTTGAAAATAGCAATTTCCAGCCCTGGATACGTTTTAGAAAAATAAAAATACCCAGAACGTTTTGGAAAAGTCGTGGAAATTTGCTGTAAAAATCTTACTGTTTCCGTTTATCGACCGAGTAAAGCTATTTTGGTTATAATAATAAAATAAAGTAATGTTTGGGTAAACCCATCACGTCACTTCGAGTTAGCTAGCTTATTAGGTTATGCTTATTATTTGTATTTGTTCTTAGAAATAACCTACAAAAAGGCAGGCAAAATGTTTTGTACATTTATGTTCCCAATGTCCATTTTTTTCCCATTGCTTTACCTGAAACTTGAAGATAAGGAATATAATTAAAAATGAAGTAATTTCTTTTTAAAACAAATGAGGCTAGACTGATCAGAAAAGTTGTTCAAGGCCTTTATATTGCTTATTTGTTAAGATAATATTTTAACACACCAAGGCCTGGTTCATGATCAATATTGGTGATTCTTTATTCAAAGAAACATAAAATATCATCTCCACGTTGTGTCAACATCTTTAAAGCACAATAAAACAAGGGTACTGTCTTTTATGTAAGATTTTAATTACATATAAAATTATTTTTATGGTGATAAACGAAACTAAAAAAATCTTCTGTAAGACTACTTATACCTATATGGATTTTTGGTAAAATACATATAAAAAAGCCTTAAAGGGAATTTCACTAAGTAAAAAACGTAACTATTTTCCAGAGATATCACCATAAAGTAAACCATCTTCCAAAAGTAACTGTAATTTACTAATGAATTGGGATCACATTTAAATGTTTTATATAGCATTAATGCTTTAATGGTGCTTCACAGTTGTGCAGCTTTCCCATACCATCAGAGATGCTGCTTTAGACCTTTGCTCTAAGAACACTCGGACAGTGCTTTTCCTCTCTGGCCCAGAGAACACAACATCCATAATCTCCAAAAACAATGTGAATCTTGGACTCGTCAGACCACAGGACACTTTTCCACTTTGCATCAGTCCATCTCTGATGATCTCAGTCTGGAGAAGACGGTAGAGTTTCTGGGTGGTGTTGATATCTGGCTTTGCATGGCAGAGTTTAACTTGAACTTGCAGATGGAGCGACGAACTGTGTTCACTGACGATGGATTTCTAAAGTGTTCCTGAGCCCATGTGTTAATATCTGTTACAGAATTATGTAGATTTTTAATACAGTGCCGCCTGAGAGGTCGAAGATCACAGACATTCAGTGTTATTTCTTTGGCGCAAAGATTTCTCCAGATTCACTGAATCTTTTGATGATATTGTAGACTGTAGATGATAAAATCCCTTAATTCCTTGCAGTTGTATGTTGAAATACATTATTTTTAAACTTTTGGACAAGTTGTTCACGCAGAAGTTTACAAAGTGGTGAACCTCGCACTATCCTTGCTTGTGAAAAACTGAGCTGTTTAGGGATGCTCCCTTTATACCCAATCATGACCCACACCTGTTTCCAGTTAACCTGCTCACCTGTGAAATGAAACAGGTGTTTTTAGTATTCCTCAACTTTCCCAGTCTTCTGTTGCCCCTGTCCTAACTTCTTTGGAATCAAATTACAAATGAGTGAATATCTGCAAAAACCACTTTAGTTTATCCGTATGAACATTAAATATCTAACCTCCACCATTGAAGGACAATAATGGCTTAGTGTGGATTTATTGTCAGGGACAAATCTAAAATTTAAATACCATAAAACATTTAAGCCTTCACTACAGATATGGAAAATTCCCAGTAAATTTACACGCTCTGCACACATAGCAAGAATTATACCAGTACACATCAGTGATTTCGAGTTATACTTTCAAATTCAAATTTCATAAGTTAGCAGCCATCACCTCTGGTCACCGCACACAAGGCTGCTTTACTAGCAGTGTTGGGCATGTTACTTTGAAAAAGTAATTAGTTTAGTTATTCGTTACTTCTCCAAAAAAGTAACCGAGTTACTAACGGAGTTACTCCACTATAAAAGTAATTAGTTACCAGTAAAAGTAACTATCGCGTTACTTTTTAATATTCGCCCGTCAAAAAAAAAGGAAATCAATTATGCATTTACTATTAGAAAAATAACAAACGAAAATAAACCCAAAATGTTGACAAAAATATAATCTAACGAATTTCAAAAAAATAAAACGAAATTCTCCACACAACCAAAGAAAATTACTAAAACTTGTAATACTGAAAAAAACGGAAAAACGCGTCTGGGGATGAAATTAAACAAACCAAGCCACCCTCAACGGAAATATGTATATACAAACAAAAAAAATAATGGACAAAAACAACAATCTAATGACCGTTAAAATGGTATTAAAATAACAGCCTTACCAAAAGAGAATAGAGCTTAGATCGGGCCCAAAACGTGCACGTTCTGCCAGAGCCCGACCCGATCCGTTTTGTTTTCGGTCTGATTAAATGAGCGAAATATAATCAGAATTATGTTAATTTACACTGTAACATAAAAGCATTGAACTATTATTTAATTTAAATGATTTTTAAGAACAGCTACACACAATGCTACAAGTCAACAAGTCAATTTTTCATTTTTATTATAGTTTAATTTAATTTTGTTTTTTTTTTTTCTGTTCAGTACGTTTTTAGGGTGGGCTTGCTAGTTTTTATTAGTTTTCACACATCTCATCAGAGAGATCAATCTAATAAACGTGAGAGAGAGAGAAAGCGAGAGAGAGAGACAGAGAGAGAGATTTCTGGTATGAGTTACTCACAGGTAAATGTTCTCACACACTGTATCTGCTGTTTCCCTTTCATCTGCCTGGTGCTCATATTATAGTCCCATTCATAATTCTGCAGTTTCTCAGTGTTTTCTGTCGTATTTTGCGGCTATAGCGCGAGCGCTTTACACAAGAACTTACGCCACGGACCTCGGCACAACACCGCCCGCTGTACAACTCCGCTGTACAACAGCGCTTATAAATAAATTAAACACAAAAATGAGGGTATTCTATCAGTAATTTCAGTTTGTTTTAGTTAGTTTTATAAACACAAAATATAGTTCGAGATAGTTATGTTTTTTTTCCTTTTAATTACCGTTTTTATTAGATTCAGTTAACACAAATGTTTTTTCACTTTCAGTTTTCGCTATTTCGTTCGCTTTAGTGAACAATAATAATTGGTTACTTAGGAACATTGTGATTATCACACCAGAGCTTTATATAAAATAAAAATAGGAGCCCGATTTCGGGTCGGTCCTCGGGTCAGGTCGGGTTCGGGCAGAAAATCTAAGCTCTAAAACAGAAAGCAGCAGCACCACAAAAACCGGAGCAGCTAAAAAGAGTTTAACGTCCTTAATTCGGAACTTGGGCTGTCCACGGCAATCACTGAATTAATTAGAGCACGCAAATCATCACAATTGTGCCTCACTTCACCACGCCAACCCACAGGCACAGCGGCCAGAAGCTCAAGTTCACCGGAAAGAGGAGGGGTTAACCAGGGCAAAGCGAAGTTAAAACAAAAAAAAAGTTCAATGAGCGCCTAAAGTAACGTGCAGTAACGGGGTGTCGGAAATGGTAACGGCGTTATAGTTACAGTCATAGTAATTAGTTAGATTACTCGTTACTGAAAAAAGTAACGGCGTTAGTAACGCCGTTAGTTTTAATGCCGTTACTCCCAACACTGTTTACTAGTTATGTTAACTAATGTTACACTAAAACCTAAGTAAACAAAAGTCATAAAGTGATGCTAGTCCAAGTTTCCCCACAGTAGGAGTAACAGCATTTAGTTATGTAGCATTATATTTTATCATTACTGCCTGTCCCTGATCATTCAGTTCCATATTTAATATCTTCACATTTAAATCCTTCTAAAATATTCTAGTTCAAGCAATCAATAAATATTCATCATTATGAATATACTACATGCAACAATGGTTCTTTCACTCATTCTAGAATGTGAACTTTCCTAATCCATATAATCCTTTTACAAATGGAACTGTAATGACAGACTGGTGCAGAGTGTACAACTTTCAAAATTGGCGAAACTACATGTGGACAAGGTGTTGATTACAGTAGTATAGTATAGCAGTAAGAAACTGCTAGATAGAAACACAAACCTTTGCTGGATTTTCTACTCTACATCCAGTTTGCTACCTCTTTTTGGAGTTAACTGTTACTCCTGAAAAGTTAAATTGATGTTTTAAGGACCAGTTCTATAACTAATCTTAAAGCATTTGTGTCTCTTCAAACTACTTGAATACCGGAAGCACTTCTCACATTCAGAGCAATAATACAGTTTCTCATTGTGAATGCACTGATGTTGTTGGAGGTTACTCTGTTGAGTAAAACTCTTCCCACAGTCTGAGCAGTGATACGGTTTCTCTCCAGTGTGAATGCGCTGGTGTTGTTGGAGATGACTCAGTAGATTAAAACTCTTCCCACAGTCTGAGCAGTGGTACGGTTTCTCTCCAGTGTGAATGTGCTGGTGTTTTTGGAAATTACTCTGACAGTTAAAACTCCTTCCACAGTCTGAGCAGTAATATGGTTTCTCTCCAGTGTGAATGCGCTGGTGTCGTTGGAGAGTACTCTGATGACTAAAACTCTTCCCACAGTCGGAGCAGTGATACGGTTTCTCTCCAGTGTGAATGCGCTGGTGTTGATGGAGATAACTCTGATGACTAAAACACTTGCCACAGTCTGAGCAGTGATACGGTTTCTCTCCAGTGTGAATGTGCTGGTGTTTTTGGAGAGTACTCTGACGGCTAAAACTCTTCCCACAGTCTGAGCAGTGATACGGTTTCTCTCCAGTGTGAATGCGCTGGTGTTGTTGGAGATGACTCTGACGGCTAAAACTCTTCCCACAGTCTGAGCAGTGATACGGTTTCTCGCCAGTGTGAATGCGCTGGTGTCGTTGGAGAAGATTCTGATGACTAAAACTCTTCCCACAGTCTGAGCAGTGATACGGTTTCTCTCCAGTGTGAATGCGCTGGTGTTGTTGGAGATGACTCTGATGACTAAAACTCTTCCCACAGTCTGAGCAGTGATACGGTTTCTCTCCAGTGTGAATGCGCTGGTGTTGTTGGAGATGACTCTGTTGACTAAAACTCTTTCCACAGTCTGAGCAGAGTTTCTTGCCCGTACTTTTCTGCATTTGTTTGGGAGGGGTAGGCGAGGATGTTTGCAGAGCATTGGAGATTTTTGTGGATGCCGTGTTTGTTCCTTCTTCTAGTTTAACCTCTGTGTGAAATGTTCTGGTTGAGTGTTTTTCCATAGCTAAATTTGAAACAGTTTGGGAAGTCGACACTAGGAGCAGGAGACCTGGAACAGGATGATATTCAGTTCTGGAAAAAGCAAAGAAAAAACAAAACCCAAACTCATTTCCAGTTTGTGGTGCAAAATGCAAATCTCTTCCCTGGCAAACAGGAAATTGGGAGCCTGCAATCAGGAATGGAAATCTACATGCAATTTTTTTTTACAGCAATGGCAGGCAGCTGGCAAATGTGAGGCTACATTTTTACACTGTCCTTGTATAAAGTAAATCAAATACGATTTTAAGCAACACATTTTGGACAAGGTTTCCGGTAAATTGTGGTTAGAAAAGCACTGCCATGGTAAATTTAACATTACCATTGTCCAGCTGAGATAAATGTATGCTAAGAAAAGCATTTCTGAGTTAGCCTAGGTTAACTTTGATTGCAATATATTTAGAATATAATTCCTAGATGATATATATGACTGCATATAAACGCATAATTATAAAAGCTATTGTGGGGAAACGTTTATATTTATTCTAATATATTATTAGAAAAATATTTCTGATGTATATTTGTAAATAAAATTACCCATGCTAAAGTACATTTATAATAAGAGAAGCACCTCTATAGTAAAACTAGAATAGCAAATGTAAATGTATGTTGTATGTATGTTTAATACATTTTTTCAATTTGTATTTTTGCATCAGCTTTCACTTTAAAAAGCATAAAACATTCAGTCTATACAATTTGCCCAAGTCAAAAACAGCTGCATTTATGGTAACAGCACATTTGAGCAGTGGCGAATGCTGATCTTTCAAAGAGGGGAAGCTAGCATTTCAAAATGTTGCATAAATAAAGAGTTAAAAAAAAGGACGGGAAGCTCAATTTCGGCCTACATCTTAAAATGTGTCGGTTTATTTACATGTAAATTCTACCCTCCCTGAGATAGTTTCATCAAGAGGCCAACAGTACATTTTAATTGTTACAGCACTTCCAGTCAGACAGCTCACTTTGTCATACCAGGACAGACCCCACCTTTTGCTCTAAATTAATCTGAGGAGTTGATCTGCCCTGCTGTTTAACTCTTAAGTTTTTCTTCGTAAGCAAGTCTATCAAATGGCTTCGCCAAAATTCGGTCCACAACATTAAAACTGTCTGACATTATGTGCAGCTTGCTACCTAGCTAGGGACTGGCGCAACTGGCGCGAGGTTAGTGTGAAGTGTGTCCGTCTGTAAGTGCTTTGTGACGGTGGGGGGGGGGGGGGGGGGGAGGGGCTCAGTAGCACCCGCTGGACAGAAACTGCGATAGAAGAGAGTGATAGAAGTCAGAAAGAGTGACAGAAGTCTCCAAACACAAGCAGCTACTAAAAAAAAACAGCAGAAATAGAAGCTGGATTTGTCGCTAGTCATTTGTAATAAAGAAAATGCCGCTAAGAGGATTAGAAAAGTCTCCGGTTCAACTCAGAACAGAGTGAAATTTAAATGCTCCCAGCGCGGATGTTTACACGCTGTCAATCAAAAAGGGATTCAGCCTCAGACAGATCACCCAATAGACCTCCAGAGACGCTGAGCGATGGGCGGGACAAAGCCCAGCGTTTATCCAATGACTATCCGTATCGTTTCCGAATACAAGTTGAGCGCGTTGTGGCGCATATTTAGCCAATGACTTGTACACACAACAGTATATATTTGATCACTTTTTTTTTTTACATTATTCCCTTGCAGTCTTTGAGGTAAATGAATAAGTACTTGTGCTACCCAGTGCTAATTGCTACTTAATAAGCGCTTCTTATTAACGGTTTTGTGTTTTTTCATAATTTCATTTGGTGAATTTACTATACTTTTGCCGGGGGCTGTCCTGCTCGGAGTAAACAATGGGTCAGTTAGCTAACTAGCTAATTATTAATTATTTACGCTTCACATTCTACCTGTGTTGTATCATTAAATCACTGTTTTATACCAGCTAGTCAGCTATATTGTGTTGGTCTCTAACGCTGATCCCGCATTTTACTGACATCCCCTCATTTCAGCCTCATAATCAAACATTCAATCATCACTTTTCTTCAGTTTAGAAGAGATGATCCATCTGCAGAACCAGCTGCAGTTCTGCTCTCAGTGTAACAGCTGCTGCATTTAAGGTGGAACGGAAAACGCGGGGGAATAATGCTGTGCCCATAATTCATTCATTCTGCCCAGCCGATAAAATTATTATTAGAAATGTCAGATTCTAATGAAATCAGTTTTATTTTAGTTTAAGGAAAGTTTTCTGGAATGCTCTACTCGAATTTCTGCAGTTTTTTAACGTTCACAGGTCGTTTAGTATAGTTACAGTGAACGTCCTCAGAACACTGTTTATAAACGTTCTTATAACGTTCATCTGTCCAGTTTTCTAAACGTTTACAGGTCGTTTTGTGAGGTTACAGGAAACGTTCTCAGAACACTGTTTATAAACGTTCTTATAACGTTTATCTGTCTATTTTAACGGCCCCAGAATGTTTTTCTTAAGTTACGTGAACGCTCTCAGCACGTCAGCTCGACCTTATTTACAACAATAATTAAACTCTTCACTTACCTTCTAAAAACTGTCTCCTCCTGCAGTAATCCGGAGAAGACTGGAGTAAAGCAGGAGAAAAGAAGATATAATGTGAAAACTGGAGTAAATCTGTTTCTCGTCTGTAAACGTTGTAACTCCACTCAACCAGGGAAGTGTTGGGACTAAACTATTTAAGATCCACTTTACACTATAACTCTAACTTATAATTACCTCACTATTTACCAAGAAATAAAACACTGAATCCAGTTAAGAGAAAAGCAGATTACCAAACACAAAGCTCGCTCTCCTAGACTGTATTACTCTTCCTCTTCTTCTTCCTGTTATTTTTACAGTTACATTACCGCCATCATCTGGACTGGAGTGGTACTAAATAAAACTAAATACAAGAAGAAAAAAACATAAATCCTTTTTTAGGATAAAGAAGACACCACGGTCCATCTGCTTTTTTGATTATTTATTTTTATTAATTTTGTATACAAAACAGTTCAACAGCATGCAATAAACGCAATAAGTCAAATACACAGCATGTACAACTATCATCACAATCACATCAAAACACAAACAAAAAACAAACCTAAACAAACAGAAAAAAAGTGTGATTCAAATAAATTTGAAAAGCTTCAAAACATTGATAGATTTATGACACTGATTATTTTTAATTAATCGAAAATTTGTCAGTATGTGTATATAATTATTTAAGTCTGAATAAAAAAAGTTTTGAATAAGGGTATCTGTTTAGCAAATTTAGATTTGTGTATATAACATTTTCCTAAAATTATTATTGAATTTACTATAAATTTCTCCTTATGGTCAAACCTAAATCCTGTTAATTAGTCCTGTATTTTTCAGGAACCTACTAAAGTATTTGAAGCAGATATCACCTGTATTTAACTGAATAATGCGCTTTAGACTGAACTGGGTCTGTTTTTCCTCTAGTGGAGCAACTAGTCTTTGTTGTTCTAGGTTGTATTTAGAACACTGAATAAAAACATGCTCTATGGCAGGCATGTCAAACTCAGTTTGGCTCTGGGGCCGGATCCAGACTTTCTGTTCTCAGGTGGGCCGGATCAGTAAAAGAATGTCAACTCCAAATATTTAGCTTTGTTTTTCAGTACTTTATTATTCAGCCTACATTTTTAGCCTACCCTACATATTATAATCATGGAGGAAAAGGGATCTTTTCTAAGCACAACACATTTATTCATAAAACAATGGAAAAAAAAGATTTTCATGTTTGGCGGTGAATGTGTTAACAACTGGTTTATTTTAACAGTTGAGTGAATGCAGTTTTACACCTGAACCAACTCACCACATCAACAAACTCAAGTGGGAGCTATGAAAAAAATATTTTCACCTTAATTGTCATACTGCTTTGAAATAAATAAAAAAAAGAAATACAAAATAAAAGTTATAGCAGTGCATGGGCAATAAGATTAGACTACATCAGATCAAACTACTAGGCTGGGCCTACTGAAGCTGAGAACATACTGCACAATATTAACTGTCTTTAATATGAAACCAGATGAATCTTATTTTTAATGATTACTTGTTTAGCAGTGGTGAATGGTGAAGCAAGATTGCCGTGTCTTTGCTGCATGCGGGACATTTACTGCCCTCTAGCGACCGGAGAGAGCATTTAATTTGTATTCATTTAAAAAAAAAATCACAACTTTTAATAGAAATGAGCTAGAAACTCGCTTCTTTTTTTTGACATACTCAGAAATTTATGCCGGGCCGGATTAAATCATCCAACGGGCTTGGTCCGGCCCGCGGGCCGTATGTTTGACATGCCTGCTCTATGGCCTCCTGGCTGTTAATACACTCACAGGTCCATCAACATGTTTATTCATCATAAACACAGGGTTCGAAAACCTGGAAAAGTCATAGAATTTGAAAATATCAATTCCAGGCCTGGATAAGTTTTAGAAAAATAAAAATACCGAGAATATTTTGGAAAAGTCGTGGAAATGTGCTGTACATATCTTAGTGTTTCTGTTTATCGACTGAGAAAAGCTATTTTGCTTATAATAAAATACTGTAATGTTTGGGTAAATCCATCACGTCACTTTGTGTTAGCTAGCTTATTAGGTTATGCTTATTATTTGTATTTGGGTTTATAGACATTTATACAACAGTTAGTTCTGACCTCACAATCTGATTGGTTGAGAGGTGTTCTAACCGTGCTGATGTACATCTTTTAAGCACAATAAAAATTGGGTAATGTCTTTTATGTAAGATTATGATCTACATACAAATTTATTTTTATGGTGATAAACAAAACTAAAAAATTGTTCTGTAAGACTACTTATACCTATATGGATTTTTGGTAAAATACATATAAAAAAGCCTTAAGGGGATTTTCACTAAGTAAAAAACGTAACTATTTTCCAGAGATATCACCATAAAGTAAACCATCTTCCAAAAGTAACCGTAATTTACTAATGAATTGGGATCACATTTAAATGTTTTATATAGCATTACTGCTTTAATGGTGCTTCACAGTTGTGCAGGTTTCCCATACCATCAGAGATGCTGCTTTAGACTGTTGTAAAAAGGAAATGAAAGGTGGGTTAACACCCACCTCTCGTCCGGGGTACAACTCCCCTGCGTGTTCGTTTGATAGAGAGAGTCGTAGACAGGTGGAGTGAAGTTGAAAGCAAACCAAGTATTTATTACTGAGCTCAGGAGAACCATACACACAGGAAAATAGGTAAACAGCCGTCCCAGTATAAGTTCTGACCCCCCTCTGATCTGACTCCATGTTTTATACCCCAAAATGACGTGAAACCTGCTGATGAGGCGTTGCTAACGATTAGCTCATGTTAATATGCGTAATTTCACGTGTTAGTACTCAAGTTTCACGTGTCTGACCGGACCACTAGTGTTTGGCCTTGACTGTGTTCTTCCAGAATGGAACATCGTGGCACTATCTGTGTGTGTGAGTCACCCCCCGCTTTGAAGCAGCGGTTTTTAGGGAGGCACTCACTCACCAAAAGGCCGCTTTGATCTAAGAGCCTCTTCTGTAGCAATTTAGCCCCGTACCGAGCGTACCAGTCGAAATCATACAGAGTGTACCAGCCGATGATTGATGGCCGTTAGTTAGGGTCATGCAGTGAACGAAATGCCTCAAGCATGAGCTACGCAATAGTCACACAATAGATTTCATATGTTATATGTTAATGTGTTAGTAACGCGTGGTTAGTCCGCCATATAATAGATCCTATGTGTTAGTAAATGCCTTATGTATCATGTGGGTTAATTTGTCATAATAGATGTGTTAGTCACATGCCTGATCAAACAATGTTTTACTATATATGTAAATATACAGTGATTATTGGTTAATCTTCTATATAAATGCGTGTAAAATACACTGTGAGTAATAAAAATGATCAAATACAATGTGAGTATTGGTTATACATATAAAATACAAGGTTTCACACAATGATTATGTAATTATAGATACTAAGGTAAGTAATCATAATTGAAAGATATTTGTCAATACACCCAAGGTAAAATAAACAGTTACTCTTCAATTCTCCTTTTTGATGTATCAACCAGATACGTCAAGACCTTTGCTCTAAGAACACTCGGACAGTGCTTTTCCTCTCTGGCCCAGAGAAAACAACATCCATAATCTCCAAAAACAATGTGAAACGTGGACTCGTCAGACCACAGGACACTTTTCCACTTTGCATCAGTCCATCTCTGATGATCTCAGTCTGGAGAAGACGGTAGAGTTTCTGGGTGGTGTTGATATCTGGCTTTGCACGGCAGAGTTTAACTTGAACTTGCAGATGGAGCGACGAACTGTGTTCACTGACGATGGATTTCTAAAGTGTTCCTGAGCCCATGTGGTAATATCTGTTACAGAATTATGTAGGTTTTTAATACAGTGCCGCCTGAGAGGTCGAAGGTCACAGACATTCAGTGTTATTTCTTTGGCGCAAAAATTTCTCCAGATTCACTAAATCTTTTGATGATATTATAGACTGTAGATGATGACTGTAGATCCCTAAATTCCTTGCAGTTGCATGTTTATTTACATTATTTTTAAACTTTTGGACTAGTTGCTCACGCAGAAGTTTACAAAGTGGTGAACCTCACACCATCCTTGCTTGTGAAAAACTGAGCTGTTTAGGGATGCTCCCTTTATACCCAATCATGACCCACACCTGTTTCCAGTTAACCTGCTCACCTGTGAAATGAAACAGGTGTTTTTAGTATTCCTCAACTTTCCCAGTCTTCTGTTGCCCCTGTCCGAACTTCTTTGGCATCAAATTAAGAACGAGAGACAGACTGGTGCAGAGTGTACAACTTTCAAACTTGGCAAAACTACATGTGGAAAAGGTGTTCATTACAGTAGTATAGTATAGCACTAATACAGTACATTTGGCTACCCAAGCACATTATGGAAACACAAACCTTCACTAGATTTTCTAACATCCAGTTTGCTACCTCTTCTTAGTTTTCTGTTACTCCTGAAAATTTGAATTGATGTTTTAAAGACCAGTTCTATAACTAATCTTCAAGCATTTGTGTCTCTTCAAACTACTTGAATACCGAAACCACTTCTCACATTCAGAGCAATAATACGGTTTCTCTCCAGTGCTGGTGTTTTTGGAGAGTACTCTGACGGCTAAAACTCTTCCCACAGTCTGAGCAGTGATACGGTTTCTCTCCAGTGTGAATGCGCTGGTGTTGTTGGAGAGCATTTTGTCGATTAAAACTCATCCCACAGTCTGAGCAGTGATACGTTTTCTCTCCAGTGTGAATGTGCTGGTGTTTTTGGAGAGTACTCTGATGGCTAAAACTCTTTCCACACTCTGAGCAGTGATACGGTTTCTCTCCAGTGTGAATGCGCTGGTGTTGTTGGAAATTACTCTTACAGTTAAAACTCTTTCCACAGTCTGAGCAGTGATACGGTTTCTCTCCAGTGTGAATGAGCTGGTGTCGTTGAAGAGTACTCTGTTGACTAAAACTCTTCCCACAGTCTGAGCAGTGATACGGTTTCTCTCCAGTGTGAATGCGCTGGTGTTGTTGGAGAGTACTCTGATGGCTAAAACTCTTTCCACAGTCTGAGCAGTGATACAGTTTCTCTCCAGTGTGAATGCGCTGGTGTTTGGAGATGACTCTGGTGACAAAAACTCTTTCCACAGTCTGAGCAGTAATACGGTTTCTCTCCAGTGTGAATGCGCTGGTGTTGTTGGAGAGCATTTTGTTGATTAAAACAAACAAAGTCTGAGCAGTGATACGGTTTCTTTCCAGTGTGAATGCGCTGGTGTCGTTGGAGAGTACACTGATAACTAAACCTCTTCCCACAGTCTGAGCAGTGGTGAGTTTTTTTCTTGCCTGTACTTTTCTGCATTTGTTTGGGAGGGGTAGGCATGTTTGTTCCTTCTTCTAGTTTAACCTCTTTGTGAAATGTTGTGGTTGAGTGTATGTCCATGGCTAAATTTCCAACAGTTTGAAAAGTCACACTAGGAGCAGGAGACCAGGAACAGGTCAGTGTTCAGTTCTGGAAGAAGCAAAGAAAAAACAAAAACGCAAACTCAGTTCTAGTTTGTGGTGCAAAATGAAAATCTCTTCCTTGGCAAACAGGAAATTGTGAGCCTGCAATCAGCAAATGTCAGTGTTACGATGATTTTTAACAGCAATGGCAGGCATCTGGCAAAAATGAGGCAAAATTTTTACAGTGTGCTTGTATAAAGTAAATTAAATAAAATTTTTAGCAACGCATTTTGGTCAAGTGTTCCGGTAAATATGTGATTAGAAAATAGGGCTGCACTATATTGGAAAAATGTGACATCGCGTTGTTTTTTTTTTCGGCGATGATATCGCGATATTAAACAATGCATGGTGTGACGTCTCCAGCCTCGACCCTGCCCGAGCTCGACTTATAAACTGTCAGTATGACAGTATGAGCCGGCTGCTCCACCGCAACCTCCCCGCGGTGCATGCCGGTGTTCTGTCGAATTGTCCTATCTTGTCGAACCATGCTGCCCTAATGTATATTTAAGTGTAAAAATACAAAGAAGCACTATTTTAGGGCATATACCCAGTGCAATTCCAGTAGATGTACGTTATTAGATTTGGATTGCATAAATCATTGTATCATGGCAAATAAAGCTCATTACAAACTGCTTTTGTATTTATTTATAATAATAATTGTAATTATTCGTTTCCATTTACACTTTTGTGCAATGACAGTGCGTCCAGGTTGTTTAATGCACCCCCCCAAAAAAAACAAATTAATTATAAATAAAAAACACGAGAAATACCGCAAATTCCCATTTATGTAATGCTGCAGACCGGAGCCCACAGTGGGCGTGGCTAAAGGGCAGAGCATGTGTCAATCATTTTCGACTGCAGCCAATCAGATACTACACTTTTGTTGTCAATCACTTTTTACTAAGCCAATCCTCAGACAGAACAAGCTGTCCATCATTTTTACTGCAGCCAATCACCTTAACAGATCTGTCAAAAGAAGGCGGAAACTGATTTAAACTTCTGAACAGCGGTGAAGCTGAATGTGAACAAGTATTTTACAAAATACTACATTAACAGTTTAAACACATTTATGTGCTACTGTAGTTAGTCCTGCCTATATGCAGCTCTTAAACAGAAGTAACTGAATGAAAAAGTTTGAAAAGCCCTGACCTTAGATATTTTTAAATCGAAGATTAAAATACTCGTTTTTCTGGAATGGCACTTTCGTGTTTTTTTTTTTCCTTTATTGCAGCGCCAACCGCAGTTCTAGGCCTGCAGTTTTAGATCTGCAGTTCTAGGCCTGCAGTTTTAGATCTGCAGTTCTAGGCCTGCAGTTTTAGATCTGCAGTTCTAGGCCTGCAGTTTTAGATCTGCAGTTCTAGGCCTGCAGTTTTAGATCTGCAGTTCTAGGCCTGCAGTTTTAGATCTGCAGTTCTAGGCCTGCAGTTTTAGATCTGCAGTTCTAGGCCTGCAGTTTTAGATCTGCAGTTCTAGGCCTGCAGTTTTAGATCTGCAGTTCTAGGCCTGCAGTTTTAGATCTGCAGTTCTAGGCCTGCAGTTTTAGATCTGCAGTTCTAGGCCTGCAGTTTTAGATCTGCAGTTCTAGGCCTGCAGTTTTAGATCTGCAGTACTAGGCCTGCAGTTTTAGATCTGCAGTTCTAGGCCTGCAGTTTTAGATCTGCAGTTCTAGGCCTGCAGTTTTAGATCTGCAGTTCTAGACCTGCAGTTTTAGATCTGCAGTTCTAGACCTGCAGTTTTAGACCTGCAGTTTTAGACCTGCAGTTTTAGATCTGCAGTTCTAGGCCTGCAGTTTTAGATCTGCAGTTCTAGGCCTGCAGTTTTAGATCTGCAGTTCTAGACCTGCAGTTTTAGATCTGCAGTACTAGGCCTGCAGGTTTAGATCTGCAGTATTAGGCCTGCAGTTTTAGATCTGCAGTTCTAGACCTGCAGTTTTAGATCTGCAGTTCTAGGCCTGCAGTTTTAGATCTGCAGTTCTAGACCTGCAGTTTTAGACCTGCAGTTTTAGACCTGCAGTTTTAGATCTGCAGTTCTAGGCCTGCAGTTTTAGATCTGCAGTTCTAGGCCTGCAGTTTTAGATCTGCAGTTCTAGACCTGCAGTTTTAAATCTGCAGTTCTAGGCCTGCAGTTTTAGATCTGCAGTTCTAGACCTGCAGTTTTAGATCTGCAGTTCTAGACCTGCAGTTTTAGATCTGCAGTTCTAGGCCTGCAGTTTTAGATCTGCAGTTCTAGACCTGCAGTTTTAGATCTGCAGTACTAGGCCTGCAGTTTTAGATCTGCAGTTCTAGGCCTGCAGTTTTAGATCTGCAGTTCTAGGCCTGCAGTTTTAGATCTGCAGTTCTAGACCTGCAGTTTTAGATCTGCAGTTCTAGACCTGCAGTTTTAAATCTGCAGTTCTAGACCTGCAGTTTTAAATCTGCAGTTCTAGGCCTGCAGTTTTAGATCTGCAGTTCTAGACCTGCAGTTTTAGATCTGCAGTTCTAGGCTTGCAGTTTTAGATCTGCAGTTCTAGACCTGCAGTTTTAGACCTGCAGTTTTAGATCTGCAGTTCTAGGCCTGCAGTTTTAGATCTGCAGTTCTAGGCCTGCAGTTTTAGATCTGCAGTTTTAGACCTGCAGTTTTAGATCTGCAGTACTAGGCCTGCAGTTTTAGATCTGCAGTTCTAGGCCTGCAGTTTTAGATCAGCAGTTCTAGGCCTGCAGTTTTAGATCTGCAGTTCTAGGCCTGCAGTTTTAGATCTGCAGTTCTAGACCTGCAGTTTTAGATCTGCAGTACTAGGCCTGCAGTTTTAGATCTGCAGTTCTAGACCTGCAGTTTTAGATCTGCAGTTCTAGGCCTGCAGTTTTAGATCTGCAGTTCTAGACCTGCAGTTTTAGATCTGCAGTACTAGGCCTGCAGTTTTAGATCTGCAGTACTAGGCCTGCAATTTTAGATCTGCAGTTCTAGGCCTGCAGTTTTAGATCTGCAGTTCTAGACCTGCAGTTTTAGATCTGCAGTTCTAGACCTGCAGTTTTAGATCTGCAGTTCTAGACCTGCAGTTTTAGATCTGCAGTTCTAGACCTGCAGTTTTAGATCTGCAGTTCTAGACCTGCAGTTTTAGATCTGCAGTTCTAGACCTGCAGTTTTAGATCTGCAGTTCTAGACCTGCAGTTTTAGATCTGCAGTTCTAGACCTGCAGTTTTAGACCTGCAGTTTTAGATCTGCAGTTCTAGACGAGCCGTAGTTTTAGACATGCGCCACCTAGCGGCTTAGAATGTTACATGTCATTCAGATACTGTTTTGGTATATCGCGGGAGCAGATGGAGAAAAGAGATGTTTGTAAATAAAAATATTACATATGATAGATATATGATAATGCCTGAGGGTAATTTTTGTGTCATCATAATGTTTACGTCATGAAGGATGAAGCGAGCTGGCGATAGTGTGTCTTAGTTCATTAGTTCTGGCTACCTTTAGGGCTACCTAGTAGCTGGTTTAACAAAATTTGAAACAACGTAAAGGAAGGGAATTAGCACTAACTAAGCTACTTTTATCGGTAAGTTACTAAAAGTAGTAAGTTAACTTAAGCAAGCTAAAGTATTAATTTCCATCACGATTAACCCATAAGAATCTAGACTATGTTCTGAATATTGATACAAATGAGCAGCTCATTCATATTGTTTATCATTGTGATAAGAGGCATATGACATTTTTATGATTTAACATAAATGTCACAACAATTTCTTAACATTTATCTTTAACATTGTTATAGAAATCACGTCAGAAGTGGTTATATAAGTCCTTTTATTAAAGCATTTGAATTATTAAAATGATTGGAGCAAACCTGTAAAAGTTTAAAATACACCTTTCAAATCAGCTAGTTTAATTTTTAAGTACTGTTGTAGAAAAGAAAATGAAAGGTGGGTTAACCCCCACCTCTCGTCTGGGGTACAACTCCCCTACGTGTTCGTTTGATAGAGAGTCGTAGACAGGTGGAGTGAAGTTGAAAGCAAACCAAGTATTTATTACTGAATTCAGGAGAACCAATACATACAAGACAGTTAACAACCGACCCAGTAAAAGTTCTGACCCCCCTCTGATCTGACTCCATGTTTATACCCCAAATGACGTGAAACCTGCTGATGAGGCGTTGCTAAAATCATCTCATGTTAGTATGCATAATCTCACGTGTTAGTGTTCAAGTTTCACAGGTCTGACCGGACCACTAGTGTTTGGCCTTGATTGTGTCCAGCCGGACAGTGTGGTATTGTTTTAAGAATTGCCTGGGTCCAGTCAGACAGTGTGATATTGTTTCAGTAATTAGACAGTGCCGCCCTCCCTATGTGCGCGTGTCCTCCTCCCGCTTTGGTAGGTGAAGAACTTTGCACGCACAGAGAGAAAGGCCGCACAGTTCGTCCCGAAGTCTCCTTTGTATCAATTTAGTTCATCCAGAGTGCACTAGCTGATGATTGATGGCCGTTAGTCAGAGACATGCAGTGAACGAAATGCTTCAAGCATGAGCTACACAAGTCTCACAATAGATCTCATATGCATGGGCGTGGTAGTGGGGGGAAAAGTGGACCTGACTACCCAGGGCCCGAGTAGGGAGAGGGGCCCATGAAAATCCTGATTTTTTTTTCGCTCACTTTCCTTTGTTTACTGGCATGGATAGGGGCCCATTAACATAGAGGGTGTACAGGGCCCAGAATTTGCTGCTACGCCCCTGCTCATATGTTATATGTTAATGTGTTAGTGGCGCGTGGTTAGACCGCCATACAATAGACCCTATGTGTTAGTAAACGCCTTATGTATCATGTGGGTTAATTTGTCACAATAGAGTCTGTGTTAGTCACATGCCTGATCAAACAATGTTTTACTATATATGTAAAGAATATATATTGTGATTATTGGTTAATCTTCTATATAAATGCGTGTAAAATACACTGTGAGTAAAAATGATCAAATGTAAGGTGAGTATTGGTTAATGCATATAAAAGAAACTGCTAGATAGAAACACAAACCTTTGCTGGATTTTCTACTCTACATCCAGTTTGCTACCTCTTTTTGGAGTTAACTGTTACTCCTGAAAAGTTAAATTGATGTTTTAAGGACCAGTTCTATAACTAATCTTAATGCATTTGTGTCTCTTCAAACTACTTGAATACCGGAAGCACTTCTCACATTCAGAGCAATAATACGGTTTCTCTCCAGTGTGAATGCGCTGGTGTTGTTGGAGAGTACTCTGACAGTTAAAACTCCTCCCACAGTCTGAGCAGTGATACGGTTTCTCTCCAGTGTGAATGCGCTGGTGTCGTTGAAGGATACTCTGACGACTAAAACTGTTCCCACAGACTGAGCAGTGATACGGTTTCTCTCCAGTGTGAATGCGCTGGTGTTGTTGGAGATGACTCAGTTGATTAAAACTCTTCCCACAGTCTGAGCAGTGATACGGTTTCTCTCCAGTGTGAATGCGCTGGTGTTGTTGGAGAGTACTCTGATGACTAAAACGCTTCCCACAGTCTGAGCAGTGATACGGTTTCTCTCCAGTGTGAATGCGCTGGTGTTTTTGGAGAGTAATCTGATGACTAAAACTCTTCCCACAGTCTGAGCAGTGATACGGTTTCTCTCCAGTGTGAATGCGCTGGTGTTTTTGGAAATTACTCTGACAGTTAAAACTACTTCCACAGTCGGAGCAGTGATACGGTTTCTCTCCAGTGTGAATGTGCTGGTGTTTTTGGAGAGTACTCTGACGGCTAAAACTCTTCCCACAGTCTGAGCAGTGATACGGTTTCTCTCCAGTGTGAATGCGCTGGTGTTGTTGGAGATGACTCTGTTGATTAAAACTCTTCCCACAGTCTGAGCAGTGATACGGTTTCTCTCCAGTGTGAATGCGCTGGTGTTGTTGGAGATGACTCAGTTGATTAAAACTCTTCCCACAGTCTGAGCAGTGATACGGTTTCTCTCCAGTGTGAATGTGCTGGTGTTTTTGGAGAGTAATCTGATGACTAAAACTCTTCCCACAGTCTGAGCAGTGATACGGTTTCTCTCCAGTGTGAATGCGCTGGTGTTTTTGGAAATTACTCTGACAGTTAAAACTCCTTCCACAGTCGGAGCAGTGATACGGTTTCTCTCCAGTGTGAATGTGCGGGTGATTTTGGAAATTACTCTGACAGTTAAAACTCCTTCCACAGTCTGAGCAGTGATACGGTTTCTCTCCAGTGTGAATGCGCTGGTGTTGTTGGAGATGACTCAGTTGATTAAAACTCTTCCCATAGTCTGAGCAGTGATACGGTTTCTCTCCAGTGTGAATGCGCTGGTGTTGTTGGAGAGCATTTTGTTGATTGAAACTCGTCCCACAGTCTGAGCAGTGATACAGTTTCTTTCCAGTGTGAATGCGCCGGTGTCGTTGGAGAGTACTCTTACAGTTAAAATTCTTTCCACAGTGTGAGCAGTGATACGGTTTCTCTCCAGTGTGAATGCGCTGGTGTCGTTGAAGAGTACTCTGTTGACTAAAACTCTTCCCACAGTCTGAGCAGTGATACGGTTTCTCTCCAGTGTGAATGCGCTGGTGTTGTTGGAGAGCATTTTGTTGATTAAAACTCATCCCACAGTCTGAGCAGTGATACAGTTTCTTTCCAGTGTGAATGCGCCGGTGTCGTTGGAGAGTACTCTGATAACTAAAACTCTTCCCACAGTCTGAGCAGTGGTGAGTTTTTTTCTTGCCTGTACTTTTCTGCATTTGTTTGGGAGGGGTAGGCATGTTTGTTCCTTCTTCTAGTTTAACCTCTTTGTGAAATGTTCTGGTTGAGTGTATGTCCATGGCTAAATTTCCAACAGTTTGAAAAGTCACACTAGGAGCAGGAGACCAGGAACAGGTCAGTGTTCAGTTCTGGAAGAAGCAAAGAAAAAACAGAACTCATTACTAGTTTGTGGTGCAAAATGAATATCTCTTCCCTGGCAAACAGAAAATTGGGAGCCTGCAATCAGGAAGCTAGTATTTCAAAATTGTGCAGAAATGAATTGTTTTAAAAAAGGAGGGGAAGCTCAATTTTGGCCTACATCTTAAAATGTGTCGGCTTATTTATATGTAAATTCTAACCTTCCTGAGATGGTTTCATTTAGAGGCATGGCCAACAGTACATTTTGTTGGTTACAGCACTTTCAGTCAGCCAGCTCAGCTTGTCATACCAGGACAGAGGAAAATAACTCTTACTTTTTCCCACCTTTTGCACCATATTCATCTGAGGAGTTGATTTGGCCTGCTGTTAAATCTAAAGTTCTTCGTAAGGAAGACTATCGAATTAGCTTGCTACCTAGATAGGGACTGGCGCGAGGTTAGTGTTAAGTGTGTCCGTCTGTAAGTGCTTTGTGACGGTGGGGGGGGGGGGGGGGGGCGGCTCAGTAGCACCCGCTGGACAGAAACTGCGATAGAAAAGAGTGATAGAAGTCAGAAAGAGTGACAGAAGTCTCCAAACACAAGCAGCTACTAAAAAAAAACAGCAGAAATAGAAGCTGGATTTGTCGCTAGTCATTTGTAATAAAGAAAATGCCGCTAAGAGGATTAGAAAAGTCTCCGGTTCAACTCAGAACAGAGTGAAATTTAAATGCTCCCAGCGCGGATGTTTACACGCTGTCAATCAAAAAGGGATTCAGCCTCAGACAGATCACCCAATAGACCTCCAGAGACGCTGAGCGATGGGCGGGACAAAGCCCAGCGTTTATCCAATGACTATCCGTCTCGTTTCCGAATACAAGTTGAGCGCGTTGTGGCGCATATTTAGCCAATGACTTGTACACACAACAGTATATATTTGATCACTTTTTTTATTATTTTATTTTTACATTATTCCCTTGCAGTCTTTGAGGTAAATGAATAAGTACTTGTGCTACCCAGTGCTAATTGCTACTTAATAAGCGCTTCTTATTAACGGTTTTGTGTTTTTTCATAATTTCATTTGGTGAATTTACTAGACTTTTGCCGGGGGCTGTCCTGCTCGGAGTAAACAATGGGTCAGTTAGCTAACTAGCTAGTTATTAATTATTTACGCTTCACATTCTACCTGTGTTGTATCATTAAATCACTGTTTTATACCAGCTAGTCAGCTATATTGTGTTGGTATCTAACGTTGATCTCGCATTTTACT
Organism: Astyanax mexicanus; assembly: GCF_023375975.1. Classification (NCBI taxonomy): domain Eukaryota; kingdom Metazoa; phylum Chordata; class Actinopteri; order Characiformes; family Acestrorhamphidae; genus Astyanax; species Astyanax mexicanus. The sequence goes on along the minus strand of NC_064408.1, from coordinate 129,233,314 downwards.
GACATCCCCTCATTTCAGCCTCATAATCAAACATTCAATCATCACTTTTCTTCAGTTTAGAAGAGATGATCCATCTGCAGAACCAGCTGCACTTCTGCTCTCAGTGTAACAGCTGCTGCATTTAAGGTGGAACGGAAAACGCGGGGGAATAATAATGTGCCCATAATTCATTCATTCTGCCCAGCCGATAAAATTATTATTAGAAATTTCAGATTCTAATGAAATCAGTTTTATTTTAGTTTAAGGAAAGTTTTCTGGAATGCTCTACTCGAATTTCTGCAGTTTTTTAACGTTCACAGGTCGTTTAGTATAGTTACCGTGAACGTCCTCAGAACACTGTTTATAAACGTTCTTATAACGTTCATCTGTCCAGTTTTCTAAACGTTTACAGGTCGTTTTGTGAGGTTACAGGAAACGTTCTCAAAACACTGTTTATAAACGTTCTTATAACGTTTATCTGTCTATTTTTAACGGCCCCAGAATGTTTTTCTTAAGTTACGTGAACGCTCTCAGCACGTCAGCACGACCTTATTTACAACAATAATTTAACTCTTCACTTACCTTCTAAAAACTGTCTCCTCCTGCAGTAATCCGGAGAAGACTGGAGTAAAGCAGGAGAAAAGAAGATATAATGTGAAAACTGGAGTAAATCTGTTTCTCTTCTGTAAACGTTGTAACTCTACTCAACCAGGGAAGTGTTGGGACTAAACTATTTAAGATCCACTTTACACTATAACTCTATAACTCTAACTTATAATTACCTCACTATTTACCAAGAAATAAAAAACTGGATCCAGTTAAGAGAAAAGCTGATTATTCCTGAAAACCAAACACAAAGCCTGCTCTCCTAGACTGTATTACTCTTCCTCTTCTTCTTCCTGTTATTTTTACAGTTACATTACCGCCACCATCTGGACTGGAGTGGTATTAAATAAAACTAAATACAAGAAGAAAAAAACATAAATCCTTTTTTAGGATAAAGAAGACACCACGGTCCATCTGCTTTTTTGATTATTTATTTTTATTAATTTTGTATACAAAACAGTTCAACAGCATGCAATAAACGCAATAAGTCAAATACACAGCATGTACAACTATCATCACAATCACATCAAAACACAAACAAAAAACAAACCTAAACAAACAGAAAAAAAAGTGTGATTCAAATAAATTTGAAAAGCTTCAAAACATTGATAGATTTATGACACTGATTATTTTTAATTAATCGAAAATTCGTCAGTATGTGTAAATAATTATTTAAGTCTGAATAAAAAAAGTTTTGAATAAGGGTATCTGTTTAGCAAATTTAGATTTGTGTATATAACATTTTCCTAAAATTATTATTGAATTTACTATAAATTTCTCCTTATGGTCAAACCTAAATCCTGTTAATTAGTCCTGTATTTTTCAGGAACCTACTAAAGTATTTGAAGCAGATATCACCTGTATTTAACTGAATAATGCGCTTTAGACTGAACTGGGTCTGTTTTTCCTCTAGTGGAGCAACTAGTCTTTGTTGTTCTAGGTTGTATTTAGAACACTGAATAAAAACATGCTCTATGGCCTCCTGGCTATTACTACACTCACAGGTCCATCAACATGTTTATTCATCATAAACACAGGGTTCGAAAACCTGGAAAAGTCATAGAATTTGAAAATATCAATTTCCAGGCCTGGATAAGTTTTAGAAAAATAAAAATACCGAGAATATTTTGGAAAAGTCGTGGAAATGTGCTGTACAAATCTTAGTGTTTCTGTTTATCGACTGAGAAAAGCTATTTTGCTTATAATAAAATACTGTAATGTTTGGGTAAATCCATCACGTCACTTTGTGTTAGCTAGCTTATTAGGTTATGCTTATTATTTGTATTTGGGTTTATAGACATTTATACAACAGTTAGTTCTGACCTCACAATCTGATTGGTTGAGAGGTGTTCTAACCGTGCTGATGTACATCTTTTAAGCACAATAAAAATTGGGTAATGTCTTTTATGTAAGATTTTGATCTACATACAAATTTATTTTTATGGTGATAAACAAAACTAAAAAATTGTTCTGTAAGACTACTTATACCTATATGGATTTTTGGTAAAATACATATAAAAAAGCCTTAAGGGGATTTTCACTAAGTAAAAAACGTAACTATTTTCCAGAGATATCACCATAAAGTAAACCATCTTCCAAAAGTAACTGTAATTTACTAATGAATTGGGATCACATTTAAATGTTTTATAAAGCATTAATGCTTTAATGGTGCTTCACAGTTGTGCAGGTTTCCCATACCATCAGAGATGCTGCTTTAGACCTTTGCTCTAAGAACACTCGGACAGTCCTTTTCCTCTCTGGCCCAGAGAAAACAACATCCATAATCTCCAAAAACAATGTGAAACGTGGACTCGTCAGACCACAGGACACTTTTCCACTTTGCGTCAGTCCATCTCTGATGATCTCAGTCTGGAGAAGACGGTAGAGTTTCTGGATGGTGTTGATATCTGGCTTTGCACGGCAGAGTTTAACTTGAACTTGCAGATGGAGCGACGAACTGTGTTCACTGACGATGGATTTCTAAAGTGTTCCTGAGCCCATGTGGTAATATCTGTTACAGAATTATGTAGGTTTTTAATACAGTGCTGCCTGAGAGGTCGAAGGTCACAGACATTCAGTGTTATTTCTTTGGCGCAAAAATTTCTCCAGATTCACTAAATCTTTTGATGATATTATAGACTGTAGATGATGACTGTAGATCCCTAAATTCCTTGCAGTTGCATGTTTATTTACATTATTTTTAAACTTTTGGACTAGTTGTTCACACAGAAGTTTACAAAGTGGTGAACCTCGCACTATCCTTGCTTGTGAAAAACTGAGCTGTTTAGGAATGCTTCCTTTATACCCAATCATGACCCACACCTGTTTCCAGTTAACCTGCTCACCTGTGAAATGAAACAGGTGTTTTTAGTATTCCTCAACTTTCCCAGTCTTCTGTTGCCCCTGTCCGAACTTCTTTGGCATCACATTAAGAATGAGAGACAGACTGGTGCAGAGTGTACAACTTTCAAACTTGGCAAAACTACATGTGGAAAAGGTGTTCATTACAGTAGTATAGTATAGCACTAATACAGTACATTTGGCTACCCAAGCACATTATGGAAACACAAACCTTCACTAGATTTTCTAACATCCAGTTTGCTACCTCTTCTTAGTTTTCTGTTACTCCTGAAAATTTGAATTGATGTTTTAAAGACCAGTTCTATAACTAATCTTAAAGCATTTGTGTTCCTTCAAACTACTTGAATACCGAAACCACTTCTCACATTCAGAGCAATAATACGGTTTCTCTCCAGTGCTGGTGTTTTTGGAGAGTACTCTGACGGCTAAAACTCTTCCCACAGTCTGAGCAGTGATACGGTTTCTCTACAGTGTGAATGCGCTGGTGTTGTTGGAAATTACTCTTACAGTTAAAACTCTTTCCACAGTCTGAGCAGTGATACGGTTTCTCTCCAGTGTGAATGCGCTGGTGTAGTTGGAGAGTACTCTGTTGACTAAAACTCTTCCCACAGTCTGAGCAGTGATACGGTTTCTCTCCAGTGTGAATGCGCTGGTGTTGTTGGAAATTACTCTTACAGTTAAAACTCTTTCCACAGTCTGAGCAGTGATACGGTTTCTCTCCAGTGTGAATGAGCTGGTGTCGTTGAAGAGTACTCTGTTGACTAAAACTCTTCCCACAGTCTGAGCAGTGATACGGTTTCTCTACAGTGTGAATGCGCTGGTGTTGTTGGAGAGTACTCTGATGGCTAAAACTCTTTCCACAGTCTGAGCAGTGATACGGTTTCTCTCCAGTATGAATGCGCTGGTGTTGTTGGAAATTACTCTTACAGTTAAAACTCTTTCCACAGTCTGAGCAGTGATACAGTTTCTCTCCAGTGTGAATGCGCTGGTGTTTGGAGATGACTCTGGTGACAAAAACTCTTTCCACAGTCTGAGCAGTGATACGGTTTCTTTCCAGTGTGAATGCGCTGGTGTTGTTGGAGAGCATTTTGTTGATTAAAACAAACAAAGTCTGAGCAGTAATACGGTTTCTCTCCAGTGTGAATGCGCTGGTGTTGTTGGAGAGCATTTTGTTGATTAAAACTCGTCCCACAGTCTGAGCAGTGATACGGTTTCTTTCCAGTGTGAATGCGCTGATGTCGTTGGAGATTACACTGATAACTAAACCTCTTCCCACAGTCTGAGCAGTGGTGAGTTTTTTTCTTGCCTGTACTTTTCTGCATTTGTTTGGGAGGGGTAGGCATGTTTGTTCCTTCTTCTAGTTTAACCTCTTTGTGAAATGTTGTGGTTGAGTGTATGTCCATGGCTAAATTTCCAACAGTTTGAAAAGTCACACTAGGAGCAGGAGACCAGGAACAGGTCAGTGTTCAGTTCTGGAAGAAGCAAAGAAAAAACAAAAACGCAAACTCAGTTCTAGTTTGTGGTGCAAAATGAAAATCTCTTCCTTGGCAAACAGGAAATTGTGAGCCTGCAATCAGCAAATGTCAGTGTTACGATGATTTTTAACAGCAATGGCAGGCATCTGGCAAAAATGAGGCAAAATTTTTACAGTGTGCTTGTATAAAGTAAATTAAATAAAATTTTTAGCAACGCATTTTGGTCAAGTGTTCCGGTAAATATGTGATAAGAAAATAGGGCTGCACTATATTGGAAAAATGTGACATCGCGTTGGGTTTTTTTTTCGGCGATGATATCGCGATATTAAACAATGCATGGTGTGACGTCTCCAGCCTCGACCCTGCCCGAGCTCGACTTATAAACTGTCAGTATGACAGTATGAGCCGGCTGCTCCACCGCAACCTCCCCGCGGTGCATGCCGGTGTTCTGTCGAATTGTCCTATCTTGTCGAACCATGCTGCCCTAATGTATATTTAAGTGTAAAAATACAAAGAAGCACTATTTTAGGGCATATACCCAGTGCAATTCCAGTAGATGTACGTTATTAGATTTGGATTGCATAAATCATTGTATCATGGCAAATAAAGCTCATTACAAACTGCTTTTGTATTTATTTATAATAATAATTGTAATTATTCGTTTCCATTTACACTTTTGTGCAATGACAGTGCGTCCAGGTTGTTTAATGCACCCCCCCCCAAAAAAAACAAATTAATTATAAATAAAAAACACGAGAAATACAGCAAATTCCCATTTATGTAATGCTGCAGACCGGAGCCCACAGTGGGCGTGGCTAAAGGGCAGAGCATGTGTCAATCATTTTCGACTGCAGCCAATCAGATACTACACTTTCGTTGTCAATCACTTTTTATTAAGCCAATCCTCAGACAGAACAAGCTGTCCATCATTTTTACTGCAGCCAATCACCTTAACAGATCTGTCAAAAGAAGGCGGAAACTGATTTAAACTTCTGAACAGCGGTGAAGCTGAATGTGAACAAGTATTTTACAAAATACTACATTAACAGTTTAAACACATTTATGTGCTACTGTAGTTAGTCCTGCCTATATGCAGCTCTTAAACAGAAGTAACTGAATGAAAAAGTTTGAAAAGCCCTGACCTTAGATATTTTTAAATCGAAGATTAAAATACTCGTTTTTCTGGAATGGCACTTTCGTGTTTTTTTTTTCCTTTATTGCAGCGCCAACCGCAGTTCTAGGCCTGCAGTTTTAGATCTGCAGTTCTAGGCCTGCAGTTTTAGATCTGCAGTTCTAGGCCTGCAGTTTTAGATCTGCAGTTCTAGGCCTGCAGTTTTAGATCTGCAGTTCTAGGCCTGCAGTTTTAGATCTGCAGTTCTAGGCCTGCAGTTTTAGATCTGCAGTTCTAGGCCTGCAGTTTTAGACCTGCAGTTTTAGATCTGCAGTTCTAGGCCTGCAGTTTTAGATCTGCAGTTCTAGACCTGCAGTTTTAGACCTGCAGTTTTAGATCTGCAGTTCTAGGCCTGCAGTTTTAGATCTGCAGTTCTAGACCTGCAGTTTTAGATCTGCAGTTCTAGGCCTGCAGTTTTAGATCTGCAGTTCTAGACCTGCAGTTTTAGACCTGCAGTTTTAGATCTGCAGTTTTAGATCTGCAGTTCTAGGCCTGCAGTTTTAGATCTGCAGTTCTAGGCCTGCAGTTTTAGATCTGCAGTTCTAGACCTGCAGTTTTAAATCTGCAGTTCTAGGCCTGCAGTTTTAGATCTGCAGTTCTAGACCTGCAGTTTTAGATCTGCAGTTCTAGACCTGCAGTTTTAAATCTGCAGTTCTAGGCCTGCAGTTTTAGATCTGCAGTTCTAGGCCTGCAGTTTTAGATCTGCAGTTCTAGACCTGCAGTTTTAGATCTGCAGTACTAGGCCTGCAGTTTTAGATCTGCAGTTCTAGACCTGCAGTTTTAAATCTGCAGTTCTAGGCCTGCAGTTTTAGATCTGCAGTTCTAGACCTGCAGTTTTAGATCTGCAGTTCTAGGCTTGCAGTTTTAGATCTGCAGTTCTAGACCTGCAGTTTTAGACCTGCAGTTTTAGACCTGCAGTTCTAGGCCTGCAGTTTTAGATCTGCAGTTCTAGGCCTGCAGTTTTAGATCTGCAGTTTTAGACCTGCAGTTTTAGAACTGCAGTACTAGGCCTGCAGTTTTAGATCTGCAGTTCTAGGCCTGCAGTTTTAGATCTGCAGTTCTAGGCCTGCAGTTTTAGATCTGCAGTTCTAGACCTGCAGTTTTAGATCTGCAGTACTAGGCCTGCAGTTTTAGATCTGCAGTACTAGGCCTGCAATTTTAGATCTGCAGTTCTAGGCCTGCAGTTTTAGATCTGCAGTTCTAGACCTGCAGTTTTAGATCTGCAGTTCTAGACCTGCAGTTTTAGATCTGCAGTTCTAGACCTGCAGTTTTAGATCTGCAGTTCTAGACCTGCAGTTTTAGATCTGCAGTTTTAGATCTGCAGTTCTAGGCCTGCAGTTTTAGATCTGCAGTTCTAGACGAGCCGTAGTTTTAGACATGCGCCACCTAGCGGCTTAGAATGTTACATGTCATTCAGATACTGTTTTGGTATATCGTGGGAGCAGATGGAGAAAAGAGATGTTTGTAAATAAAAATATTACATATGATAGATATATGATAATGCCTGAGGGTAATTTTTGTGTCATCATAATGTTTACGTCATGAAGGATGAAGCGAGCTGGCGATAGTGTGTCTTAGTTCATTAGTTCTGGCTACCTTTAGGGCTACCTAGTAGCTGGTTTAACAAAATTTGAAACAACGTAAAGGAAGGGAATTAGCACTAACTAAGCTACTTTTATCGGTAAGTTACTAAAAGTAGTAAGTTAACTTAAGCAAGCTAAAGTATTAATTTTCCATCACGATTAACCCATAAGAATCCAGACTATGTTCTGAATATTGATACAAATGAGCAGCTCATTCATATTGTTTATCATTGTGATAAGAGGCATATGACATTTTTATGATTTAACATAAATGTCACAACAATTTCTTAACATTTATCTTTAACATTGTTATAGAAATCACGTCAGAAGTGGTTATATAAGTCCTTTTATTAAAGCATTTGAATTATTAAAATGATTGGAGCAAACCTGTAAAAGTTTAAAATACACCTTTCAAATCAGCTAGTTTAATTTTTAAGTACTGTTGTAGAAAAGAAAATGAAAGGTGGGTTAACCCCCACCTCTCGTCCGGGGTACAACTCCCCTACGTGTTCGTTTGATAGAGAGTCGTAGACAGGTGGAGTGAAGTTGAAAGCAAACCAAGTATTTATTACTGAATTCAGGAGAATCAATACATACAAGACAGTTAACAGCCGACCCAGTAAAAGTTCTGACCCCCCTCTGATCTGACTCCATGTTTATACCCCAAATGACGTGAAACCTGCTGATGAGGCGTTGCTAAAATCATCTCATGTTAGTATGCATAATCTCACGTGTTAGTGTTCAAGTTTCACAGGTCTGACCGGACCACTAGTGTTTGGCCTTGACTGTGTCCAGCCGGACAGTGTGGTATTGTTTTAAGAATTGACTGGGTCCAGTCAGACAGTGTGATATTGTTCCAGTAATTAGACAGTGCCGCCCTCCCTATGTGCGCGTGTCCTCCTCCCGCTTTGGTAGGTGAAGGACTTTGCACGCACAGAGAGAAAGGCCGCACAGTTCGTCCCGAAGCCTCCTTTGTATCAATTTAGTTCATACAGAGTGCACTAGCTGATGATTGATGGTCGTTAGTCAGAGACATGCAGTGAACGAAATGCTTCAAGCATGAGCTACACAAGTCTCACAATAGATCTCATATGCATGGGCGTGGTAGTGGGGGGAAAAGTGGACCTGACTACCCAGGGCCCGAGTAGGGAGAGGGGCCCATGAAAATCCTGATTTTTTTTTCGCTCACTTTCCTTTGTTTACTGGCATGGATAGGGGCCCATTAACATAGAGGGTGTACAGGGCCCAGAATTTGCTGCTACGCCCCTGCTCATATGTTATATGTTAATGTGTTAGTGGCGCGTGGTTAGACCGCCATACAATAGACCCTATGTGTTAGTAAACGCCTTATGTATCATGTGGGTTAATTTGTCACAATAGAGTCTGTGTTAGTCACATGCCTGATCAAACAATGTTTTACTATATATGTAAAGAATATATATTGTGATTATTGGTTAATCTTCTATATAAATGCGTGTAAAATACACTGAGTAAAAATGATCAAATGTAAGGTGAGTATTGGTTAATGCATATAAAAGAAACTGCTAGATAGAAACACAAACCTTTGCTGGATTTTCTACTCTACATCCAGTTTGCTACCTCTTTTTGGAGTTAACTGTTACTCCTGAAAAGTTAAATTGATGTTTTAAGGACCAGTTCTATAACTAATCTTAATGCATTTGTGTCTCTTCAAACTACTTGAATACCGGAAGCACTTCTCACATTCAGAGCAATAATACGGTTTCTCTCCAGTGTGAATGCGCTGGTGTTGTTGGAGAGTACTCTGACAGTTAAAACTCCTCCCACAGTCTGAGCAGTGATACGGTTTCTCTCCAGTGTGAATGCGCTGGTGTTGTTGGAGAGTACTCTGACAGTTAAAACTCTTCCCACAGTCTGAGCAGTGATACGGTTTCTCTCCAGTGTGAATGCGCTGGTGTCGTTGGAGATGACTCAGTTGATTAAAACTCTTCCCACAGTCTGAGCAGTGATACGGTTTCTCTCCAGTGTGAATGCGCTGGTGTTGTTGGAGAGTACTCTGACGGCTAAAACTCTTCCCACAGTCTGAGCAGTGATACGGTTTCTCTCCAGTGTGAATGTGCTGGTGATTTTGGAGAGTAATCTGATGACTAAAACTCTTCCCACAGTCTGAGCAGTGATACGGTTTCTCTCCAGTGTGAATACGCTGGTGTTGTTGGAGAGTACTCTGACAGTTAAAACTCCTTCCACAGTCGGAGCAGTGATACGGTTTCTCTCCAGTGTGAATGCGCTGGTGTTGTTGGAGAGTACTCTGACAGTTAAAACTCCTTCCACAATCTGAGCAGTGATACGGTTTCTCTCCAGTGTGAATGCGCTGGTGTTTTTGGAGAGTACTCTGACGGCTAAAACTCTTCCCACAGTCTGAGCAGTGATACGGTTTCTCTCCAGTGTGAATGCGCTGGTGTTGTTGGAGAGTACTCTGACGGCTAAAACTCTTTCCACAGTCTGAACAGTGATACGGTTTCTCTCCAGTGTGAATGCGCTGGTGTCGTTGGAGAAGATTCTGATGACTAAAACTCTTCCCACAGTCTGAGCAGTGATACGGTTTCTCTCCAGTGTGAATGCGCTGGTGTTGTTGGAGATGACTCTGTTGACTAAAACTCTTTCCACAGTCTGAGCAGAGTTTCTTGCCCGTACTTTTCTGCATTTGTTTGGGAGGGGTAGGCGAGGATGTTTGCAGAGCATTGGAGATTTTTGTGGATGCCGTGTTTGTTCCTTCTTCTAGTTTAACCTCTGTGTGAAATGTTCTGGTTGAGTGTTTTTCCATAGCTAAATTTGAAACAGTTTGGGAAGTCGACACTAGGAGCAGGAGACCTGGAACAGGATGATATTCAGTTCTGGAAAAAGCAAAGAAAAAACAAAACCCAAACTCATTTCCAGTTTGTGGTGCAAAATGCAAATCTCTTCCCTGGCAAACAGGAAATTGGGAGCCTGCAATCAGGAATGGAAATCTACATGCAATTTTTTTTTTACAGCAATGGCAGGCAGCTGGCAAATGTGAGGCTACATTTTTACACTGTCCTTGTATAAAGTAAATCAAATACGATTTTAAGCAACACATTTTGGACAAGGTTTCCGGTAAATTGTGGTTAGAAAAGCACTGCCATGGTAAATTTAACATTACCATTGTCCAGCTGAGATAAATGTATGCTAAGAAAAGCATTTCTGAGTTAGCCTAGGTTAACTTTGATTACAATATATTTAGAATATAATTCCTAGATGATATATATGACTGCATATAAACGCATAATTATAAAAGCTATTGTGGGGAAACGTTTATATTTATTCTAATATATTATTAGAAAAATATTTCTGATGTATATTTGTAAATAAAATTACCCATGCTAAAGTACATTTATAATAAGAGAAGCACCTCTATAGTAAAACTAGAATAGCAAATGTAAATGTATGTTGTATGTATGTTTAATACATTTTTTCAATTTGTATTTTTGCATCAGCTTTCACTTTAAAAAGCATAAAACATTCAGTCTATACAATTTGCCCAACAGTCAAAAACAGCTGCATTTATGGTAACAGCACATTTGAGCAGTGGCGAATGCTGATCTTTCAAAGAGGGGAAGCTAGCATTTCAAAATGTTGCATAAATAAAGAGTTAAAAAAAAAAGGACGGGAAGCTCAATTTCGGCCTACATCTTAAAATGTGTCGGTTTATTTACATGTAAATTCTACCCTCCCTGAGATGGTTTCATCAAGAGGCCAACAGTACATTTTATTTGTTACAGCACTTCCAGTCAGACAGCTCACTTTGTCATACCAGGACAGACCCCACCTTCTGCTCTAAATTAATCTGAGGAGTTGATCTGCCCTGCTGTTTAACTCTTAAGTTTTTCTTCGTAAGCAAGTCTATCAAATGGCTTCGCCAAAATTCGGTCCACAACATTAAAACTGTCTGACATTATGTGCAGCTTGCTACCTAGCTAGGGACTGGCGCAACTGGCGCGAGGTTAGTGTGGAGTGTGTCCGCCTGTGAGTGTTTTGTGACGGTGAAGGGGCTCAGCAGCACCCGCTGGACAGAAACTGCGATAGAAGTCAGAAAGAGTGTTAAGAGTCAGAAAGAGTGATAGAACACAAGCAGCTACAAAAAAAAAACACCAGTAAGGTGCCCCCCCAGCTGTAGATGATCACAGCCTTTTATTCGTGATAACACACGATTTCGAGTGTTCTATTGCTTTTATACAACATTTTTTTTTACAAAATGAATAAAGAAAATAAATCAAAGAAATTTAAGAAATTAAGAATGAATATGCTTTAATATGGACTGTGCCTTCCGCCAAAAAGCAGTTCCACAACAACTGTAACAGAACTGAAACTTAACTACAAAACGGTGTATGGTTCATACAGACTAACACCACGAACATTAGCTTGATATCGAAATTGGGAATAAGCGAAGAACTCAAACAATTCTGTTCAAAGTGTTGTTCACCTGCCTCTATGCTTAACCCACTTCTCGTAGTCATGTCCGTTCCAGAGTCCGTAAACGTGTTACCCGCCTGTGAGTCATCTTCCACCCCTGCTCTCGCTGACTCCTGGGGTATTGCTTTTCTCTTTCTCAATGTAGCTTGCTTGGTTGCACACACATGGTTAAACATGGTGGCTGCTACCATGGATTGACAGCCCATGGCAGCACCGTTAGGGTCTATTCCCTCTTGTCAGCTGTCTTCCATGCTGTCACAGGGTCTTTCCTCCCTGTGAACACAGCAACCACTACCATCTGATACCGGCTCGACAAGAATCCAGAAGCTTAGCGAACTATGTTCATGGTCCATGCCTCAACTGCCAAGTACTCAGACGTCTGCAAAACTCACAAGACAAATTACTACAAGAACAGCAGGACCACACCAATCCCCTTCATCCAAACTCTAAACACCAACTTTAGTGCAAGCTCTTCTCAGGGGTCATCAGGTAGGCACCTTTCTTCGTCAGTGGTTCACTGAATTAAGCCCACGACACCTCCAGAAGGCTTAACAGTGAAGTCTGGCGTCCCAGACCCACCCCCCTCCAAGCTTGCTGTTGAAGCACAAACTCATTCCCTTCCCCACGTAGCCTCAGCCCTTCTGAACCACAACCACTGACTAGATCTTAAAGCTACATCTGACAACTCCTTCACTACTGTCCTCAGCACACGACCTCTAATTCCGAATTCAGACAGCAGTTATTGCATAATTATAAAAGCCATTCTGGGGAACTTTTATATTTATACATATAAATTATTAGAAAAGCATTTCTGATGTATACTTGTAACTATAATTACCCATGCTACGGTAAATTTATAATAAGAGAAGCACCTGTAGCACTCATGAGGTAAATTTATGTTGTACGTTTGTTTAATACATATTTTTAAGGTCCCAGCACTACTTATTCGAATTGTATGTTTTTTTTTTGTTATTATTATTTTTCTCGGCTAAAACAGGATCTGGAGCAAAAACTGTAAGGGCTAGAAAGAACATATTTGGACACAAGGTACAGTAGCTGTGACTAAACCACCAAAGCATGCCTTCATTGGCCTGATGGTGGTGCTATAGCAAAGCATTTTATGTTTTGATTCATAAGTCATGAACCATGGGTTCTATTGACAAAATTGATTATGAATTGGACTATAAAGTGCCGCCCACTTAGATTTTTTGCAACACGGCTGTCCACAAATATGCCTGAACAATAACTTCAGTCATTGGCAGCTAGATGGCGCCTTGCCTTTTTAACAGAGCTGATGGTGGATTTCCGACACAACCCATCCCCCGTACCCCCGCCACACATTAGCCTCCAAACACAACCTCATTTACTGAACTGTAATGACTGCGTTTACAATTCGCTCACTTGCCCAGATCTATAAATGTTCCACTTATTTAAAACAACACTTAACATAAACATACCTCAAGAATCTTTGGATACAATTATATTCATATGTTTACAGTTGTGCTCAGCCATTTCAACATGCTCCAGAAGGGGGGTATTGTATACTGGCTGTATTTAAGATATCTTAAAGAGACTAAGTGGACAGTGGTTGTTGGGACTGACTCTTCCCCTAAAGATATCTGGCGGTCGCTGTACAAGAGACCCACTGAGAAGAGGGTGGGTGACAGTTTTCCATGTGTTTCTCCAGTGTGCACGGCTGGGTCAGATTCTGATTTTAATTAAGAATTGGGGCTTGAATTTTTTAGGCTCTATTATTAAGATTTTTTATTCATGGTCCTAAGTATTCCGTGGCTAAAAAATAGTGTTGATTTTAAACGTTTTATATGGTACTGCAGAACTAGCCATATGGTGCACAAGGAAGAACAGGATTAAAGATTGTGGGGGTACTGACTAACACACTAACCAGGGGTACGTTTCCCAAAAGCGTAGTTGCTAACTACGTTAGCAACTTAGATAGTCTGGACGATGCAGCTGCGACGCAGATGTTTCCCAAAAGCGTGGTTGGAACTATGGAGGTAACCACGTTAGTAACTTGCATAGTGCGAACCTTAGTTAAGCTACTCAGGTGTTTCCCAAAACCGTAGTTCCAGCGAATGTTCGCAACTACCGTGGTTCAGCTGCGTCGTTCCAACTACAGCTCTAGACCTGTCGTTAGGAGCTTAGTTCCTGGAGATTAGTGCAGACGATGCACGGTAGGATTCAGAAAGCTGATAAATCACATTAATATTGCTGCACGCGGATTTAAGATGTCAAGTGTACCTATTTTTTATGTTTGTGTTAATTACATTAATTGAGCCACTTCACTTTTACCCATGTGCGCCCAGGTAAGATAATAAAATTCAGTCTGTCTTTAACAATTAGCTTTATTTGGCAAACATGAATTCAGTGTAGTCTTAAGAGTGCACTGAAGTGCTCTTTAGCTAAAATGTATTTTAGAGTCTTGGAAAGATGTATGTCAATTATTCAACCAGGCATCTCTTGAGTAAAGATAACTTGTGCTGTGAACATTTATGAAATAGGTAATAATTATTTTTTTAAACCCACTGTGCTATATGCACTCTGTGAATAAGATATGCAATAAGCAGGTGTTTTGAATTACCTAATTATCCTCCGGAGGTAACAGGGCCAGACAGAGTGTGAATAAAGAAAATGTATTATTTAGCCAATACACAGGAAATTTGGCAGTGTTAAATCAACACTGTTAGTGTTATATTAACACCGAGAGTGTAAAGTTTAACACTAATAAGTGTTAATTTTACACTAACAGTGTTGATTTAACACTGCCAAACGTGTGTTTCTAGGCCTATACAAATGTTATCAATTAGTATTTGTTAAATAATATATTACAGGAAATACGTAGAAATATGTAGGCTACATTAATATATATGTAAAAAATAATAACATTAATTGCCATTATGAAAAAAAAACATTAAGAGAATAAAACCACGACTGGGATTTGGACTAGGCTTCCATCCGGTGTTCTGTCGAGTTTTGCTACCCTGTCAAACCGTACTACCCTAGTGCATATTTAATTTTTAAATATAAAATTGCTAGAAAAAGCCCCATATTTAAACATGCTTTCCGTAGAATATTTGGAAAGCCTGAATCAAAATATCAGGAAACAGTATAGGGTTATTAGGGGGGATTATAAACCTTATTTTTTGTATTATTGCTAACTTATTATTACTTTCATTATCATCAGCTGTCATTTACGCATTTGTAATACTAGAAATAATGGCAAGGGGTTTCTGGTTGTTTAATGCAACCAAAAAGAACATAATTACCATAAAAAAAAAACAATACATTAATAAAAAATGTTTCCACGCATGGGCGCTGGTGTTGAGAAGCACATCTCGATGGGTTGCACAATTCGACAGAACACCGCGCGCTGCACCGTCGTAGGCGCTCTGCTGAACCACTGAGTAACACACATTTCTCAGGTCTCATTTGAATAAGACTCATTCAGAATGGTGATTATTTTATTTTTAAAAAATATTGCAATAGCAAATATGTGTATGCTTTTTATAAGTAACACTGTCTGTTACAAATAATAATTAATATATACCCAGATAGCAAAAAGGATCTGGCCCAGATCCGGCACAATTCAAAACGGATCTGGCCCAGTGTCCTTTTGCACAGTGGGTAGCAATTATTGTGTACATTTTACTTGCAGTTCATTGTTATTTTATTAATAGTATTGTTGTCCGTTATGTTCTGGTGATAATTACAATATAAATAGCCTAAATGATACATTAGAAACATATTTTTGGCATAATATTTTAAAGATTGTGAGTTTTGCACGTTTTCTGCTGGGAAAGTCTGGCCGAACACATCTGGAAACACCCTAGTTAAGACCACGGTGGTTTAAACCAACATAGTTCAGACTTCTGTGGTACCAACAAAGTACGATTGTTTCGGGAAACGGTCGTACTTCAGATGTTAGTTAGTTTAACGATGCATCGTTACCACGTTAGTTCAATGCTAGGCTCCGTCGTTGTACGGGAAACGCACCCCAGAGTGGGGAGCAGTCGACTAGTCGGAGGAAACAAAAGCAGCAGCAAAGGTGCAGAAAGATGTCTGCACTTGCAGGACCTGTCAGAATATCTTGTGGCACGGGACAGAATTTAATTGTTACTGGCGGGAGCAGGAGTTTAATTAGGCGATGTGGGAGTGGGACCACATATATGTGTAGAAAAATCCCGCAAATTAATAGTCTGGAAAATTATAATAATCACGCAATGTAGTTCCAGCGAACGTTCGCAACTACCATGGTTTAGCTGCGTCGTTCCAACTACAGCAGACCTGTCGAAATCCAGTGGATTGAAAAAACTGAAGTGCTCTTTAGGAAAAATGTATTTTACAATCAGAACAAACGCAGAACAAACAGAATGAAAACAACGAATCAAGATAATTAATAATAATAATAATAATGACAACAATATAATATTATTATTATTATTATATTCATTTATTTAATTGAATTATTATTATTTTTTTAATTCCTGAATCAATCTCCTTATCCAGTGTACAGGCCTAAATCCACCTCTACCAAAAGATTCTTATATTATGCCAAAAACATGTTACTAATATATGATTAGGCTATTTATATGGTAATCAGCACCACAACAGGAACCGACAACAATAACAATGAAATGCCATTAAAATCTACACAATAATTGCTATGAATTCATTATTAATTGTGACAGTGTTACTTTTAAACACACGTTTTCTTTATATCAGTGGCAGGGTAACGTTTACGACGGTACAGCTGCCGAATGGAAGCCTAGTTCGAATCCCAATTGTGTTTTTATTCTCTTAATGTTTTTTCATAATGGCAATTAAAAATATCTATTAATGTAGCCTACATATTTCTACGTATTTACAGTGATATATACTAATTCATAAATGTCCACAGCAGAAGTTATCTTTACTCAAGAGATGCTTGCTTGAATAATTGGCATACATCTTTACAAGATTGTAAAATACATTTTACCTAAAGAGCACTTCAGTGCACTTTTTTCACTACACTGGATTTATGTTTGCCATATAAAGCTAAATTTTAAAGACAAGCTCCTAACGACAGGTCTAGAGCTGTAGTTGGAACGACGCAGCTGAACCATGGTAGTTGCGAAGGTTCGCTGGAACTACGGTTCTGGGAAACACCTGAGTAGCTTAACTAAGGTTCGCACTATGTAAGTTACTAACGTGGTTACCTCCATAGTTCCAACTACGCTTTTGGGAAACACCTGCGTCGCAGCTGCATCGTCCAGACTATGTAAAATGCTAACGTAGTTAGCAACTGCGCTTTTGGGAAACGGACCCAGATTATGAGGTCGGTACTAACTGTTGTAAAATAGAAAAATATGTATTCAAACGGAGGGAATTATTTATTAAATGAACAGAACGATTCATTAAAACAAAGAAAATTGTTTATTAAATGAACAGAACGTTTTATTAAAACGGAGGGAAATATTTATTAAATGAACAAAACTATTTATTAAAACTTTAAAAGAATGATTGATTAATCTGAGGGAATTATTATTAACAGAACATTTATAAAAAGGAGGTAATTATTTATTAAATTAAAAAACGATTTATAAAAAAGGAGGTAATTATTTATTAAAATAAAAACTATTTATGAAAAAGGAGAAAATTATTAATTAAATTAACAGAATACTTTATTTAAACAGAATTATTACATTTAAAAGAACGATTTATTAAAACTGAGGCAAATATTAATTTTAAAAGAAAGATTTATTAAAACAGAGAATTATTACATTTAAAAGAAAGATTTATTAAAACTGAGAGAATTATTCAATTTAAAATAATGATTAAAACTGAGGGAACTATTTCTAAAATTAACAGAATGTTTTACTAAAACTGAGGGAATAAATTTATTAAATTAACAGAACGGTTTATTAACACTGAGGGAATAAATTTATTAAATTAACAGAATGGTTTATTAACACTGAGGGAATAAATTTATTAAATTAACAGAACGGTTTAATAAAACTGAGGCAATTATTTATTAAAGTAACAAATGTTTTCTAAAACTAAGGGAATTATTTATTAAATGAATAGAAGGTTTAATAAAACTGAAGGAATTATTTATTATATTAACAGAATGATTTATTAAAACTTTATTACATTATCACATTAACAGAACAGTTTAAAAAACTAAGGCAATTATTTATTAAATTAGCAGAAGGTTTAATAAAACTGAGGCAATTATTTATAAAAGTAACATAAAAATTTAAACGGAAGTGTTTATTAAAACTGAAGGAATTATGTATTAAGAAAAAGATTCTTTATTAAATCAAGAGGATTATTTACTATATATAAGTAAACATATTAATTACATCCAAGGAATCATTTATTACATTGAGGCAGCATTTTTAAAACATATGGAAATCGGTGTGGACGGACAGTAAGACCATTAGCAGCTGTAGTACTTTGCAAATGTATTAATTTTCCTTTTTAAAGGCGATGCCAAAGAAACATTGAAAATGTAGCTGTGATTTGGAGCCTGTTCAGCTGTTTAAAAAACTATTTTACAAATATGTTTTGCTTTACTTATGCAAATGAGTAGTCCACTACTTTTTAAAATAACGAATAGACTAGTAAAAATACTAGTTGTGCAACCCGCAATGGTTAGGGAGTATAGAATGAAGAGGCTCTGAATTGAGTTTGCCTTTCACAGCCTCATTATTTGCTACTACTACTACTACTACTACTACTACTAATAATAATAATAATAATAATAATAAATAATTAGTTATGACCAACCCAGGCTGATTTCCCATGCATATAAAATGGTACGCAATGCTTATTTATACACACGCATAGTGAATGAAGTATATGTAAAGAGAGAAAGAGAAAGAGAGAAATAAAGAGAGATAGTCATCCTGCATCAGTAAAAGGTTTATTTCATGACTGAAAGTTTCTGTATTTATGTTATTTTGGTTGCAAAAATCAAACTAAAATGCAGCATAAATAATCTCTGCGCAAGAGCGCGCGCTCTCCCCACATAAAATCTACATCAAATTCGGCTTCTGGTCCGTTTTTTTTTTTTGGTATTTCCTATTTGTTTGGATCATTAAATAAACAGAAAATACAAGCTGTTATTTATATATACATATATACATATATATATATATATATATATATATATATATATATATATATATATATATATATATATATATATATAGGTGGAAATTATTGGCAATTAGCAAGACACACTCAATAAAGGAGTGGTTCTGCAGGTGGGGACCACAGACCACTTCTCAGAACCTATGCTGTCTGGCTGATGTTTTGGTCAGTTTTGAATGTTGGTGGTGCTTTCACACTCGTGGTAGCATGAGACGGACTCTACAACCCACACAAGTGGCTCAGGTAGTGCAGCTCATCCAGGATGGCACATCAATGCGAGCTGTGGCAAGAAGGTTTGCTGTGTCTGTCAGCGTAGTGTCCAGAGGCTGGAGGCGCTACCAGGAGACAGGCCAGTACACCAGGAGACGTGGAGGAGGCCGTAGGAGGGCAACAACCCAGCAGCAGGACCGCTACCTCCGCCTTTGTGCAAGAAGGAACAGGAGGAGCACTGCCAGAGCCCTGCAAAATGACCTCCAGCAGGCCACAAATGTGCATGTGTCTGCACAAACGGTTAGAAACCGACTCCATGAGGATGGTATGAGGGCCCGACGTCCACAGATGGGGGTTGTGCTCACAGCCCAACACCGTGCAGGACGCTTGGCATTTGCCAGAGAACACCAGGATTGGCAAATTCGCCACTGGCGCCTTGTGCTCTTCACAGATGAAAGCAGGTTCACACTGAGCACATGACAGACGTGACAGAGTCTGGAGACGCCGTGGAGAGCGGTCTGCTGCCTGCAACGTCCTTCAGCATGACCGGTTTGGCAGTGGGTCAGTAATGGTGTGGGGTGGCATTTCTTTGGAGGGCCGCACAGCCCTCCATGTGCTCACCAGAGGTAGCCTGACTGCCATTAGGTACCGAGATGAGATCCTCAGACCCCTTGTGAGACCATATGCTGGTGTGGTTGGCCCTGGGTTCCTCCTAATGCAGGACAATGCTAGACCTCATGTGGCTGGAGTGTGTCAGCAGTTCCTGCAAGATGAAGGCATTGAAGCTATGGACTGGCCCGCCCGTTCCCCAGACCTGAATCCGATTGAGCACATCTGGGACATCATGTCTCGCTCCATCCACCAACGTCACGTTGCACCACAGACTGTCCAGGAGTTGGCGGATGCTTTAGTCCAGGTCTGGGAGGAGATCCCTCAGGAGACCATCCGCCACCTCATCAGGAGCATGCCCAGGCGTTGTAGGGAGGTCATACAGGCACGTGGAGGCCACACACAATACTGAGCCTCATTTTGACTTGTTTTAAGGACATTACATTAAAGTTGGATCAGCCTGTAGTGTGTTTTTTCACTTTAATTTTGTGTGTGGCTCCAAATCCAGGCCTCCATTGGTTAATAAATTTGATTTCCATTGATGATTTTTGTGTGATTTTGTTGTCAGCACATTCAACTTTGTACAGAACAAAGTATTCAATGAGAATATTTCATTCATTCAGATCTAGGATGTGTTATTTGAGTGTTCCCTTTATTTTTTTGAGCAGTGTATATATATATATATATATATAAAAAAACGAAAAATGAAATACAGATTTTTTCTAATTATTCGATTTGATTCTCAATTAAATATATTAATTGAACGAATGATACACGGATTATGAAATAGCACTCTGATGCCACACTGGCCACGAAGTTCAGTTTATTTATTTATTTTTATTATCAGAAAACGATGCATTATGGGGTTTCCTACAGTGTATATTTATTTAATTAATCATTCATAAAATACATGCAGAGGGGTATCAAGTCCGTGTAGCTACTACTAAGCAAGTTAGTTGCTTAACTAGGCTCAAAAATTACAATATCAACTTAACGTTCAATAAATGGACATGACCTCAATCATTTAATAATCGTGATATAGTCCATTGTGTTTGCACTTACAAAATGCACATATATTGTGACTGTGCCCCTAGGGATAGGGGCGTGGCCACCTTGACCTGGTAATAACATCTAGCTGCTAATACTACAAGTTAAGCAACTAAAGAGAATGCCAGTAACACTAAGCAACAAATCACCACAGTTTTAGCATATCACACCTAGCATTGGCATATCACAATCAGGAGTGGCATATTCTGAGGCATATTACACTCGGGAGTGGCAATTAGTCTACACTGCTAGCCCAGTAGCCTTAACTCTCGTTTGTTACAAGTCTTAACGCTGCAAATCCGACAGCAATAGTAGAGTTAGCTAAGCTATGTGCCGTTTTACACATCCCAGCAACGTGTAATACATTCAAAATGTAAGTTTATCAATATTTCGTGAAGTCCGCTAAAGTGGAATAAGCTCCTCGGAGAAAGTGTCATATTTAAGCCAGAAAAGTGGAATGTGTCACAGAAAACTGGAAGATGCCAGCGGCAGGAAAACATCACATGCCAGGCTACTAAACGCTCCTACCCTACTGCATTTAAGATAGATTGGAAAAAGCGGGGGAAATGCTGTTCTTATAACTAATTAATTCTGCCCAGCTAAAAAATATTATTAGAATTTTCAGATAACGTTGTATTGTTGTTGTAAAAATTCTGGAATTTCACCATTTTCTCGATATTTACGTTTTGTAAGGCTATAGGAAACGTTCTCAGAACACTGTTCATGAACGTTCTTATAACGTTCATTTTCCATTTTTTTTTAACGGTCCCAGAATGTTTTTCTTAAGTTAGGTGAACGCTCTCAGCACGTCAGCTCGACCTTATTTACAACAATAATTTAACTCTTCACTTACCTTCTAAAAACTGTCTCCTCCTGCAGTAATCCGGAGAAGACTGGAGTAAAGCAGGAGAAAAGAAGATTTAATGTGAAAACTGGAGTAAATCTGTTTCTCGTCTGTAAACGTTGTAACTCTACTCAACCAGGGAAGTGTTGGGACTAAACTATTTAAGATCCACTTTACACTTTAACTCTATAACTCTAACTTATAATTACCTCACTATTTACCAAGAAATAAAACACTGGATCCAGTTAAGAGAAAAGCTGATTATCCTTAAAAACCAAACACAAACTCTGCTCTCCTAGACTGTATTACTCTTCCTCTTCTTCTTCCTGTTATTTTTACAGTTACATTACCGCCATCATCTGGACTGGAGTGGTATTAAATAAAACTAAATAGAAGAAGAAAAAACAAATCATTTTGTTTTTAGGAAAAATTTCGTCCATCTGCTTATTTATTTTTATTAATTTTGTATACAATACAATCTAACACAGATACAATAACAGGTCAAATACACAGCAGATACAACCGCCAATGTGAGCAGTGCAATAAGGAGAAGTTGGAGATCTGGGAAAGACTGAAAGAGTAAGAGAGAGAGAGAGAGAGAGAAAGAGAGATCTATCGGAGGCGCTGGAGTTTGGAAATCCAAGCCGGACTCGGTAAAACGCGGAACATCTGGAATTAGATTAGATTAGAATAGAAATACTTTATTGATCCCAGGGGGAAATTACAGTTATTACAGTAACAACCCTTTATGTTGAATAATAATCACTCAATCACTCGAAAATTACAATATGTACACATATAAAAAATAGCTGTAATAATAAGTACAAGAACACATACTGATTTAGCAGAAAAAAAGTCGCACAACCTATTGTGTCCAATGTTGTCCAAACAACGAGCTATTCCATCAACTGAACACGGGCTATTTGAGAGCACGAGAAACACTTACCATCTAACTGATGATCATTTCTTTCTCAGAACGGACTCCGCTGATCCACAGCGAAGACTGGAACTGTTCAATCCTACAGATTTACTAGCTGAAAGCTCGTGGAGATCCAGTTTCTGTTTCTGCGGGTTTTCGGATGGAAAACTAGTTCCATACTGCCACCTATCATACCCTGCTGAAGAGGAAACCAGAGCCTCTCTAGTAAAGAGGACAATAGTCACTTCAGAATGTGTTGTGGGATTGTTGAACCTGTAGAGGGCGCTCCCGAGTGAGTCCAAAATTACCCTAAATGAATGGGTTTATATGGAGCAACTGAGCAAAATCAGAGTTTATAAATGTTTCATTACTTTTGTACTGAAACTTTTACTCATTTCCTCAACAGAACACTATCAAATGATTCAGCACCGCAGATAAAAGTTTAAACTCCAGTTATTATAAATCTTTTAAAATCCAGTTATCATAAAGCTTTAAAATGTGATCTGGCTGTAACTCCAGCATCAGTTCACCAACCAGTCAGCTCACAGTAGCAGTAATGCAGGGTCTTTATTTCCTGTTTTAAAAGCCGTTTACTGAAGAAAAAAATTAAATATACAGGCAAATTTTCTTTGATTTTTGTTGTTGTTTAGTTCTACTTTTGAACATAAAACAAAATCCTGGCCACGTGAATGATATCTATTTTTAATTTTTTTTTTTAATCTCCATTCACCCCTATTCATTTAAGAATTTCTCGCGGGCTCCTTCTAGCGGTTAGCAGTAATTTTCTGATATATCGGGGTAGATAGGGAGTGGGTAGTCTCTCCACAAACCGGCTCTGGAGGGAAATCATCCACCCTGTTTTTAATAAATATATGAATTTTATTGTTATACTTGAATCTTTTGATATGACATGAGTGCTTGTGTGCGCTTCTTAAAAAAAGAAATATATTAAATACATTTAATGCACAATCTGCCTGCATTTATTACTTACAACAGAGCCTGGTTGTTCATGTTCTTTAACTTGTTGTTGTTAATTGTCCTTTTTTTGTCCCCTTTTGGGCTGCTGACCAAAGAATTGGCATTATTTAAGTTTGAGGATAAATAACAAGGTTCTGTTTATAGACATGCAATATTTTTTTGCCATGTATAATGTTTACTGACTTCAGTAGAACCAGACTCGTTCCCTAAATAAATGTATACAATTAAATCCTGACACAGCTAAGGATCAACACAGAAGGTGCGTATCACATGTTCTCTCCTAATTATTTTACAAATACCTAGTCTTTATCAATGTTTTATGTGCTCTAGTGTCCTTTCACAGTCCGGGTGATGCAGACTCACTGACTCCAGCACAGGGCATATTTAGTAAAATGGCCAGCTTGTATCAATACTTTTAGAAAAGAAGATCATATTTACTCTCTATTTTATTTTACATTAATTTCTAATTATAAATGTTGGAAAACGATTGATTTTGTTGCAAGAGGGACCTCCAAACTTTGACAAGAATAGCGTAATGGCAGCATGTTAAACTCTAATGAAATATGGATTTGTCCAGAACACAGAACCTTCTTCCTGTATTTACTTTAATGCTCTGACTGAAATATATCTGACCAATAGATCACTCTGTGTTTAATACATCCATTTTCAACTGAATTACTGAAATAGTCACTTTTTAATGATATTCTAATTTGTTTTAGAGGCACTAGTATATTAACTTTGGAAGTTAATATACTAGTTTTAGGAGTATAATGGATAAACCTCACAACACAAAGGGAGAAAAGGTGAACTGCCACTTAAACCTCATTAGACAGTTCCAGATTTATTACCAAAGAGCTAAAAAACTAAATCTTAGCAAGTGAAATTTTCTAAATTTAAGGCAATAAATCTTATTTTCTTCTCTGATAAGACGTTGTGTCTTACTAAGCATTGTGTGAGTGATTATTTTGCTTATTTTAGAGATAATTATCTTAATCGTTCTTACTTAAATTTGTACCTTATTTTAATTTGAATTCAAAAGAAGCACAATCAAGCAGCAATCAACTTATTCTGCTTCTTGTGTCCAAAAACAGTGACTTTTTTGCTTGATTTAGGTGTTTCTTCACTCATTTTGAGACTTTGCCATTGCTTTTTGTATGAACTCTTACTAAAAAAATTACATTTTTTGCTTAATATATATATATTTGTCTTAATTTGCATATATTTTGTCTAGTTTTTGCCAATGGATTTTTTGCAGTGCAGATATTGAACAACAAAATAAATGAGCTACCAATATCAGTCACTAGCAAGACTCCACATATGCCATTTATCACAAATACAGAACTTTATTAAGAGAGAATTGAAGATTTCCTCCATAAAACTGATACAGAACAGCTTCCGAAGGGTTCCTAGAAAAAGAAAAAAAAAAAACACACAAAACAATGAAATTACAAATCTGGAGCAACATGATACATTTAAGTATATATCCAATAATCCCTCTGAAAGTGAAGCTTATTGGTTTGAAAAGTTTAGAAATATGGTAATTCCCTACAAACCCACTAATAATCTGTCTGTACTCGGCCTGCACCCCACTCTTTGCAACTGGCTTTTGGATTTCCGGACTGGCAGGCCTCAGTCTGTCAGGATTGGCGACAGAGCATCATCTACCACCATAGAGTCCTCAGGAGAGCTGTCTCCATCCTCAAAGACTCTACCCACCTCCAGCATGGACTGTTCACACTTTTGGCTGCCTTCAGGCCGGAGGTGCATAAGAGTGAAAGGCAAAACCACCAACTTAAAAAACAGGTTCTTCCCTACCGTCACTTTCATTTTTATTGTTATTCTTTTACATGTTTTTAAATTTAATTTATTTTTGTATTTTCTAGTTTGTAAAGCACTTTGAACGACTGTTGTGTATGAAAGGTGCTAAATAAATAAACTTGCCGTGCCTTATGAGGAGACGGATTCTGTAAGGGAGTTGAGATTCTGCACAACACTGGCAGTGTGGCAAAATAGAGCCTATTGGTATAAACGTTGTGTTTGTGGACTGGTTAACATTAGCCCCTTAACAGACCAGGATTTTTGTCAATTGTCTGCCTGACATTACACCACTCAATAATGGGGATTTCTATTCAAACATTACATAAAAAGCTTTCATGTTTTATAAGGAACATTGCAAAAAGCATAATTGTAATAGTAATAGAAAATACCAAAAAAATGTCCTCCAAACCTTTAGTTTCATTATGTTGGTCTATATTTACCATCTAAATGCAAACCTGCAGAATTTGGGTTGATTCCTGTCACTGATCTGGAATTATTAAGTAGAGTAGAGAGAAAACAGGCAGCTTCTCCAAGTGTCCAAATTTTCAGGATGTAAATAAGTTTAAGTTAAAGGGGTTTTGTATCACCTACACCTGTAGCCTGTATACGGGACAAGGCATTTTTAAGGGGTAAACAGAAAGCAAAACCCAATCTAAGCAAAGAATTACGATTAATGAGATTTGTAATGTGAATATAGACTTGAACTGGATTCAAGGCTCAGGTTTGAACACCTCTGGTACGAACATTTACATCAGCAGTTCTTAAACAGGGCCACAAGATGGCAGTACAGGGGAGGTTGAGATGTCCAACAACCTGCATCAGATAACTTCTTTTAAAATTTGTTTAAGAAAAGGTCAATCACAACTTCTGGTACTCACGCCCACTAACACACATCTCAAATATCACAGAACAGAACCATTTTTGTCAAATAAAGATGAGCAGGAAGCTTTTCCACCATCATCTATCCAACCACAATGGAGGCTTGAGGCTTTAGCTTTTTTTAAGAATCACTGTGTTTAATGATCTAAAACCAAACTGCCAGTCCAATTTTGCCATCTAATTTTTGCATATCTAGAATTGATCCAGAATGGGGTTTTTTTGCAGTCCAGACTATCAAAAATGAGATCCAAACCACATTTGGAGGTGGTTTAAATGTGATTACAAATCAGATGTGTCTCATTTTGGCCTCTCTGGCTGTGTTCAGACTTTAGGCAATTAAATTGGTTTCTCAACTCTGGGATGCAGCGATATGGAGGTTGACGT
Organism: Astyanax mexicanus; assembly: GCF_023375975.1. Lineage (NCBI taxonomy): Eukaryota > Metazoa > Chordata > Actinopteri > Characiformes > Acestrorhamphidae > Astyanax > Astyanax mexicanus. Next base: position 129,206,829 of record NC_064408.1, on the reverse strand, counting down.
CCTTAACTAAACTCTAACTAGCGCTCTTCTTGGACCCCCACACTTCCCTTACTCTGGAATTGATGAGGTTGTTTGCAGAGTTGTGATCCAGACTGAGACACACATGTACAAATTTGACTGCAATGTGCTGCGAAATCGTTAAAACAACAACTCAAGAGAGGATTGTGGTGTTAGGACACAAAAGCAACAGACCTCAATTGTCATTACTGTAGGGGTGTGACGAGATCTTGTGGCACGAGATTTTGCGAGATTAAAACAAGACAATATATATAATCTCAAGCTTAAACCTGTCTTGCGAAGAAAAAAAAAAAAAAAGTAGGTGAGCTCTGCTGTACAGTTGAAAAGCTCCGCGAGACAGTATGAGTACAGTTAAAAAGCTCAGTCCGACAGTAGGTGAGCTCCGCCCGACATAAGGTGAGCTCCACGCAACAGTTGAAAAGCTCTGCAGTACAGTTAAAAAGCTCCTTGTGACAGTAGGTGAGCTCCACGGTACAGGTAAAAAGCTCCGTGCGACAGTAGGTGAGCTCCACGGTACAGGTAAAAAGCTCCACGGTACAGTTAAAAAGCTCCTTGCGACAGTAGGTGAGCTCCATGGTACTGTTTAAAAGCTCCGCGGTACAGTTAAAAAGCTCTGTGCGACAGTAGGTAAGCTCCACGGTACAGTTAAAAAGCTCCGTGCAACAGTTAAAAATCTCTGCGCGACAGTCAGTGAGCTCCGCGGTACAGTTAAAAAGCTCCGCGGTACAGTTAAAAAGCTCCTTGCGACAGTAGGTGAGCTCCGCGGTACTGTTAAAAAGCTCCATGCAACAGTAGGTGAGCTCCGCGCTACAGTTAAAAAGCTCCTTGCGACAGTAGGTGAGCTCCGCGCTACAGTTAAAAAGCTCCGTGGTACAGTTAAAAAGCTCCTTGCGACAGTAGGTGAGCTCCGCGCTACAGTTAAAAAGCTCCGTGGTACAGTTAAAAAGCTCCGTGCGACAGTAGGTGAGCTCCGCGGTACTGTTAAAAAGCTCCGAGCAACAGTTAAAAAGCTCCGCGTGACAGTATGAGCTCCGCAGTATAGTTAAAAAGCTCCGAGCAACAGTTAAAAAGCTCCATGGTACAGTTTAAAAAGCTCCGCGCGACAGTAGATAAGCTCCACGGTACAGTGCTCTTACCCAAAGATTCTCAGTCCTAGTAAATACTGTAAGTAAATCCTACACGTGACTGTTTCATAGGCAGGTGCACTAATCCCTTAACTCTGTACTGTATTTAAAAACATGTTCTGTCTCTGTTTGCACTTCAAGTATAGTCTTAATATGACTGGTTATGGTTATGAATAGTTAAATTACAAGAGATTTAGGAGAAAAAAACACAAACCATAGTCTTAATATGACTGGTTGTGGTTTGCACTTATTGTTTGCACTATATAAGACCTAGAAAAGTTTTATTTTTATTTTTTATTCTTATTTCTATTTCTTATAGAATTAATGTGTGAGAGAAACCAGTCTGTTAAGTTTGCGTTATATGATTTTGTCAAATAAAACTCTAGTTTTCAAGCCATTTTTCATTTTTGACGTTTTCTAAAAAAAAAAAAAAAAAAAAAAATTAATCTCGTCTCGTTCTCGTGAACCCAGTATCGTGTCTCGGCTCATCTCGTGATATTAGTGTCTCGTCACACCCCTACATTACTGTTATTATAACTGATATTACTGTGATTGGGATAAACGCCACACCTGTGAGCCGATCTCATTAGCGTAGAGATGAGGGAAGTCCATCACCGGGCTCGTCTGCTCAGGTCACTGCTACTAACCGGCTCCACTCTGGAGGTTCCTGCTGAGCTCCTAGGAAGGTTTCCTCTTCCACAGACTCTTCAGCTGAATCCTCGGAAAGAACTTTCTCCACAGTGCGCTCAGGGTTTTCTGCTACAGTGATGGAGCTGGTTTGTTTCTTTATGGAAGCTTCGCCTTCCCAGCTTTTCAGCGGAAACTTTCCCAGGATGTCCATCATGCGCTCCTTCATCATCAGCGCTGTTGGTCCTGGCTCCACCCTCTTCCTCCCCTTCTCTCGTATCTCTTCTAAGACAAGCCTTTGGTTCCATGAAGGGGTCTTCTTCTGAACCTCGTCAAAGGTTCCTCCTGCCCAGATTAGCTTCCGCTGTCCTGCAGGCTCGAGTCTCTTCACTTCAGAGCTTAGGCTTTTCTTAAATTCTCCCTGTAAGACCTCCTCCACCTCCTCCTCTTCATCCTCCTCTTCTTTAGAGACTTCCTGGATGTGTCCAAACCCCACCTGTGTCTGGTGCTGCTGGTAGGAATGGAATAGCATTGGTTTGCATTAACACTGTAGTTATATATATATATATATAAATCAAACAGTGTTGCTTCTGTTCTCTAAAATTGGACTTAACCCTTTCAGACCGTGCATCCAGTACAATGCACAGCATGTGTTTTCTTTTTTCAAATTGTGTTGCACATATAGATGGAACATTAACCAGCCAATAAATAAAAAATTACAGTAGCTTTGCCCCAAAAAACAGGAACGCAGAAATTAAGGCATGAAAGCACTAGAGCCAACGAGGCAAAGTAAGAACTAAATTTATCTTGATGTTTATATTTTAGAACACTTTTATCATGTTAACGTTACTGTTTATGGGTGATTTGTGAGGTAAAAATGTCAATATCAAATCTAAAATTCAAATATAAAAAAAATGTTAAATACAGGCATACAATGCAATTGAATATTTTAGTTAAGTGGTTTTAATTTTTATGCAGTTTTCGCTTTAGACTTTTAGAGTCTTCTTTTTTGTGCATTGCTGACAGAAAACAGCATTTTTATACAGTGAGGAAAACAAGTATTTGAACACCCTGTGACTTTGCAGGTTCAGCCACTTAGAAATCATAAAGGGGTCTGAAATTTTTATCTTAGGTGCATGTCAACTGTGAGAGACATAATCTAAACAAACTGTTACTGCAGCAAATAAGTATTTGAACACCTGTGAAAATCAATGTTAATATTTGGAACTGTAGCCTTTGTTTGCAATTACAGAGGTCAAACATTTCCTGTAGTTTTTCACCAGGTTTGCATTGCAACACTGCAGATCAGCCAGGTTTCTGGGCTGTTGCTGAGAAACACAGAGTTTGAGCTCCTCCAAAGATTGTCTATAGGGTTTAGGTATGGAGACTGGCTAGGCCTCTCCAGAACCTTGATATGCTTCTTACAGAGCCACTCCTTGGTTATCCTGGCTGTGTGCTTTGAGTCATTGTCATGTTGGAAGACCCAGCCACGACCCATCTTTAATGCTCTAACTGATAGAAGGAGGTTCAACCAAAATCTCGCAATACATGTGCAGAAACATACCCCCAAAGCACGATGCTTCCACCTCCATGCTTCACAGTAGGGATGGTGTTTTTGGCATGGTACTCATCATTCTTCGTCCTCCAAACACGGCGAGTGCAATTAAGACCAAAAAGTTCTATTTTGGTCTCATCTGACCACAGAACTCCTCTGAATCATCCAAATGGTCATGGGCAAACTTAAGCTGGGCCTGGAGGACGAGTGCTGATTTAAGCAGGGGAAACTTCCATGCCATGCATAACTTTAAACTATGAGGTCTTAGTGTATTTTACCCACAGTAACCTTGGAAACAGTGGTGCCAAGCTCTCTACAGGTCATTGACCAGCTCCTCCCTCGTAGTTCTGGGCTGATTCCTCACCTTTCTTAGGATCATTGATTCACCACGAGGTGAGATCTTGCTTGGATCCCCAGTCCAAGGGAGATCGACAGTCATATTTAGCTTCTTTTATTTTCTAATACTAATAATAATTGCTCCAACAGTTGACCTTTTTTCAACAAGCTGTTTGGCAATTTCCACATAGCTCTTTTTCCAGCCTTGTGAGGGTCTACAGCTTTATCTCTGGTGTCTTTGGACAGCTTTTTGGTCTTATAGCCATGTTAGTACTTGGAGTCTTACTGATTGTATGACAGGTGAGACAGGTGTCTTTTTGCAGCTGACGACCTCAAACAAGTGCTTTTAATTAAGAATAAGTGGAGTGGAGGTGGACTTTTTAGAGGAGGAATAACAGGTTTTTGAGGGCCAGAATTTTTGCTGATTGGCACGTGTTCAAATACGTATTTGCAGCCTTAACACACAAATAAATTATTTTTAAAAAAATCATACATTGTGTGGATTGCGGATTATTTTAGAGTATGTCTCACAGTGGACGTACACCTAAGATGAAAAGTTCAGACCCCTCCATGATTTCTAAGTGGGAGAAGTATTTTGCTCACTGTATATTTTTTTTCACTGAAACATAATTCAGGTCTTAAAGGACTTAAATGTAGTTTTGTTAACATTTTTAACTTATTACAACATACTATATCGACAGAAGTATTGTGACGTCTGCTCATTCCCTGTTTCTACCAAAATCCAAAAAGGTATTAAACGAGTTTATGCTGCTTAAGTTGGAGAAACTAAATGTTTAAATGTATTTAAAGCATTGCTCTAAAGATTTGATTGCATTCAGTGATGACAGCAGCGTTAATGAGGTCAGAATTTGGGGTAAATCACCAACTTCCAAACTCGTCCCATTCAAAAGTAGTGAACGGAAACAGTTCCACTACTCCACAGCTCAATACTGGGGCTTTATACCCCTCTAGCCCATGCATGGCATCAGTTCGCATGGTGCCCATAGACTCACGTTGGTTTATCTGTTCCAGAGAATCCTATTGGCCGTACTTCTCCAATACAGCTTTGTTTGGCTGAATGCAGCATTCGTTTGGAGATATAGTGTATGGTCAGGTATGATTATCATTTTTTTTAAACCGTCAACTGTATCAGTTGTACCTGCAAGGTGTTCGGCCACTCCCAGGTGATCTCAGGTAATCTTTCAGGTTCTTTCAGGTTAAAAGCAGGACTGGTCACCAGTGCTTGATGAAAACTGGACAGGTAGTCTTAAAACACAGAAGTAAACATCAAATTACACTTAAAATAAAAATCAGATATACACTTAAATTGGACAGATTGAAGCAGAATGGGGTTTGAGTATGGAGGCCTCGTGGTGAGCTCTTCAATTCTGACTTTGCAACACCTGTGAGTAAATTACAGAATAGAGGCTTCAACAGGGACTAGAGCTCCTTTCAATTTACAATATCCCTAATAAACTTATCATATACCTCTATAATATATCAATTTTATTCATACAGATAAACAGTCATTACTTAAGACATTCACTGGCAAAAAAAATCAAAAATCAAAAAAGTTTATGGTTAAAATGTAGAAAAGAATAATTTCTGTAACTTACTCTTATCCTTTGCTTCACATCGAGAATCACAGCAATCACAAACATAATCCACACCATCAAGCTCCTCCCACCTGATTACAATAGACATATGAAAAGCGATTAGCACGACATTGCTTGCCATTTTATTTTAGTTTATTCAAATATAAAATGTGCACACTTTCCATCTTAAATCAAACAATGTTGGTTAGGGGTGGGCAATATTATATCGTATACAATATATCGTAACACAGAAATATCGTGATATTAAAAATCCATATTGTGATAATAGGGCTGTTCTGTCTTAAAAGTAGTCTATTATTTACTGTGAAGCTTTAGGTTTATTTATTGTATAATTGTTTTAGTTTGCAGTTTATATGCATGAAAATATTCTGCAATATTTGCTGCATTATATTATTTTATGGTATATTATTTATTTTGCCACATAATGATTATACTGTTATACTATTATACTATATTCCAGAAATTAATTAATTATTTTTCTGTTTTCCTATATCGCCAAGTATATCGTTATATCACAAAAATACCCTGAAATATCGTGATGTTATTTTAGAGCCATATCGACCACCCCTAATGTTGGTAATTAACCAACACTGATGCATGTTTCCTGGGTAAAGTTTGCATCCTTACTTCTAGCACTGGAGCTATGAGGCTAACGTAGCCAATGGATTAGTGCTGGACGATATGACCTCAAATCAACATCTCAATTAACTGAACAATTTACCTCAATAACGATTAACAAAGTATTATTTTAACACGCAATAAACACAGTTATTGACTCCGCATGTCAATGCCGGTTTCAATTCATTTTCAATTGCTCAGAATTGCACACCCTTACAACAAACAACGGAAACTAGTTTTCACCATTATTATTATTATTGAATTATTATACATATTTTATCATCACTTCTATCTATTACTATCTAGTGTCTCATTACATCAGTCCTACACACAGTACTGTCCTACTTCTACATGTGGTTTGGTTGCCAAAAACAGTAAGAATACTAAACTGGAGTGTAAAAAGTGAGACATATGACATATTTACCATAAAAAACAAAATAAACATTGTTTTGTTTACTCAGTTGTTGTGAGGTCATTCCCAGTTCTGACTACAGACTCGCATGCTTAGGTAGTTTAGCCTCATAGCTTTGTAGCTAAAACTAAAGAAACTTAACTGTATAGTGAATTTTGTGGTGGGAAAAAGTGGGTATGATTTTTCATTTCGATTTCTGTACAAGTTATTACTGTTCGTCTGTTAGCCACCTGTGCTTTGTTCCACTGTAGGTGCAGGACTTGGATGCATGGCTCGCAGCGGTGTTTCCCACAGTTAAAGTGCAGTGCAGATAAAGACGCTGCTGAACAGAATCGTGGATTAAAAATCAAAATCCGGAAAAAAATGAAAGTTTAAAATTTAAAGCAGAGGTGAGAAAAAAAAATACCTCAGAAGCGACTTTGGGGAATAAAAAGGAATCCAGTGAAAAGCGAATGATGTTGGATTTCCTCAAAACGAATTGGGACAGACTTCCCTTCCTTCTGCTGTCCATCATGCACCTGCAAAAAAAAAAAAAATAATAATAATTATATATATATATATATAATAAAATAAAAATTACCAGGAAAGGTTAAATGCTAAATGATTTCCATCTAATATGGACTGGTTTTGAGGTTTTGAGGTAATTTTCTAGTATTTCTGACTAGTTGTAGTATATAGCAGGCGTATTCAAATACGAGCCTACCAGGTCAGTCACAAGTCTTCCGCTGGGTCGAAGGTCTACAGTTTTCTTTGGTAAATGTTTTGAGATGCACAGGATTATATCACTCATTTGTCCTCTGATGTCTGAAGTATAGTATTCAAAAAATACATTAATAAAAAATACAACAGAGACAACACTCTCTGCTGTCCAGAAAAGACGTTCTACAAGATTTTGCAGCATTGTTGTGAGGATCGGATTGCATTCAGTTAAAAGAGCTCAGGCCAGTTAGGTTAAGATGCTCCACCTTGTCCCACCTCACCTCCAACTCCTTAACTCATCCAAAAGTATTCAATGGAGCACCATCAATCCAGAGAACACAGATTTTACCTCTCTATTCCACGTCTGGTATTAGGAATAGTGCCAACAATTCATGTTTAATCATTTACAGAGTTAAAATGCTTTTTATCCTATAAACAGAAGGTAGCAAGGTCAGGCATGAATCAACCTTTATTTAGCGGCTGTTGACTACGGGTGGGACAATATATCATTATAGCAAATGTAGAAGCTCTAAACTTACTAAGACCTGACTCCCAATTACATTTGCTAAAGTTACTGCTTTATTACTCCACTTGGTGGCACTATAATCAAATGAAAAGGGTTAATAAACCTGCGGTGAAGAATAGTGGTTGTCAAACTGTGTGGAACTGATGCCAATAGATCCAAAATTCCTGGTATTTGCTGATTTACAAGTATTTTGTCCTCTTCAGTAACAAAGAGGCCATAAAGTAGTGTAGAGAATTGTCTTGTGACATACCGAAGTATCGCAGAATCACAGTATCGTTATCATTGGCAACCTGAAGCCTGAAATATAGTGACGTCACAAACTTTGTCACCTCGTCACCTTCAGACAGGGTTTGTGCGGTCATGAAAAGCCTGAAAAAGTCATGGAATTTCAAAATAGCAAATTTTCAGGCCTGGATAAGTTTTGGAAAAATAAAAAAAAAACATAAATTTGAGGAACATCATTGAAATTTGCTATGCAAAAGCTATTTTGAGCTAACAAATACATAAGGTCAGACTTCAACATCAGTTGAATAATTTAAGATAGAGCTCTCAGGATCTGACACACATTTTATTATTGAAGATTGTGCTTTTTTATCAAAGTAATTTTAGGCCTACTGTAATCAATTTGTATTATTGTTGATAAGTTCATTTTTGGTTTTATTGGCCATGTCTGCACTGATGTTTTAAAAATCATATGGTCATGAAAATTTGCCTTAAGGTCATGGAAAAGATATGGAAATGTATTGGGTAAGAACTGTATTTAACCCTTTTCAGAGCTAACTAGAGGAGTATGAAGCTGCCATTATTAAGTTGAGCAGGGAAACTGTGTTCTAAGGAACGATAGAGCTCCAGGCAATTCTTCTGGATGGGATAAATTGGGCAGTTGGGGGTGAGATGGGATGGTAATCATCCTCCCGATTGCTGCTTTTATATCAGAACGCAATCAAATTCTCACAGCAATGCTCCACATTCTAGTATAAAAAAGTCAAGCAAACAGCCTTCTCTGGGCAGTAGAGTCCCACAAAATCAAGATCAACTCCGGTAACACTCCAAACGCTTGTGTCCATACAGTGAACTACAATGTCCAATATCTTTCAAAATCACATGATGCTGCAATTGCTGAGAGACTTCCTTATAGACCATGATGAAACAGCTCAATGCTTAAAAAGAACACTAACTGCTGTCACTATTAAAATTTAAGAATGGGAGTCAAGGTATAAGAACTAGTAGTGTCCCAAGACTTTTGCCAAGTCCAGTGAATGACGCTGAAGAACACTGCATTGTGTTCTGGGATATGTGGGCGGGACTCCACAGTACACATGTGACTCTGTGGATGGATGAATACTAAATATCCTCTCTCTGAACTTGAAATGAGATGACCCATCTCGCCACACGTTAATCCTTAAGCCAACTTCCAAGCTGTGGGTGTTCCCAAGCCATCCCACAAACTGGAGTCCTTTAAGCTGTTAATTACCCAGAGTTGCTGATGACATCATGACGAGGGGTGGAGTTTGGATCCTCAGTTGCAGTCACGTGACAAGAACTGATGAAGAGCCTCTCGTTCTTCTCTATGAACGCAGCAGTGGCCTGGAAGTACATTAGCTCTCCGAGCTCGAAGCCTCCATTAACTGCCAGCATCTCCCACTTCTCTGTAACCACACACACACACACACACACACACACACCAAGGCAAAGTGAGTTTGGGGGAGGCAGAGTGAGAAAAAAAGTAAGGTTATGAGAGGTAGAGAGAGGCAGAGTAAGGTACAGCTAGGCAAAGTGGGGAAAAGTAAGGCAGAGTATTTCAGAGCAAGGCAGAGTAAGTCAGAACATGGTAGGGCAAGGATAGGATAAGGTAGTTCAAGGGTAAGTGTAGAGTAAGGTAGAGCAAGGGTAGGGCAAGGGTAGAATAAGGTATGACAAGGGTAGAGTAAGCTAGAGCGAGTGTTGGGCGAAATAGGGTGAGGGCAGGGAAAGGCAGTGCAAGGTAGAGCAAGAATAGAGGGTAGGGCAAAGATAGGATAAGGTAGAGCAAGGGTAGGGCAAGGTAGAGCGAGGGAGGGTGAAGGTTAAGATAGGGTAAGGATAGTGTAAGGTAGAGTGAGGGTAGCTCAATGGTAGGGTAAGGTAGAGCGAGGGTGGTGTAAAGTAGGGTGAGAGTATGGCAAGGGAAGGATAAGGTAAAGTGAGGGTAGGGCAAAGGTAGGATAAGGTAAAGCGAGGGTAGGGCAAGGTAGAGCAAGGGAGGGTGAGGGTATAGGTAGGGTAAGGTAGGGTGAGGACAGGGTAAGGTAGAGTGAGGGTAGCTCAAGGGTAGGGTAAGGTAGAGCGAGGGTGGTGTAAAGTAGGGTGAGACTAGGGTGAGAGTAGGGCAAGGGTAGGGAGAGGGTAAGGTAGGGAGAGGGTAAGGTAGAGTGAGGGTATTGTAATGTAGAGCAAGGATTGTGTAAAGTATGACAATGGCAGTGCAAGGGTAGGGTAAGTGAGGATGAGTGTAGGGTAAGGCAGAGCAAGGGGAGGCTAAGGTAGGGTGAGGGTAAGGTAAGGTATGACAAGGGTAGGGTAAGGTAGAGTGAGAGTAGGGTAAAATAGAGTGAGAGTACGGTAAAATAGGGCAAAAGGAAGGGTAAGGTAGAGCGAGGGTAATGGTAGGGTAAGGTATGATGTGGGTAGGGTAAGGTAGAGCGAGAGTAGGGTAAAGTACAGCGAGGTTTGGGTTAAATAGGGTAGGGTTAGGGTAAGGTATGATGAGGGCAGGGTAAGGTAGAGTGAGGGTAGGGTAAGGTAGAGGCAGGGTAAGGTAAGGTATGACAAGGGTAGGGTTAGGTTAAGAGTATGGAAAGGTATGATGAGGATAGGGTAAGGTAGAGGGAGGGGAGGGTAGGGTAAGGTAGGGTGAGGGTAAGGTAAGGTATGACAAGGGTAGGGTAAGGTAGAGTGAGAGTAGGGTAAAATAGGGCGAGAGTACAGTAAAATAGGGCAAAAGGAACGGTAAGGTACAGCGAGGGTAAGGGTAGGATAAGGTATAATGAGGGTAGGGTAAGGTAGAGCGAGAGTAGGGTAAAATAGGGCGAGAGTACAGTAAAATAGGGCAAAAGGAACGGTCAGGTAGAGCGAGGGTAAGGGTAGGATAAGGTATAATGAGGGTAGGGTAAGGTAGAGCGAGAGTAGGGTAAAGTACAGCAAGGTTTGGGTTAAATAGGGTAGGGTTAGTGTAAGGTATGACAAGGGCAGGGTAAGGTATAGTGAGGGTAGGGTAAGGTAGAGGCAGGGTAGGGTAAAATAGGGCAAGGGAAAGGGTAGGGAAAGGGATGACGAGAGTAGGGTAAGATAGAATGAAAGCTAGGTAAAATAGGATGAGGGAAAGGGTAGGGTAAGATAGAGCGAGGGTTGGGTAAAATAGGATGGTCTCAAACCCTGAGTTATACAGAAAAAGGGGAAACGTTGACAAGGTTGCCCTTTAAAGATCCCTCAGAAAGAAAACCACACTGTGCTAAAATGAACCACAAGACAATATACGAGACTGATTACAGGGTTAATCAGACAGACAGGTCAGCAGCTCACCGTTACACACAGTCAGACTGAACTTTGAATTTCTACTGCCCAGACCTTTCCTGAAAGTCCCAGGATCTGGCCTGGGAACATAGCCCACTTTATACGAATAATGGAATCTAGAGAGAGAGAAAAAAAATGTATATAAAATGTATAATAATAATAATAATAATAATAATAATAATAATAATAATAATAATAATAATAATAATAATAATGTCACTTTTATTCAAATAATCTGTCGCTGAACGTTTACCCACACGTTAGTGGTAACTTGTGCTAAATGGCAAAACAAACAAGTTAGTTCATGAAAGTTCTTACATCTCCCTCATCTGCTGACTTGTTATGGACAGTAGGTACAGATCCCTCCCTTAGACGAAGTCTACTGGCTAATCCTGCTGTGTACTGTCTGAGCTTCTAAGCTGGTGAGGGGTGAAGCCAGGGTGGTTCTATTTAGGTTTGAGCCATAGAAACCGTAAAACATGGGATTTAAATGGCCAGATGATGTTTAAAATGTGAAATGTTTTGATATTTAGTGAGTAAACATGTAATCTATTGTGTCTGGGCACTTTTGGTAAACTGTGAGCGTAAGCCTATTACACCCTTACCACTGTATTTCATACCCCAGTACTTTGTGTAGAGCAGCGTAGAATCAAACAAAATATTAGATGACAAATTTGGAGTAGACAATTTTTTATAATCGACATAACTGGTTATGTCAAATTAGTATAGCACCACTGATCTATATAGAACCAGTGGCTTTATTAAAAAGAAATTCTGTGTAAAAAGTCCCAGCAATTAGTGTAAGGGCAGTAACCACATATGATTCACTGTGAACTAAATAACCTCATGAAGACTCACAAATAAATGAATTATTTGACAGATGTTTACCTGTTATAAAAACACTGGATTGGCAGTGTCAGCGGCACAGCTCTGATCACCAGCTCCTCCGGGTTAATATCCGGTCTGTAGAGGATACTGTTCGAGTACACAACCTGATCTCGGACCGTCTGAATTAAAACACAGATTTAGCATGAGATTGAGTCACTTTGGAGGTCTGAACCATCATCCATGGGTTTTTCGCTATTTCCAGTTTTTTTGTGGACACAAAATTCAAGCTGTTTGATTGTTTTTTAGCTTATAACATCTAAAGATGTCATTCTGAACAAATTTGGATGGTTTGTTCTAAGAATTTTGTAGAGTGGAGATAATTAGAGTAAGAAGACCTGACGCTCTAAAAGGTTTAACAGAAACGTATTTATTACAATTAATGATTAACAATACACTGATTCCTGTTACACTTTTTTTTTTACCAGAGTTTGGAGAACATTCTGGATGTAAAACCTCTTTTTAAACTCTCATATCATTAAAAAAGGTGAAAGGATAGATGTAGAAGCAGGGTAGGCAAGGGTAGGGTAAGGTAGAGGAAGGTACAGCAAGGGTGGGGTGAGGTAGAGCGGGGGTTTGTATTTTAAAAATAAATCAGATCTTAGAGTTAAATTTATATAACAGGACAAAACATTGGAAAGTTAAATATAGTCAAAAGATCAAATATACAGAAAAACTAATAAGGGAACTTAATTTTTTTTTATCTTCCCATGATCTTCACAAGAACCAGCTGAAGTCACTTCCTGTTGTAGATGTGATTTGTAGAATGTTCCAGATGTTTCAGGTGAGTTAATGTGTTACAGTAACAGGACTGAGTGAAATCCAGGGACACAACAAAAATGTGTATTTTAACTTAAATATTTTTTGTAGTGGAGTGTACGGTAAATAAGATTAACAATTTTTGCAATTTTTGTTTTTTCATCTCCAACCCTCACAATTGGAATTTTGGGGGGGAAATGAAAAAACTACTTTTTATTTATTTATTTTTTTTTTTTCATTTTTGCATTTAGCAATTTGGATTACAACATCAGATTTGTATTAAGACAAAAAAAGAACAAATCTGAAAATCAAGAAAATTTTTATTTTTTCTTGACATTTTGTTTGTGAAAGGCTGAAAGGAAAAAACGAAATAACTGAAAAATGAATGAGAAACAATTTCCTCTTTTTCTATACTAAATGGAAAACAGAAATGATAAAGTTTTATACCAAATTTCCTATCCTTTAATTAAGCTTGATACAGAAGGAAAATTAAACTGCTAAATGTTGCACTGACTAACCCGCATATGTGAATTAGTTCATCTTAACTTCCCTCTGTTAATAAAGTCAATAATATCTAACTTGGAGTTGATTAGGTGTAAATGATGAAGTGTGTCGGCCTGTATCCGGTGTCCTGCCGAGTTCTGCTACCCTGTCAAAACGTGCTACCCTTGTGTGTTTTATGTTTAACTGTAAAAATACATCTAAATTGTTAGAACATGCTGCATGCAGTAGAAGTGTCGGTATGATATATATATATATATTTTTTTTTTTTTACACGGTTGTAGCACTCTTGTGACACGAAGGACGAATGAGAGTCCATATTGTACAATGCACCCGGGAAACAAAACTAATTTAGCTGGACAAAACACCTGTGTGGATGTTTACCATTAAGGATCCGCCGCAGTCGTTCAGGTCGTAGTGGAAGTACAGGTAACCTCCTGAGGATCGGGATACTGAACACGTCCCCAGGTAAAAGTTAGAATCGGACCCCCTGACCCGCATGCGGGCTGTGTTTATCCGGACGGAGACCTTACTGTAGCCGCACCACACCTCCACCCCGTGCGCGTTATCTACCGGGGCTGCCCGGGCGGGCTGCGCGTGCCCAAGCGGGACCAAAACATCCGCTAAACCGCTCGGAAAGGCTCTTCTTCCAGGAACCGGCCTGAACAGCTCCATACCGACGAACGGAGCGGCTCCGTGCCTGAACATGGGGAGGCGCAGGTATGGAGGCACCTGTTGGGGAGGTTCTAGGTGGTGGAGAACCTCCCTCTGCCACGTCCAGGGCTTTAGGTGCGGGGTCCAGCCATGCTCCAGAGGTCTGAGTGGGTAGTGGATGCCTTTCTCAGCGGCATAAACTGTAGCGCACCACACCAATCCCAGCAAACCCAGCGAGGAACACAACGGAGAACCAATGGAGCCCATACCGGCCACCCAAAACTCACTGGAGACCGTGGAAACGCTGGTGTAGCACCAGTCACCAGCCCTCCCACTGGAGACTCACGGCTTGTCCCAGAGTTCACGCGGCCTCTAGGTGGATTCAATTAGACAATACAATAACACAGCCAACACAACACGTGCGGCACCCATGCGTCCTACTGATGCTTTTTGCGCCTGCGCAAAACTAATAATTGCATCCATTTCATTTCGCCACGCCCCCTTTTCAGCTAAAGATTGGAATCTCTTGGTTGTTGGTTCATGGTTGCATGGTCAAGGTACAGTTTAAATCAGAGCCAAAAATATCCAGCCCATCCCGACCCATAAACATGAGTTTTGAGTCATTACGAGCCCGAGCCCGTTGCTGTCGTGTCTGCATGGGTATCTCTGGTATCTGTTTGGGTTCCTGTGGTATCTGCAATTGTATCTCTGGTATCTGTTTGTATTGATGGTATCTGCATGGGTATCTTTGGTCAGTCTGAATGCAATGTAGATATGGCAAAATATCAGATTTGGTCTAGGCGTTTGAACATAGTCATTAAACTCATGTCAAGGGTTGCCACCTTTCAAAAATGAGAATAAGGGCTGACAGACCAGAAAGGAAATTGATCATCAATATTGTTGTTATTATTACTATTACTTTTAGTGTTTATTTTTGTGTTACAAATAGGTGTATTCGACATTTATGGAAATACAGAACAAATTGGTTCAATACGGGATGCAACATTTTATTGCCAAATAAAGGACAATTCTGTATTTTACTGTGACAAGTGGCAACCCTACCCATGTCTGTCCAGCCTGGCGATTGTCATTATTAATTGACATTGTCTGCAGGTAAAGGTGAAGTTTTTTAATCGCTGATAGTCTTTCATTGATCATCGACAAAAACTCTGCTCAAAGGCAAATCATAGATCTCTCGACCCAGTAGAGACAAAGAAAGAACCACGGGTCCAAAACGCCCCAGCTGGCACACAAACCTTCAACAATGAAATTTGGTTAAAATATGACCAAAGTAAAATCTGTTGTTGTTTCAATGTAGAAACAACGTTGCAACAAAATTCAATGTTAAATGTTTGTGCAAATGTTGCAATTTTCACGTTTGCAGAATGTCCTTAACCTTCTGCCTTTTGAATCAGCATTTTACATTTATTTACCATATAATTTCTAAAAACAGTTGGATGGAGGAATGAAAAAGTGTTTTACTTCTATTTGCAGTAACTGCTTTTTAATTTAACACCAATTATTCACCATATATGGGGGGATGTTCACGGTCTGTTAGTTTTAATGTTTTAGTGCTTTTGAGATCAGGGGGCTGTTCCACGAAGCGAGCTAACCCAGTAAGTCAGGCTTTTTAAGACGAGTCTGGCTCATTTTGCTCAAAATTCGTTCCACAAACAAAAGCTGCAACGCTTCTATTGGATGAGCCGTGTGACGTCACAGCCTTGCGGGTGGGAAACAAAATCCAGGAACAAGGTTCCGGGGCTCCGCCTAGAGCTTAGATTCTCTGCCCGAACCCGACCTGACCCGAGGCCCGACCCAGATTTCCCACCACATTCCTCGGGCCGGGTCGGGCTCCAGAAAACTGAAAGTGAAACTAAACTATTTTATTTATAAGCGCTGTTTTCACTCCCGCAGTTGTACAGCGGGGGGGTGTTGTGCCGATTCTGTCCGTGAAGCGGGAGTCGGATTCAGTAGCGGATTCGGCACAAGCGCGGCGGCACCTCGCGGTCCGCGGTGTTAGTTGTAAGCGCTCGCGCTAGCCGCAAAATACGACAGAAAACACTGAGGGAACTGCAATATTATGTAATGGACTAGAATATAAGCATGAGGAGATAAAAGAGAACTTTTACCTGTGAGTAGCTCATACCAGAACACGCAAATCTCTCTCTCTCTCTCTCTCTCTGTGGCCCTTTCCCAAACCGTTCCCTCCTCACTAACACTCCACGACAGAGTGACACTCCATATGAAGTCACACTCTGTGCTGTGAAGGGTGCTTCCAATTAAGGGGAGGGTATAAATTTAGGAGTCAACTCTGGGACGCCCTTTTTGCTTTCTAGCGGAAAAAGGAAGCTGCCGTCACCATGGCTACCGACAGACGCCTTGCTGTCATGTCTTGTGCTTTGATATCGTTTCAGCATCTCCAAGCGGGAATACGAGCTGTCAGGAGACGCAAGTGCCTGCTACATCGTGCTGCATTACTGCATCAGCAAGTGGTAACTATTTTATAAGTAGTACAAATGTGTAGTTATGTTTTAATTAAAAAAAAAATTGTGTAAATATGATAATAATGTTATTGATAGTAATGTCTATTACGATAGTTATGATAGTCTATTATAGACATTACAATCTAATGGGTATGTTCAGTGGTAAAGAAAATACATTAGGTAAATTCGCAGCCTAAATGTTGTTTGCGGATAAAAATGAGGTGTGTATTCAAATAGTTTTTATGAGATAAAATCAAGCATCTGTATGATATTTAAAACATGTCTCTTTGCAGCGAGGCAGGATGCTGTACTTCCAGATTAATTCAGCAGTGCCCATTTTACGTCTCTACAATAATCCAGAGACCTGCTTGAGGAGAGATTTTCGTTTGACCCGTCAGTCTGTGACACTGTTGCTGAAAATGATGTCGGAACTTACATTTGTACGGTGTTTCCCCATTCTCCTTTTTAAGCTGCACTTCCGTGGAGTGTGCTCTGGTGTACACTCGCTGTTGGAGGGTTTTACAGGGTTTTACTTTGGGACAGCCCTTAATGTGGCGAGCACTCCACGTGAACGCGCAAACGGAGGCGGAGTAGAGAGGCGGAGTGAGTAGGGAGCGGTTTGGGATTTGGGGTGTGTCTCTCTCTCTCTCTGTCTCTCTCTGTCTCTCTTTCTCTCGCACGTGAACTCCTCCGCGTTTGACCTGCAGCACTGTGTTTAGCTGTTCTTAAAAATCATTTTAATTAAATAATAGTTCTATGCTTCTATGTTACAGTGTTAATTAACATATTTCGCTCATTCAAACAGCCCGAAAACAGACAGTTTGTGGGGCGGGTCAGGTCGGGCTCGGGCTCATAATGACAGTTTATGGTTCGGGTCGTGCACGGGCTCGGGCAGAACGTGCACGGGCTCGGGCTGGGTTGGGTCGGATTTTTTGGGCCCGATCTAACCTATATATAAAAATATAAATAAATTGCAGTGGATGCAGCAGATCATATAATATTTGTATACAATTAATCGAGTATTAAACTGTATTGGAAATGTGTCTGCACATTGCAATTTATTGGTGCAATCTTAACAAATTCAGGCCAGTGTAAAATAAAAACCAGTATTTAATCGCCATTATTTTCCACAAGGATATATTTGCTTAAACTCTATATCACAAAAACACTTTAATTAGTATTATTGATGCCCAGTACTGTAGATGAAGTTACTGAAGTATATTTAATCCCAAAATTCCTGTTCAGATTCATTCAAGTGTTTATACAAATGATATCAATGCACATATGTGATCATATTTGTTAAAATAAATAAAATAAATGTTTGGTTCACTTAATGATGCAATAAAAAAGTTAATGGATACAGACAACTACCTTACCAATATTTGCATACAGATAATTATATATTATTATATTATATAATAATATAAAATATAATTTGCAAAAAATGTAGGCTATAAAAAGAGCATCTTAGTAAGGCAATGGTCTGCTGTGAAATTAGAAAGGTTTGCTTGGCACTCAAACACTTCCTTAATATATTTATCACATTCCCTGGTCAAAGAGGCATCCTTCCCATAAAAGAAGCCTTTTACAAAAGAGCTGGTATGTATTCATGACACAAGTAGTGTGGGTTTGATCAGTAACTTTGCGTTAAATTGCATTGCATATAAAAAAAATTGCATATATTTTAATATTCATCGAATAGACGTAAAAGTAACTCCTGTTCAGTAGGAGAGAAAAAAGCAGTGCGTTCCTTCACGTCTTTCACCATTTTTCTCAGCTTTTCAAAGCTCGATTACTGAGGCTGTTTAAATACTGTGTGCGCGTGTGTGAGCCTTGATTACAAAAGCCTGGCTTGAATTAGTGGGAACAGGTTAAGTCTGGATTTCGTTAGTGGAACTGAACTAGCTGTAAGTGAATTGTGTGGCTAACTCAAGCGAGGCTTACTCAAATAAGCGCCGCTTTTTAAAGCTCGCTTCGTGGAACAGCCCCCAGATGTTCAGTAATCAGATTATTAGTGGTGGTGGGTAACTTTCTTTATACTCAGATTTACTGCAGTGATTTAAGTTTATTGTTAACACACTGTTAATCATTGGATGTTCTACTTTAACGAGCTCTGGTTTATTTAAAGCTGAAACAGCGTCGCTTCCTTTCCAAAATCAGCACCGAATACAAAATTGATTCAACCACAACATCAGCAGTGATTCAAAGTTGAAATGCCAGCTTGGGCATCTCCTACATGACCAGTGCTGTTTATGTAGATTGTGACCAGTTTCTGTCCCCCTGTTATATCACTGTTAAACACTAGAGGGAGCTCACGAGTCCTCTATCTATGAATGGAGGTGAATGGAGCCAAAAGGTAAAAACGTATAATAAAAGAAGTAGCTGGAGATACAGGCAGAACACTGAGTTAAAAACGTTAATAATTATGTCTGTGGTGCTGAAACATTTAATATAGTTGTGTTAAAGACATATGTACACATTTTAGTATAAAACTGATCAAACATTTATAAACTTGTCATTTTACTCAGTTGCTTCATATGAACCTGTTCATGTTGGACTCACTTTAAGTGCGTATTCTCCTCTATAGTGATTCTCTTGCACCGTATTCTTGTGATAAACGTGTTTCTGGAGAGCAGCCAGGTGAGTCCGATATTTCCCACAGTGAAAAATTGTGTAATTTGTGACCCAAAGTCGTTGAACATCATGTAGTGTGAAAGTCTCAACAACTGAAGGAGTTAAGATTACAGCACAACCAGTTGTGTAGCGTAAACCTGGTATTAATGTACCAGTAGAAGAATCCTAAACACACCCAAACAGACCCGTATTATTCAGTGTGAACCAAGACGTGAAATATTCTCTGAAATAATGAATTAATCAAGTGACATTTTTTTTTATAAAATAAATTTAACCTCACATTTAAGGCCTTTGTGACTTTAAATTTATGCTGTGTTTCATTTGACTTCAGTATCTCTTAATTTCCAAGGTGGATTTTTTACTGGGAAAGTCAGGAGTTCAAAATCCAAGATGGCGGCCCTGCACATCAACAGCAACTGCTTACTAGCCATTAGTGTCTCATTATATTAGTGCTATAAACAGTACTGTACAACTACTCTCTGTGGACATGATACATGCTGTTAAGATGAGAAAAATACTTTATAATGCACAAAAGATCATCAGCTGGTGCATCACTATTACTGATAACAAGATACATAAAAAGTGGGAGAAATTTTGATTTGTATTCTTTATAAAACTAGGAAATAATTGTTAAGCCAAAAAATATTTTTTGGAAATGTTTCATATAGTGTATGTAGTGACTTCGCAATAGAGCTGGGCGATAAGGTGAAAACTTTTGTATCGTGATATTTAAAGACATTTTTACGATACATAAAGATGCAATATGTTTTAATATTTTCAAAAACTGCTACTCAAATTCTCTCACCCAAAGTACAGCGATTTTATTACATTTTTGCTGCACATCATCCACTTAACCAGGCCTAATTTTACACAACCTGTAATGAAATGTGCAGTTGTATAGCACCAATATTTTTCTCGATATATAATTATATATTATCAGTAATTATGTGAATTTGGCATGTGAAAATATCAAATAACAAACAAATAATTCAAAGTTTCTCATTTCTTGTAAATTATTTTACAACAATTTTGTGAAGTAAAGTGTCGGGTAATCTGTAAAAAAAAAATCCAAAATGTAATTAATTTTGAACTATTGTGTCAATTTGTGAATTTAAAAAAGGATTTTTGTCAAGGCAATTATTTTTTTCTTTTTCAAATTGTGTACATTAACAGTTTACTCAATTATTCTGTGAAGTAATGTGTGAAAATAAGTTGTTTAAATGAAGTGACGTTATTTAGGTCTAAACTTGTGTTCAGGTGTTTTCATGTAAAATATATGATGTGATACTTGTATCCATATTGTGCAGCTCTGAAGAGACATTTATAAAAACAATAGTTTGACCCATCAGTTTGTTTGTATTTCATGTGTTTAAACAGTCGACGCTGAGGCTGATGTTCAGTTTCTGTAGATTTCTTCACCACCAGCAGCCCAACACCATCATGCAGTAATGGACATCCAACAATGTACCCAGTATGTATTTGTTTTTTTTGTTTTCTTGTTTCTTTTAAACCCCATTTTGGAGCTTCACCAAACAGGAACATCAGTGTGATCAACTTCTCCTCAGCACGAGATCAGAGGCTACTTTCTCTTTAATCCAGAACCCAAAGAACCCATCTGTGATAAAACTTCATAAATTTCATAAATAATGAAGTTGAGAAAAATAATTAAAAGTAAAGGAGCCGGCGTCGGCCGGGTAACAGTTCTGAAGAACAGATCTGACAGCAGTCACCATTATGATCACCATCACCACCACCATCACCACCGGAGAGCAAAGAAAGGTCACAATTTTCAGAACCTCGTGCCCCTTATGGTTGAAGGTTTGAATCTCAGTTAAAGATAAAAAGTTAAAATCTCAGAAAGAGAATAGACAATGTGAGAGACAGGGAGAGACTGAGACCGAATGAGACAAAGAGAGAGTGAGAGACAATGTGAGAGAGACAGAAAGAGAATGAGAAAGAAAATGAGACACAGACACAAGTTATAGATGGACAATAAGAAAGAGAGAGCAAGAGAGAGAGAGAATGGGAGACAATGAGACAGAAAGAGAATGAGACAGAGAATGAGAGAAAGACAGATAGAATGGGAGACAATTAGACAGAGAGACCGTGTGAGACACAGAGACACAAGGCATAGATGGACAAGGAGAGAGAAAGAGAGAATGAGAGAAAGACAGAGACAATGGGAAACAATGAGACAGAGAGAGAATGAGAGACAGAGAATGAGAGACTGTGAAACACAAGTCATAGATGGAGAATAAGAGAGACAGAGAGAATGAGAAAGATAGACAATGAGAATGAGATAGAAAAAGACTGAGACAGAGAGACACAAGGCATAGATGGACAATAAGAGAGACAGAGAGAATGAGACAGATAGACAATAACAGAATGAGAGACAGAGAAACAGAGAATGAGACAGAAAAAGACTGTCAGAGACACAAGGCATAGATGGACAGTGAGAGAGAGCAATAGATGGATCTAGAGAGAAAATTGGATAGAGGGATAGACACTGTGAGAGAGAAAGAGAGCGATAGAGGGATAAAGACACTGGGTTTGAGTGAGAGAGAGAGAGACAGGTATATAGATGGTTTTTCATGGATTTGGTAAAAGAATGAATATATATGTCGATGGATGGATGAAGGGGCAGTAAAATGCTGTGTACACAGGTTTGTTATAGACAGTAGATGATGAAGGAGGAGTGGTGGTGATGACGTCGTCTTCAGCAGGTATCAGCGCTGTGATCAGGTCCGGTTCTGATTGGTCGGGTCGAGTCTCCCTCCAGAGATGGACGTATGTGTATATTTTTTGTGTGTATGTGTATATATACGTTTGTATATATGTGTAAATTTATATATACATAAAAGAACTTGACCCCCGCTCAAACCCTAGGACCACGCCCCCGTACCCGTGTCCAGTGTCTGACCCATGAATCGAGGCACTTTGTTTTAATACCATGTTTCCGTTACAGATCAGAAATATCAGAAATCGTTCACCTGCAGCAAAGAAAGAGCGAAAAACAAAAACAGCAGAAAACAGGTTGACTTTTTTTTCCTCTTTTTTTCTTGTTAAATAGTAATAAATACATGAGATGCAGTGTTTTTATTTTTCCATTTTTTCTGAAGCAGGAGGGTTAAAAAGTTTTTTTTATTCATTTATTTTATTTATTTATCTGTTTGTTTTCTTTAGCAGCAATCCGAACATGGTTGAGAGTGGAGAGATAGCAGCCGAGAGAGAAGTAGTTCACTTTTTTTTTCCTTTTTTCGTTTCTTTTTGGACTCGATGGCAAAACAGCACTCACAGAGTGTTGCAGAGGAGGAAGGAGGAAGGGGGAGGAAAGACGAGGGCGAGAGAGATAGATAGATAGATAGACAGATAGACAGAGAGAGAGATAGAGAGATAAAGAGAGAGATCAGGGGTTAGGTTAGAGCAGGAGGGCGCTGTCCTCCTGATTTTCTCGCCCATCTCCTCTTCCTTCCAACACAAATAATGGGGCCAGGAAGAAAAGCGAAACGAAAAAAATAAATAAAACAAAACGAAAAACGAAAAAAGCAGGAGTGAGTGAGAGAGAGAGAAAGAGAAAGCAGGAAAAGAGAGAAAAAGAGCGATGTGAGATTTGGCTTAGCATATCCATAGTTAATTATAATAATAATAACCATACTGATATCAATACAAAAATGCATTTCTTTTTGTTTTCATCGTCTGAAACGAAACAACCAAACATAAAAAGAGGAAGGTCGAGAGACAGAGATAAAGAGAGACAGAGAGAAAGAACAGATGGTAAAGATGGTGAAGAAGGCAGACAATTTTTTTCTCGTTTCTGAAAAAAAAAAAAAAAAAACCAAATCAAACGAAAGCAAAATAAAAACTGAGAAAAGAAAATAAGAAAAAAAAAAACATCAGGGAAGCATTTTGGTTTTTCCTTCTGGCCGAGTGTTTTGTCGTGGTGTTTTTTCTCACTTCCTCCTTTTTCTGTAAAGATTAGCTAAAAGGTCCCCCCTCTTCACTTTCAGGGCGGCTCGCCTCGGCAAAAAAAAGGTTCCGCCTCCTCCTCGCGTCGGTATTCTCACCGCGGTGCGACTACGGTTTCGTTTGTATGTTTTTTTTTTTTTGTCATTTGCTTTATTTTATTCGTAAGATTTGTTTCATAGTTTGAGATATATAAGCCAGTGTGTCAAGCGAGGAAAAAAACTAAAGAAAAGAAACATTAAAAAAAAAAAAAATAGAACAAAACAGACGAACGAACAAACAAACAAAAGGAAAACAAAAAATAAACAGTAACAAAAGTGTTTGTGTGTAAGTCACAGGGGTGAGAGAGAAAGTCAAAATGAAAAAACAACTCAATCCCGTTGTGTTTGCTTGTTTTGTCTGTTTGTTTGTCTGTTTGTTTGTCTGTGGTGTGTGTATGATGAGTGAGTGCCATTTTCCCTCGTTAACGAAATAAAAAACAAACCTGTATAAATAAAATAAACATTGAATAAATAAATCTGAGAAAATAAAGTGGAACAAAGCGAAAAAAAATAAAATAAAAAAAAACACACCTCTTTCGCCCTCTCGCTCTTTTTCTCTCTCTCTGATCTCCACCTCTCTCTCTCTCTCCTTCGGTAGTGATTCTTAATAAATTAAACATACATTTAAACAAACGAAAAAAAAAAAAATTCTAAACGATTTTCATACTGGATAATCTTCTCTCCCTCTCTTCTTCTTCTTCTTCTGCTGCTGCTGCTTCCCTACCTCTCTCACATTCAAATCCCATCCCTACTCACCTGTGGGGGGAGGGGGCGGGGGCGGAGCCTCGCCACGAAAACGAAAAAAAAAAAAGAAACAAAAAAGAAACAAAAACTAACGAGAAAAAACAAACAAAAAAAAACAATCTCTCGCTGCAAACCTATTCTTAAATCACATAAAATCCAATAATAATATTAATAATAATATAATAGAATAACAATAAAAACAAACGTTCTGAATCTTTCTGAACCTCTCTCTCTCTCTCTCTCTCTCTCTCTCTCTCCGTCTCCTTCGAAAAAAATCTGACAAAGAAAATAAGGTTAAATCTTCCCTCCACGACCCCATGCAAAATGCAAAACAGAACAAAACAAAAAAAACTAAACAAAAACAAAATAATGCTTTGATATTTCACAAGTTTTTTTCTCTGTCGTGTGGCCGTGTGTGTGTGTGTATGTGTGTGTACTACATGTACGTGTGTGTGTGTGTGTATGCGCTGTTTGTCGCATGTGTGTGTGTGTGTTTTTAATCATTTTCGTTAAAATTCTTTTTTTTTCTGTATGGCTTTTGGAATTTGTTCAAGATTTATCAAGAGTTGGCCGCGCTCTGGCCGCCGCCCCCGCCGCTCCCGCACACGCCCATCATGATGGACTCATCCGAATCCGGCCGCACCACCCCGGCTCCTCCCCCCCTGGGTGGGGCGCCGGTGAGCATCCCGCTGCCCTGCGGCGGCGGGTTGTTATTGTTGTTGCCCGGGTAACAGGGCGGGATGTAGCCCAGGCCGGAGGCAGGCACCATGCTGTCCTGAGCGGCCGGGGCTTGGGCCAGCTGCTGCTGCGAGGAGGCCGTGGGAGGCTGGGGGGGCGGGGCCAAGGCCGCTCTAGTCCGAAAGGCGGAGAGGCCCAGGTGGATGTTGGAGGAGCCGTACTGACTGGAGTCCAAACTCGACGGCGGCGGCTGCACGATGGAAGACTGGGCCAGGTGGTGGTGGTGCGTGAGGCTCAGCTCGATGCTGTCCTGCATCTGCGGCGACGAGACCGGCATCAGCGCCTGACCCTGCGGGCCCTGTGGAGTCTGGCCCTGGGCCTGGCTCTGCTGCTGCTGCTGCCGGAGCGGCCGGCCGTTGCCGTGGTGCCCCCCGCCGTACACCGGGTGGGGGTGGTGGGGGGGGTCCATCATGCCCCCCACGTTGCCGAGGAAGTGGCGTGAGTGCTGCGAGGCGGCCGGCTTGTGCAGGAGGAGCTGCGGGTACGGGGCGTCGCCGCTGCTGTTCAGACCGCCCTCGCCGCCCGGCCAGATCCGCAACTGCTGCTGAGACGGCGCCTGGAGGAGGAGGAGGGGGGGCGGGGCCAGAAGAAACGAGGAGGAGAAGAAAGAGATTATTTAATTTAGTATTTAAAATAGTGGAAAACAATGGATCCATTTCTGGGGCCCAAGTGTCTACTTCCACATGAGCCACATTAACCACCAGGGTACAGTGTGTTTAAAGAAAAAAAAAAAATCTTTTATAATTTTATTTCTAATTTTTCCCATTTTCTCCCCAATTTACACGGCCAATTACCCATCCCACTCATTAGGACTCCCCCTATCACTAGTGATACCTCAACACCCCAGGAGGGTGAAGACTAACACATGCTTCCTCTGATACATGTGAAGTCAGCCATCGCTTCTTTTCGAGCTGCTGCTGATGCAGCATTACCAAACAGCATCACAGCGCTAACGCTCGGAGGAAAGCGCAGCGACTCAGTTCTGATACATCAGCTCACAGACGCCCTGTGCTGCAGACATCACCCTAGGAGGTATGTGGGGAGAGAGCGCCATCTACCCACCGGAGGGAGCAGAGCCAATTGTGCTCCCTCTGAGCGCCGGCAGCTTGATGATAAAGCTGCATGAGCGGGATTCGAACCTGCGACCTCCCGCTCATAGTGACAGCGCTTTAGACCGCTGGACCACTCGGCGCCCTGTTAACGTCTTTTTTAACCGTTTCTAAAAAATATTCATGGATTACCTGTGGGCTCTGCATCTCGTAGTCCGTGTGAGTGACGGCGCTGTTGTAGTACCGGTTGCTGTACCGGTAATTTCGGTTGTCATTGGAAGAACCGCTAGATCCACCTGGGGGTTAGAGAGAGGAAGAGCATTATAGAACATTATAGATCGCCCCCTACACTTCCTGTAGTGTATTACAGAGCTAGAGGTTGTAGTGTATGTAAGATGGTGTATGATTGTGTACCGGAGCTGGAGACAGAGCTGGTGGTGGAGGTGGAGTGGCTGTGGTCCATGGCTGGGCTCGTTGAGGTGGAGCTGCTGGTATTGGTGCCCTCGTCCGTCGTCTTTTTGAAGAAGTTGTGCTGCAGGGCGTAAAACGGCGTGATGCGGGTCTTCGGGTCGTAGTCCAGCATGCGCAGGATTAGGTCCTTAAATTTCAGGTAGTCGCAGGGGGCGTGGCCTTGCTCGCCGGCCCGCCTCCCCCCAGGACCCCCGGTTTCCACCCCCAGGATCTCGTGCAGCCGCCTCGTCGCTGGAGCCTTATACTCCTGGATGACGGGGGAGGTAGGGATGAGCTATTAAATTTTTATTTTATACTCAACATTTCACCTTAATCAGAGTTTACACGATTCTAAATGATTAGTCTCAGGTTAGTTCGGTGTTAGAGTTACAGTCTGGTGTATTTTACTAAGTGATGGGTACAATTAAAAAAAGGCCTAATGTGGGTCATTCTTAAATGTAATAAAAAGCTTTTCAGCATATTTGTGAATGTAAATTATCGTGTTTAAAATTGTGACTGAAGACTAAGGAACAAGGTAAGATGGGTGAGGATGCTGGAAGGAAAGGGAAGGTGAAGAAATGCAGGTGAATGGTTTTGTGTTTTTGAGACTCTTATCTTCATTTATGAAGGCCCTTACAATAGTAAGGAAAATAACATTCCTCCCAAAAGGGACAATATTTTACATTCCCAAACTAAATCACATTAAGCATAAAACCAAATTATTTCTCAGCTTGTCCAAAACTGCATGTGTAAAGCATGTTCTTTAGCGGTGAGTCAAAGCCCACATTTCACCTCCCGACTGTTGGGGTCGCCCATAATACAGCTTTTAGTTTTTTTAGTTACCTCACTATTCTATAAACCCAGGTTTAGAATCTCAGAGGGGTTATGGAGGGAACATGCGAATATGGGAGGTTATGGAGGGTAATGAACAGTTATGGAAGGTAAGGAAGTTTATGGTGGTTTGTGGACAGTATAGAGGTTTATGGCCAGTTATGACAAGTATAGAGGGTTTATGGAGAGTATAGAAGGTTATGGAAGGTAAGGAGGGTTTTGGACAGTTATAGGGGTCTTTAAGTATTATGAAGGAATATAGAGGGTATAATGGGTAATGCATGGTACAGTGGGTTATAGATAGATAGATAGATAGATAGATAGATAGATAGATAGATAGATAGAATATGATAGATAGATAGATAGATAGATAGATAGATAGATAGAGAGATAGATAGAACTTTATTGATCCCTTTGGCAGGTTCCCTCAGGGAAATTAGGGAGAGTTACAGAGGGTTATGCAGGGTATGGATGTTACGGAGAGTATGAAGTGTAATGGAGGCTATTCATGGTAATGGAGGGTTATGGAGGATTATGCAATGCAAGGGTTATGAAAAAATACAGTGGGCTATGGATGATTAGGAAGGTAATGGAGGGTTATGAAGGGAACATTGGGTTATAGAGGGTTATGCAGGGTAATTAATGGTTATGAAGAGTATTGGAGGGCTGTGGAGGGTACAGAGGGCTATGGATGGTTATGAAGGGTAATGGAGGGTTGTAAAGGGTAATACAGGGTTATAAAGGGAAAAGAGGGTTATAAAGGGTACAGTGGGTTATAGAGGGTACATTGGGTTATCTAGGGTTATGCAAGGTAATGGAGGGTTAAGTGGGCTACAGAGCGGTATTGGAGGGTTATTCAAGAGTGATCGGGGGTTATGAAGGGCAATTGAGGGTTATGAAGCATAGAGGTGCAGGGTAATGAAGGGTTATAAAGAGTGATGGAGGGTTTTACAGGGTAATGAAGGGTTATGAAGCATACAGGTGCAGGGTAATGAAGGGTTATGAAAGATAAAGTGGACTATAGATGGTTATGAATGGTAATAAATGGTACAGTTGGCTATGAATTATTATGAAGGGTATTGGAGGATTATGAGGAGTGATCAAGGGTTATGCAGGGTAATGGAGAGTTTTGGAGCATAGAGGTGCAGGGTAATGGAGGGTTATGAAGGGTATTGGAGGGTTATAAAGGGTAATGGAGGGTTATGAAGGATAATAGAGGGATACAGAGGGTACATTGGGTTATGGAGGGTTATAGAGGGTAATGGAGGGTTAACACGGATACTGGAGCGTTATGCACGGTTATGAAGGGTAATGGTGAGTTATTAAGAGTGATGGAGTGTTATGCAGGGTAATGGAGGGTTATGAAGGATAATGGGAGGATTGACAAGGATGATGAAGTGTTATGCAGGGTAATGGAGGGTTATGAAGGGTAATAGAGGGTGAATGGGTTATGGAGAATGGTTAATAAGAAGCAGAGTTTTACTCACAGAGGCTGAAGGATATAGTACCTTCTTTATGTCCTTGTTCTTCTTGACGGTCCACAGGCCGTCAGAGAGCTTATCAAAGTATTTGCGTGCTTTGGGGGCCTGATCCAGCATGTGGTTCGGGGGAACCCCAAGAACCTCCACTATTTTATTCATCTGATCCACCTGAAGAACAAACATCTCAGTGAGAACAATCAATCCAATGTACTCAACATACTAATAATATACCATTAGTACCACTGTACGCTATTGTACCACTAGTACCACTGTACTCTAATATACCACTAACACTACTGTACGCTATTATGCTAATGCTAACATGTGTATGTACCTCATTGGAGCCGCTGAACAGGGGTTCTCCTGTGTGCATCTCCACCAGGATGCATCCGAGTGACCACATGTCTATAGCCAGGTCGTAGGGCATGCCTAGCAACACCTCAGGGGAGCGGTAGAACCGACTCTGGATGTACTGGTAAATCTGCAAAAAACAAAAAATGCAACAATTTGCATTTAAGATATTCAGGAGACATGCATCATTGCAATATATATATATATAGTATTTTTTGCACTATAAGGGGCACAAAAAAAAATCATAAAAACGTGAACATAATTATAAAAAATCGGTTTGTTCGGGCACACTGGTGGTGCACATATCAACGGGTAGCACAACTCGACAGAACACGGGTAGCACCTGGTGTTGGACACCGAACATACAAAATCATAAGACACAATAATTGCAGGCAACTAAAATAGTACAATAATAGTAAAGTATATGCGTTAATTAACAATAAGATAAACAAAAAGCAGTTTAAATGATAGAAGGCTAAGTGAGCTAAGAGCTTGGTTAACCTAAACCACAGAACTGGAGCCGTTTACCTTCATAATCAAAAATAAACTGCTCGAAAAATTAATTTTTAAGTTTCTCTCCATAGTTCCTCGACGGTTCTAGCAACGTCGTCCTGCCTGAAGTGCGGAAAAACATGAGGAATAAAAAAACCCATCCATTTTTTTTTCGTAGCGGTGCTCTAAACCGGAAATAGGTTTATCCATCACCTCGCCCGGAACTTGACCCCTCCTCCTTGCGTGAAAAAAAAAAAAGGCTAATTAATGCGATATACTGTGCAGCTCCAGATGCAGTGTGCTCAACCAGTGCACTGATTTACATTCAGACGCCTGCAGTAACTGGTTCCAGGCACTGGGGGGCAGCAGGAACTGGGCGTGAGCGAGATAAAGAGGGTGCAGCACAGCCGCTGGGAATCCATTCTCCAGCAGCACTTCACCCAAACCCATTTTCTCAGCCGGAGAGTCCTTGACAATGTGTGCTGATCACTATTGTGTATTGCAGCAGGGAAAGCCCGTCCTGCCCTTTCAAGCATATTAGACCTCTCCCTTTATTCACACACACACACACACACACACACACACACACACACACACACACACACACACATATATATATATATACATATATATATATATACACACATATATACACACACACACAAGCGCAGGATGAACAAGCTGTGGGTGATCAGCATCAGGAGGAAAAAGGGTGTGGAGCTCCAACACACTGAGCTACTGCTGCTAATGACCTGTTCCATCCACCATCCATCCATCCATCATCCATCCATCCATCCATCCATCCATCCATCCATCCATCCATCCATCCATCCATCCATCCATCCATCCATCCAAACAAACACACCGAGAGATCCTGTTTCCAAAGGTGTGAAAAGTACTGTATCTCCATTCATTACTCTGTAGTTAGAAGTATAAATACATATATACCAGTGTTTAATAAAATACCCTAAAATTCAGTAGAAGTTGAAGAAGTATCGACTCAGTAGAAGTATCTTTTCATTACTCTTTAAGTAAAAATACTGGATTCAAAACTACTTTAAATCCATTAAAAACAAAAGCTTAAGCTTAAGGGGGGCGGGACATGCGCAGGTGTGATGGATCACAGTATAAACCAATAGGAAGTCGGAATGGTATATGTTTATACTTCTCTATATCCAATCACAATCAGATTCACTCTATCTGGATAAAGGAGAGATTTATCTGGATAGGGGTTTTATTGAACGGAATAAAAACGAGCTGAAATTAAATAGGAGTAACAATTTATATTAATATGTAAGTATAGTAAAGTATAGATAACCTACATTTTCTACTTAAAGCTCCACTAGGTAGGATTGAGATTTTGTGCTCATGGGCTCCCCCTACAGTTGTGTACAGAGTGTAATAAATGTTTCAGGCGGATTAGTTTCTCTTTCTCGTTTTCTGGCTTTCACAGACATATTCAGTCTCTTTCCAGCTTCTGCCAGAGTGTCTGTATGTTAGTTTGTAAAGAATGAACCAGTTTTTCTTGTAGAACTGTTAGAACTAAAGGTCGGAAAGCAGGTCGCAGTTCTCGTGAGCGTTGGTCGCGGCCGCCTCAGAAAACTTACAGAGTCTGGTTTGAGCTCAGAGGAGCTCCGGCACAGACACGAGAGCACCGCTATTCCTCCCATTACACCTCAATTCAGCGCTGCAGTGAGTTTCAAGCTGTAATTTTACTTCTTTAAAAAGATAAACAATCAAGAAAATTACCTAGTGCTGCTTTAAGTAGGATAATGTAAGTGTTTGTACTTCAATACTTCTTCACACCTATGCTTGGTTCTACACCCATTATCCACTGATCAAGTGATGCAGCAGTGCTGATGGAGTTTTTAAACTGTGTTTATGTTCATGCTCAATAGGCTAATTAATTTCACTTTTAATATAGGTACCGTATTTTTTCGCAATATATGGTGCATTTAAAAGCCTTTAATTTTCCCAAAAATCGACGGTGCGCTTTGTGTATACATTCTTTAAGTCGGGTATTAAGGAGCAGTAAAGCACTAAGCACCAAAGCACCGAGACTGGAGCAGCATTAGCATTAGCCGCTAACTACATTAGCGCTAAGCGCTAGCTAGCTCTTTGGCCGCTCAGAGGTGAGTATTGCTGACCTGTAGCCTGCTGCTGTCAATTCCGGCTAGAACTGCTGTAGCAGCTTGTAGCTTGTAGCACCCCTGTTCCTTACTAGTGTAGCATAATGCACCTTATAATCCGGAGCGTCTTATGAATTAAAATAGACCAGAAAATAAATGTTTATCAATATTGCGCCGTATAGTGAGATAAATACGATAATATGATACACAATAAGGCGGAGCTTTAGATTCGTGGTCAGGTGGGCGGGGCCTCGTGTTCGCTCACCCTCTGGCCGAGCTGACAGGAGCTGCCGAAGTCGACGATTTTGATGGCGCTGCGTTTGGGGTTGCACAGCAGGATGTTCTCGGGCTTGAGGTCGCAGTGGATGATGCTGAGCTCCGGCGTGGCCAGGAACAGCAGCGCCGTGCACAGCTGCTGCGCAAACTTCCGCGTCAGGTTGAGCGAGACGCCCCGGAAGTTGGTGTTGCGGAGGAGATCGTACAGGTTGTAGGAGAGGAGCTCGAACACCAGGCAGAGATGGTTCCGGAACATGAAGTGCCTTTTCAGGTGGACTGGAGGAGGAAGGAAAGAAAAAAGGAAGAATTAGAGAAACAGAATTAACAGCACAGTTTCTTTTTTGAGAGGCACGAAACCCTAAACCAAATTTTCTTGAAGTGTGAAACATACCAGTTAACTGTGTCAATCAAAAATGAGAAACATTTAAGAAATGTAAAAAATTTGGGGGAAAAAATCCAAACAGATGTTGTATTATCGAACTATAGCCTGCTGCTAACCCCGGCTAGCCCTACTGGAACAGCATTAGCATTAGCTGATAACCGCGTTAGCTCTTTCTCCATAGAGAGGCGAGTATTATCAGACTGTATATCAGTCTGTATTATCAGTCTGGGTGTCTACCCTGTTAAAACAAGCCCCGTGGCCGACCCCACTAGTTAATATCACCCTGGCTTACCGGCAACACTCAGGGTTCCTCAGTGTAGCGCTGTTGGGCTAGCGGTTAGCCGCTAATGCTAATGCCCCAGCCATAGTGCTGGAGAAATTTGGGAATCTAAGCACCTCCGTACACTTTGGTCCTTGGACACATCGTCACAAAATGCCAATCAAAAATGTTGTCAAAATCAGTCAATCAAAAATGTGAAAGATTTGAGAAATTTGGGGAAAAATAAAAGCAGATGGTAAATATCAGGTCAATGTATAATATTGGTGCCAAAATGTGTTATCCTGATTTATACTACCGGTATATTTAAAATTTAAGTAGAGGAATTAAGAGTCAGTTACATTAGAGTGCAATTAGTTGGATTAGATAATCACAAGCCATCAAATTAAACTGAACTGCTTGATTTTTTGCACCAGGAGTAAAGCAGCATAAAGTTATCCAAAAGCAGTGTGTAAGACTGGTGGTGGAGGAGAACATGATGCCAAGATGCATAAAAACTGTGATTAAAAACCAGGATTATTCCACCAAATATTAATTTCTGAACTCTTAAAACTTTATGAATATGAACATGTTGTTTTCTTTACATTATTTGAGGTCTATAAAAGAAGCTCTGCATCTTTTTTTTGTTATTTCAGTAATTTCTCATTTTCTGTAAATAAATGCTCTAAATGAGAATATTTTTATTTGTAATTTGGGAGGAATGTTGTCTGTAGTTTATAGAATAAAATAACAATGTTCATTTTACTCAAACATAAACCTATAAATAGCAAAATCAGAGAAACTGATTCAGAAACTGAAGTGCTCTCTTCATTTTTTTTACAGAGCTGTATATATTAAATCATTAAATGCAGCCATATCCAACATTTGCAACTTTGTGTAGGTTTATGTACCAAAAGACTACTTTCTGCGAAACAAATTATGGTACCACTTTAAAATAAGACTACCTTTATAAAGGGTTTTTAAATGGTTTACAATTAGTTTATTAATAGTTACTAATTAGGTTGTAAATGCCTTAAAAATCATTAATAATCAGTTATAACACATACGTAGAAAGGGCAACAATGACCTGTTGTTTGCCAAATAGTGAACCCACAGCCATCTATACTGTTGCCCTTTCTACGTATGTGTTATCACTGATTATTAATGATTTTTAAGGCATTTACAACCTAATTAGTAACAATAAATAAACTAATTGTAAACTATTTATAAATCCTTTATAAAGTCTTATTTTAAAGTGGTACCCACATTACTTCAAAATTATATATTTTTACTTGTTCAGTTCCTGTATATGAACTGTACGGACCAGGCAGTGTCTTCAGTATATATTTAAAGAAACTGATATTTCAAGTTTTTCATGATATCGGTTCTTTAAGTATTTGTTCATATATTTCCAGTGAATTTGGTTTTAACGAGCATCGCTTAACTCCAGCCCAGTACTGAATTCTGGAGAAGCCGCTTCAGACTGAGCGTAGGACGAGATCAATAGATGAAGCTGAACTGGGTTCTGGGTGAGTCACGCCGGGCTGTCTGAAACTGTGTGTGTGTGTGTATAAGTGTGTGTGTGTGTGTGTTTTTCTTACCTATATAGTACTTCATCTCGGTGTCGTGTTTGTTCATGAGTTCTAGAAGCCTCAGCTCGATCTGGGCCTGGTTCAGGAAGGCTTTCTTGTTTTTGATGATTTTGATGGCCACCCACTCCTGCTCGTGGTGGTCGTAGGCTTTCACCACCTGCGGGAAAACATGAGAGGACTGAGCGTTACGGGACCTGGAAACCTGCTGTTAAAATGAATGTTAAATGTAGAGCAGTATTACTGAAGTATTCTGTATAGTGTGAGGAAGATGTTGTAATTAATAGTTTTTATGTCCTGATAAACCCATTCAAGCAGCGTCCCATATATTAATTCGATTATCAGAGTGGTGTAATTTCCAGGAACAGCATGCAGTTCGTTCCTGTGTTATTTGTGCGAATAACACATCAGTGTTTATATACTTTACCAAGTAATTCAGAGCTGAGGAACAAATGGTTAGAATTAGTCTATGGAGGAAAAACACCAGCCAAGTATTTTATACACTGAGATAGGTAGGTGTATAGATGTTTAAAAGTAGTAAATATCCACCCCGGGATTAGTTTTTTAATTTTCTGAACCTGGACTACCCACCTCTATAGTGTGTAAGTAACTATAGGTTTAAATAGGATCTCCGGTGGATTTGGTGTTTTACAGAGACTCTAAGACTAGATCAGTGGCTGAACTGCACTTAGCAGTGCATTATTACACATGTTGTAAAGTGACATGACATATGACATCGCAAAGACTGTTATTAGTGTAAAAATGTCTTTATTTTAAAACGTTTCTAACTGTTGTCCGTCTCGCTGCCTCCTGGTGTCACAGTGCTGTTAGCCAATCAGAGGCGATATATGTTTGCATGTATGAATATTCATGAGTAAACAAAACTGTAATGAAAAAAGACTTTCTTTTAAAGTCAAACGAGCGCTGAAAGTTAATCTACACAGATTTCTCTCCTGAAAACCATTTATTTGGGTGAGTAAAGCGCTTCTGTGTATTTACAGGAAGCTTAGATTCCCAAATTTCTCCAGCACTAAGGCTGGAGCATTAGCATTAATGGCTAACCGCTAACCCGACAGCGCTACACTGAAGAACCCTGAGTGTTCCGATAAGCCAGGGTGATATTAGCTAGCAGTTCGCCCACGTAGCTTGTTTTAGAACGGTAAACACAAAGACTACACTCCGATATCTCTGATAAACGGAGAAAGAGCTAGCGCTTAGCACTGCGGTTAGAGGCTGATGCTAATGCTGCGCCAGCAGTGCTAGCCGGGGTTAGCAGCAGACTACAGTCCGATAATACTCACTTCTAACTAATGTTCTCTAGCACTTTTGATCTGTTAGCCTATGTTCTAACAAATTGGTTTCTCAAGGTTTCCTTCA
This sequence comes from Astyanax mexicanus, assembly GCF_023375975.1. Lineage (NCBI taxonomy): Eukaryota > Metazoa > Chordata > Actinopteri > Characiformes > Acestrorhamphidae > Astyanax > Astyanax mexicanus. The sequence continues at coordinate 129,171,681 of NC_064408.1, read as the reverse complement.
GATGTTACGGTTCTCTATAGAACCTCTGCTTTTACTAAAGAACCACCTGAACCTTTCGAGCGATTTAAACGTTACTGATTCACAAGGAAACTGTTCTTTACCTTCAGGTGCGACACACTCACCTGTCCGAAGGAGCCCTTGCCAATTAGCGAGTCGATCTCGTAGCGGTCCAGCCACTTTTCCCCGTTCTTCACGATGTAGTCGTAGTTGTCGTCGTCGTAGCCGTCGTTGTAAACCTTGCGCTCCTTTTTGGTGCTGGAGTCCTCCGGGGGAACCTGCTGCGCTCGCCGCTTCTTCTTCGTATAGTACACCTGCGGAACGAGGGAGGAAAAAACGAACAAAGGACTGGTTTAGTCTTAAAGTGAGAGTATTAGTCGTGTTGAGAATACGATAAAAGGGCCAATCATCTGTAAATTTATAAATCAGTTCCTCAATCTCTTTCTATATTAATCCATCAATTATTAGTCCATCAATCTCTCTATCTTTTTGGATAACGATCTATCCATCAATCTATTCATCTATTTGTCTATCGGTTAATCTACTTGATCCTCTATCTACCTATGTGTCCATCAATCAGTTTTTATTTTTGTCCACCGATACATCCAGTTCATCATCCATTTGTCCATTAATCTACCCATTTGTCGACCTTTTTGTCCACAGATCCATTTATTCATCTATTAATTCATCCATTGGTTTACTGACCCATCGTTGTCAATCTTCGTCCATCTATCTGTCTATACATCCATTTATATGTCCATTTCATTTAATTGTTCCATCCATCTATCTAACCATCTATTTTTCCATCAATCTTTCTTTTATTTGATCTATGTATTAATCTGATTTGTCCATCTGTTTATCTTTAATTTCTTTTGTCCACTGATATTTCCATTTCTCCATTGATCCATCTTTTTGTCCATTTTGTCCGTCTTTATGTCCACTGATCTGTAAGTTCATACATTCATTTATTAAGTTGTTGGTTTATTGACCCATTTTGTCAATTTATCTGTTTTTATATTTACCCATATGTCCATTAATTTACCTATATGTTTATTTATCCATCTATTTGTCCATCAATCTGATTTGTCCTTCTGTTTGCCTATTCATCTTTTTGTCCACTGATTTACGTATCTGTCCATGGATAAATCTTTATGTCCAAAGATTGGTCTCCAATTAAATCCAAGTGTCCCTTATTTATGAATCTATTTATTCATCCATTGGTTTCCTGACCCATCCTTGTCAATCTTCGTCAATCTATCTGTCTATATATCCATCTATTCGTCCATCAATTTATCTATTTCTTCGTTGATCCATCTATCTATGTATCTATCTATCTATCTGACTTGCCTTTATCTGTTTATTTATCCATCTTTCGTCCATTGATCTACGTATCTGTCATCTATTGGTCCAACTTTGTCCATCTATGTCTAAATCTGTGTACTGATTTAACTTTTTGTCCATCAATCTGTCCTTTTGTCCTTCTGTCCGTCGATGTCTCTGATTGGTCAGTCTGTTAGAACGGCGAGTTGAGTACAGTTTGTGGGTGTTGGTGAGAGCTGACCTCATTGATGTGCTTGTAAGTCTTGATGAGGTCGACGGAGAGCTTCCTCAGCGGGGCGCTGGCGGGGTCTCTGAAACTCGGGGGGATCCTCCTCTGCAGTATGGTCATATCAGACAGCACCTGCTCAGGTGAGAAGGGTCAGGGGTCAGAGGTCAGAAGCAAAAATCTTATTTCATGAACAATCATTACAAACAAAACTAGAAAGTTAATTTCCTGAACAAAGTGTGGAATGACTGTGCAGCTCAACTGGTTCCTGCTTGTTGCTATGGTATCCTTAGGTGGTTGCTATAGTGCTGTTGACTGGTTGTTATTATATGTTGCTAAGTGGTTGCTAGACTGTTGCTATATGTGTTTCTAGCTGGTTTCAAGGCAGTCACTACAGTAGGCTAGTTTGTTGCCATAATGTTGTTAAGTGATGGCTAGCTGGTAACTAGGTTGTTGCTGACTGGTTGCTATTTCGTTGCTAAGGTGTTTCTAGGTGGAGGACACAGTGGTTGCTACTATGTTGCTGCCTGGTTGCAAGACAGTCGCTACAGTATATCAGGCTGTTGCTACAGTGTTTTTAACTGGTTACTAGGTTGTTGCTGACTGGCTGCTACGTCGTTGCTAAGGCGTTTCTAGGTGGTTGACACAGTGTTAATAGCTAGGTGGTTGCAAAGCAGTCACTATGGTAGGCCAGATTGTTGCTATAGTGTTGTTAACAGGTGGCTTGCTGGTTGCTGGATAGATGCTATAGTGCTGTTATTTGGTTGCTAGCTGTAAGCTATTATGTTGCTAAGTGGTTGCTAGGTCCTTGCTGACTGGTTGCTAGGTCACTGCTAAGGTGTTTCTAGGTGGTTGACACAGTGTTAATAGCTAGGTGGTTGCAAAGTCACTATGGTAGGCCAGCTTGTTGCTATAGTATATGTTGCTAAGTGGTTGCTAAGGTGTTTCCAGGTGATCTGGTGGCGTACCTGCTGCTGTTCAGCCATGGACTGGATGTTGGTGAAGGGGGGGTGTGTGTGCTGGCTGGTCATGGTGAGCTCAGCGGGGGAGTAGCCGGGAGCAGGCTGGCAGAGGGAAGAGGAGGTGGGGGGCTTGCATCCTGAGCTGCTTCCACCTGAGAGATGGAGAGAAAAAGAGAGAGAGAGAGTTATAGAACACACTGTACCATGAAGCGCTGCACACACAAGCATTCATATATAAAAATGTTACAAATTATACCAGACCATACCATCCTCAGGCATTGGGGTATACGAGCTAAATACTGGTAAGAACTTTACAATGCAATATGCATCATGATATAAGAATTAATATGAAATATATTTACGATAAATTGCGATAATGTAAGCAAGGCAATATACACTAGGGGTGGGCGATATGGCTCTAAAATAATATCATGATATTTCAGGGTATTTTTGCGATAACGATATACTTTCATTCATTTCAGGAATATAGTATAATAGTATAACAGAATAATCATAATGTGGCAAAATAAATAATATAGCATAAAATAATATAATGCAGCAAAAAATATTGCAGAATATTTAGTGCATGCATATAAACTGCAAACTAAAACAATTATACAATAAATACACCTAAAGCTTCACAGTAAATAATAGACTACTTTTAAGACAGAACATCTCTATTATCACAATATGGATTTTTAATATCATGATATTTCTGTGTCACGATATATTGTATACGATATAATATTGCCCACATACACAGGATATTCCCTGTGTTGTGTCAAATTCAGCACCCCCTCGCTTTTCATGGCGGGGGTGCTGAATTCGGCACAACACCGGTACAGAAGAACGTTAAATGGCTGCACAACTTCAGAAATCAGGAGCTCTAGAAACTAATCAGCCTCCTTCACAAGATAGCACCTCACAATTTATACACGTGTGGAGATGCTCAAGCCATATCCCAAGGCAACACCTTTTTTATGAACTGCTTACATACTGCTGCCCAACGTCAACGTACTCCGATACACAGCAAATGTAACTTAAGTTTGTTAGCACTTGGCATGATGCAGCCACCCCCATGCTTCACAGTTGGAAATGGGTTATTTCCATTCATTGAAGGTCATTTCAAACTCAATTAAGCCACAGCATTTTCGAGTTTTGTAACAAAGCAACAAAAATAATGCATCCAACAGGTCCTGCAATTCTACAGGAAACTGTACCAACAACATACTGAATCATCTTTTCCACAAAACAAAAACTAAACAACACATTTTCTCCATTCCTGTACCGGATTAAATATCTCACACTGTAAGAGTTCATTCAGGGGCCAACACTTTAATCCTTACCTCACATAACGACAGAACAAACAAGAGATTCATAGTGGGCACCAAATAACACTAGATACCAAATAATTACTATTAATTACTGCATAGTTCACACTGGATACTAGAGAATCAATGAACTATTCTTACTAAATATTTAACATACTAAACAATTCATAGCGGACACTGGACAGTTTACACTGAATTTGCTGAACAATTAAAATTATACCTTGAATAATTTATACTATTTATTTTAATATTATCAGTTATTTTACTATTCATACTAGTTACTGAACAATTCATACTAGTTACTGAACAATTCATACTAGCTACTGTAAAATTCATACTCGTTACTGTACTAACAATTTCATACTAGTTACTGAACTGAACAATTCATACTAGTTACTGAACAATTTATGAATTACTGGGAATTCATACCAGTCACTGAACAATTTGTACCAGTTACTGTACTAAACAATTCATACTAGTTACTGAACAATTCATACTAGTTACTGGACAATTCATACTAGTTACTGAACAAGTCAAATGTGTTACTGGACAAGTCATATAAGTAACTTAATAATTCATACTAGTTACTGTACTGAACAATTCATAGTAGTTACTGATTAACTTACACTATATATTGAACACTTTAAACTGGACACTAAATAATTCATACTAGTTCCTGAACAATTCATACTAGTTACTGGACAACTCATACTAGTCACTGAAGAATGCATACGAGTTACTGAACAATTCAAGTAACTTAATAATTCATACTAGTTACTGTACTGAATAATTCATACTGGTTACTGTACTGAATAATTCATACTGGTTACTGTACTGAATAATTCATACTAGTTACTGTACTGAATAATTCATACTGGTTACTGTACTGAATAATTCATACTAGTTACTGTACTGAATAATTCATACTAGTTACTGTACTGAATAATTCATACTAGTTACTAAACAATTCATACTGGTTACTGTACTGAACAATTCATACTAGATACTGACTAACTTACACTACTACACTTACACTACTATATTGAACAATTTATACTGGACACTAAATAATTCATACTAGTTACTGACTCACACTATATATTGACTCTTTAAACTGGACACTAAATAATTCATACTAGTTACTGAACAATTCAATCCAGTTACCTGACAATTCATACAAATATCTAGACAATTCATACTAGTTATTCACTAACTTACAGAAGAATTTAAGCTGAACACTAAATAATTCATACTAGTTATTGGAAAATTCTAATACTATATTCTGAAGAAGTCATACTAGATACCAACAAACGTTTACTGTATAATGAATAATTAACCTGGAGTTCCTGATTGGTACTAAATGACTGATGGTGTAGAAGTAGCTCCAGCTCCAGGACTCGGTGGATCTGCAGGTTCTGTTTGGATCAGAACCGGGAGGAGGAGCTGTAGTGAAGCAGTTCTGAGATCAGTTATTTACCTAAAATCACTCTGGGTTACTCTGACCCGGAGAAAACGGACTGCAGTCTGCCGTGTCACTCCGACACAAACACTGACGCTCTCTGTGTGTATGTGTGCATTACTTCACTCATACAGTCAGAACTTTATTAGCATTAGCATCAGGCCTCAGTGCTTTCTAATGGATCCAGACAGCACAACACCCGTTACAGTACAGCAGCTATTCAACGATTCAAACACGATTCAACAGTAAATGATTCACTGAATCACTTCATTAACAGACTCTGAATCAAACAGAGAACCAAACCGACTGAACACCCTTCTGACACCAATAACGACCCGTTCAACACAAGCAGCACAGAGAAACTGAGCAGAAATTCCTCAGCAACACATTCCAGTGTAAATAAAGTCAGTGGTCATTGAGTGTCTACCTGTAATTAACTCTATATAACACTAGAATACTAAACCCAAATAAACAAACCCAGCTCTATATAGCAATTAACTCTATATAACAGAGATGGTGTGTGCAGTACTGTACATTTACAGATATATGTATCTGTAAATAGAGAGAGAGAAAGGGAGAGAGGGTTAAGCTCTGTAAAAAATGAAGAGAGCACTTCAGTTTCTGAATCAGTTTCTCTGATTTTGCTATTTATAGTGTTTGAGTAAAATGAACATTGTTTTTTTATTCTATAAACTACAGACAACATTTCTCCCAAATTCCAAATAAAAATATTCTCATTTAGAGCATTTATTTACAGAATCTTTCAGAGAAATGGCTGAAACAACAACAAAAAAAAAAGATGCAGAGCTTTCAGACCTCAAATAATGCAAAGAAAACAAGTTCATATTCATAAAGTTTTAAGATTTCAGAAATCAATATTTGGTGGAATAATCCTGGTGGTTTTTAAACAGTTTTTTTTTTCATGCATCTTGGCATCATGTTCTCCTCCACCAGTCTTACACACTGCTTTTGGATAACTTTATGCTGCTTTACTCCTGGTGCAGAAATTCAAGCAGTTCAGTTTGGTGGTTTGATGGTTTGTGATCATCCATCTTCCTCTTGATTATATTCCAGAGGATTTTTAATTTGGTAAAATCAAAGAAACTCATCGTTTTTAAGTGCTCTCTTATTTATTTTTTTCAGAGCTGCATATGTAAATATATTACTGTATATATTTTATCCTCATCCAGCTTATTAATCACCTCACTTTCCCCTCTTTTTTTGCACAGATACTGGCTGAAGCTGGTGGAAGGCTTACACAACCAGTTTCACTCAGCAACAGTGATGCAGCACTGACAGCACCAGAGCCAAGCACTCGCGCGCACACACACACACACACACACACACACACACACACACACACACACACACACACAGAGGATCACTCTGACACACAAACACACACTCTCGCGCAGGCTGTTTCTCAGGGCTGTTGGGTTTAACTCTGAAACAGTCTTTTGTGTTTAGTCGGTCCCTGCCCGTATTTTTACCCCCCTACAGCTGCCTAATTTTAGCCGGTGTGACGCCGGCTGGGAGGCTGAGGGTGGTGCGGTGGGTGCGCAGGGTGGATGTGCTGAGAACAGTAGGAAAAATGTCACGCTGGCCCTTTAAATGCTGAAGCGAACACATTGAGAACTTCCTGAGTGACGCCCCCCTTCCTCCGCTCCCATTGGCCGAAGGGCCCTCCCTCCCTCCTTCTGATTGGCTGCTGGTATCTAAGGGCTGGGCGGCGAGGTCTCTATAAATAAACCTGGTAGCTTGTGCTGTATCAGCAACCCTTCCCACAATGCCATTCTCATTCTCTCTCTCTCTCTTTCTCTCTCTCCCCTTCTTTCTCTCTTTCATTCTTTTTTCTTTCCTCCTTTTCTCTCTTTAATTTTTTCCTCTCGTTCTTTTGACCAGCCTCTCGTCCTTTTTTCTTCTCACACCTTTCTCTTTCTGTCTCTCCTTTTTATTTCATTTTATTTAATGTTCTTCCTTTACTTCTCTTTCTTGTTTCTTTCTCCATGTTGTCTTCTCACTTTTTTCCTTTTCTTTTTTGTCTTTATTATCTCTATCTCTCTTATCTGTTCTTTAACTCTCTTTTTCTTTCTTCTCTTCTCTTATTTATTATATTGTTCTCTTTTTTATTCATTCCTTCTCTTTATGGATCTAATTGTCGTTTCTATCTTTTTAAAATATTTTTTTTCTCTTTTTTCTTATTCTCTCATCTCCCATTCTTACCTTTCTCCTTCTTATTTTTATTTATCTCATGCTTTCTTGCTTCCTCATGCTTATTTATCTTCTTTTTCTCTTCTTATGATTCTTTTTTTTCTATATTTTCTTTATTTCTCATATTATTGAGCTCTTCTCTTGCTTCATGCCGTTATCCATCATTCTTATGTTTCAGACTTTTTATTCTTTCCCTTATTCTTTACTTCTGTTTTTTCTGCTTTCTTCTTTCTCTTTTCCATTTTTCTATTATCATTTTTCTTTTTAATGCTTATTCTTCACTTCACTCTTTCTCTCTCTCTATTCATTTCTTCACCTTTTTTATTTTCTTCACTTCATTGTTGGTCCTCTCTTTCTGTAATTCTTTTTTTCTTGCTCTTTAACTCTTGTGCTGTCCCCTGTTTTAGTGTGCGTCTCAGCAGTAATATTAATAATAATTCTATATTAACTCTATAAGGACAGTGTGTGTGTGTGTGTTGTCTGTGGCTGCGGTAGAGGTGTGTGTGTGTTCAGGACTGATTGTGTCGTTGTGGGAGGGTTAACAGTGTTAAATCACAGTGGTTAAATATATCAGTGTAATGACCCCCCCCCCCCCCCCCCCACCACACACACACACACACACACACACACACACACACACACACAATGAATACACAACCCCATACCCCCCTCAAAACTACCACTACCACAGTTGACCAAACACAGCTGCCAGCTGCCAATCAGAGAGTCGCCATGGCAACAGGCCAGCCCACTCCCTGTCTCTAAGGAAGAGGCAGGAGCTGAAGAGGGAGCAGAACAGCTGAACCCCCCCCCCCCCAATCCAACATACATATCTAACCACCCCCACCCCACCCCCAGTGTCCGCATCGACCCCTATCCCATTCCCAGTTAGGGTAACAGAACCTGCGCACGGCCAAAGTTGGACAGGCGACGCGAGGGACACGGGCAGAGGGGTTAGCGCGCTAGCGTGTTAGCATGCAGGTAGGACTAGCGCTCGCCAACCCCGCTGCAAATACCTCATACCTTCTACCCCACCACATGACCTTTCTATAACCTGAACACCTTCAGTTCATACCTTTAACCCAGAAATCTAAAAATGGGAGTTAGCGCTACAAGCTAACCTCCCGCCTCTTACTGTGAAGGGATATATATATATATATATATATACATATATATATATATATATATATATATGTATATATATATATATATAATAACATCAGAAATGCCAACTTTACACAAAACTCCAAAACTCCTTGCAGCTTCAGAACCTTAAAGGATGAATTTCTTCTTCTTCTGGTTATGGATGGTTACGGGGTTACGGCTATGGGTGGTTACAACAAGGGGTGGGTATAGGTGGGATACAGCTGTGAATGGTTACTGCGGTTACGGCTACGGGTGGTTACGGTGAGGGTTGGGTATAGGTAGGATGGGGCTACAGTTGGTTACGGGAAGGGTGTTGTAGGTGACTGCGGCTGGTTACGGCTGCGGCTGGTTATGGCTGCGGCTGGTTACGGCTGGTTATGGCTGCGGCTGGTTACGGCTGCAGCTGGTACGACTCCGGCTGGTTAAGGCTGCGTCTGATTACGACTCCGGCTGCGGCGGGTATGACTGTGGCTGGTTATGGCCGGGGCTGGTTACGGCTGCCGGTGGGTATGACTGTGGCTGGTTATGGCTGCGGCTGGTTACGACTGCGGCTGGTTATGGCTGTGGCTGGTTACGGCTGGTTATGGCTGCGGCTGGTTACGACTGCGGCTGGTTACGGCTGGTTATGGCTGCGGCTGGTTACGGCTGGTTATGGCTGCGGCTGGTTACGGCTGCAGCTGGTACGACTCCGGCTGGTTAAGGCTGCGTCTGATTACGACTCCGGCTGCGGCGGGTATGACTGTGGCTGGTTATGGCCGGGGCTGGTTACGGCTGCCGGTGGGTATGACTGTGGCTGGTTATGGCTGCGGCTGGTTACGACTGCGGCTGGTTATGGCTGTGGCTGGTTACGGCTGGTTATGGCTGCGGCTGGTTACGACTGCGGCTGGTTACGGCTGGTTATGGCTGCAGCTGGTACGACTCCGGCTGGTTACGGCTGGTTAAGGCTGCGTCTGGTTACGACTCCGGCTGCGGCGGGTATGACTGTGGCTGGTTATGGCCGGGGCTGGTTACGGCTGCCGGTGGGTATGACTGTGGCTGGTTATGGCTGCGGCTGGTTACGACTGCGGCTGGTTATGGTTGCGGCTGCGGCTTGTTGCGGCTGGTTATGGCTGTGGCTGGTTACGACTGGTTATGGCTGTGGCTGGTTATGGTTACGGCTGGTGCGGCTGCGGCTTGTTGCGGCTGGTTACGCAGCTGTTGGGTGTTGTCCTAAAATTCCTGCTGTATATTTTAATATAAATTTAATTTATTTAATCGTGAAGTGTTCCTCTGTTCTCAAATGTTCCTCAATTTTCTAGCGTGAACTTCTTGTTCCAGTATGAATTCTGAGAATATTTTACTTTTCATTATCACTAAGATATTCTGGGGTGTATATAAGTGTTGGTGTTTTAGTATGAAATACTATTCAATTAGTATTATAGTGCAGATATTTGTGCACTAGTTGGGAATTACTTTTAGTATTCTTCTAGTACAAATTTCCTGTTTTAGCAAAACTATAGGTATTTAAATACAGGTTTTTGTGAACTCCAATTACGCTCATGTGAGTTTTGGTCCTTAAAGGGGTAAAAGCTAAATTATCATCTTCTATATGGCTTAAGACCAAAACTAATATCTTAGTCTGTACTATAAGCCAAAATGATGCTATAAAATGTAACCAGGCCCAGTTACTATTCTTAATATTATTACTCCAGGTTAGTAATTCACTTAATCTGTTTGTCATAGATAATTGCAGTTTATAAGCAACAGATCCAAACAAACAACAACCTGTGTAACGCACCAATCATTTTCTCAGAAACATAAAAAATATAAATAATTACAGTTAAACTAACAATCAGATTTATGCTAAAAGCTTCCAAAAGATTCATTCTGCTCAAATCCACTGATAAACTGCGTCGTATCCGGAGGCATGGGTGGAACTCTAGATGCCTGGAATCAAGGCTAATCTTAGAAAGCTTAGCGCTATGCTAGCCTGCGCTCCGGAGCTGGACCGCAGGAACCTCTCTCACTACCACATACCTGAACACCTACTTTTAACACCATAATCAAATCTGATATCATATCAACACATCGCCGCACATCCGCTCCCAACCAGACCACCGCCAGTCCTCAGGATCATCCGGAGCGCCGCACGCCAGAACACTGCCTCACACTGACATGCTAACATGCTAACACGGTCAGAAGTGGACTGAAACTAAAGGCAGCAATTAGCTTTCAGGTTTCCAGGAGTTTTGTGTAAATTGCAGTAAGAGGCGGGGTTAGCTTGTCGCGCTAACTCCAAGCACCCAAACAATGTTAACGTAGTCACGAGTAAGTATTTTCCCACTGGTGAATCATTTAGTCCAGAACCAGCAGCATGCTTTACTCAGCCAGTTAACCAAAGAAAATATCAAAATATCAAAATAAGAGCCCATATTAAATAAATAAAAGTACAGTAATCATTGATATCATTAACATGGCAAAGGGACACATGCTGCAGGGTGCTGAGACACAAAATAGTCCCCAACTAGACAAACAGTATTCACTGAAATTCTCCTTTAAGTGCCCCATCATGGGCAATTTTAACTGTTTAAACCTGTAAGTGTTTTTTTGGAATCTGACGTTTTTTGTTTATCAGAATTTTAAGATTTATATATATATATATATATATATATATATATATATATATATATATATATATATATATATATATATATATATAGGGCTTGGCGATACTGTAAAACCGTCAAAAAATCGCTTACAAATATTATTTAAAAATATGAGCAATTTTAGTTCATGCAGCTTTTAAATTAAACATGGTGTAAACATAACCTGCCTATATTTCAGTTAAAAATAAGTAAAAGTGTAAAATATGTAAATCACTGCATAATAAAAAAAGAGAGTTCTTTACAGGTTTCTGACAGAAGGAAAGGTCTATCTACTGAGAATTACTCTGCAGCTTCCACATTCTCTATTATCACATTTTGAAAATCGAATTAAAGCAGTAATTCAATAAATCCTATTAATTTCATTAATCCCCCATGCCTTGTGCATTAACCATAAAAATGCACCCTTGTATAAATGCACAGAAACTACTGTACTGTTTTATTTCTCAATTAAATATTAAATCACTTGTTTAAGCGGACAACATACACTTTTAAATATAATGCATTACTCTACTTTAATAGCTTTTTCGTAAGTGCAAAAACAATGGACGAGATCACGATTATTAAAATGATTGAGGTCTTGTTCATTTATTGAAGGATAAGTTGATAAATGTAGTTATTGTGACAGGCCTTGTTTCACCCCTATTACAGTCTGTAATTACGTATATTAGGAATTCTAGTATTCTGGGAAAGAGACATTATGTCATCCCTCCATACCTTTACATCTCTCTCTCTCTCAATGTCCACTGTCCACTCCATTTCCTGTTGGACACCCACACACTCAGTGCAGCCCAGTCTGGCTGTTTTAAGGTTGGTGTAAGATAGAAGTGCAGTGTGTCTCACAGTCTGACTCAAAAGAAGGAAGAAGAGGAGGATGAAGGATTATTCATGAAGAACTGAATAAATATGTAAACGAGTGAATGTATATTAATAACGCCCTAAATGTAAGTATTGTGATGTTAAACACTGAGGAGGAGGCGGAGCTACAGTCTCTCATTATTAGAGAGAATATATATTAACGCTCTAAATGTAGGTATTCTGATGTTATGCACTGAGGAGGAGGGGGCGGAGCTTCGATTTGTCTGTCATTATTAGAGTGAATATATTTAATAATAATGCTATAAATGTAGTTATTGTGATATTATACACTGAGGAGGAGAAGGAGGAGGAGGTGGAGCTACAGTTTGTCTCTCATTATTATAGTGAATATATATTAATAACACTCTAAATGTAGTTACTTTGATATACACTGAGGGGGCGGAGCTACAGTTTGCCTCTCATTATTATAGTAATAATTAATAACACTAAACGTAGTTACTGCGATATTATACACTGAGGAGGAGGCGGACCTTCAGTTTGTCTGTTTTTATTATAGTAAATATTAATATTAATAACACTATAAATGTAGGTATTGTGATATTATACACTGAGGAGGAGGCGGAGCTACAGTTTGTCTCTCATTATTAAAGTGAATATATATATTAACAACACTATAAATGTAGGTATTGTGATATTATACACAGAGGAGGCGGGGCTAGACTTTTATTGGGATTTAATTGTACCGTATCTACGAAAGTACACATTAGTGGGCGGAGTCTGAAGAGGTCATTTCTTCCACCCTTCCCCTCGGTTCTCTCTCAGCGTGAACTTTAAGACCCGACCCGTCCGCTGAGTCAGATCCACACTATTAATAAAGGCCATCTGGGTCGTCGTCTCAAACAGTGACACTGGTAAATTGAGAACTGGTGCAGGACATTAAAAATAAAAATACCGCTTCAGTCTGTGAACCGTACCAAGCTCGACCTCAGCAACAGGCGCCGCACTCAGCCCTCACTCTTGGGAGGTTTCGGGGGATTTTAGCGTTTTTTGGAGCCCACAGCCCCTTTCTGCAACGTCTACGACATTTAAATTCCAGTACTAATATACACTAAAACAACTAAACAGTTGTTTAAAGTCATAAGCTACATAGTAAATAAATAGTATAGTGATCTATCCGACTATAAAGGAACACATAAGGAATCATGTAGTAACTTAAAAACAGTGTTAAAAACAAACCAAGGGGAGCTGTTAACATGCGGTTTCTAGTTACTAGTTGGTAACTAGGATAAACTTCTCCTGTACAACAAATAAAACTCTCGCTCTTCCTTTACTGGGGCAATCCTGATGAGTTCCAGTTCCATCATTATTAATGTTTTCGATATTTTTCTTCTTTTCGGATTGACTGACCTTCATCTTTTCTTAAAGTATTTTTTTCTGTATTTAGTTGAGTAGTTGTTGCTTCTTAGAGGTGTGCCAAAAAATCGATTCACATAAGAATCTTGATTCTCATTTACTACGATTCAGAATCGATTTAAAATGTCCCAAAATCGATTCTGAGGGGCGGGTTTTGGACTGATTTTGGGCTGGGTATTTTTGTTGGACCTGGCAACCCGCTTGTCCCTTCAAACCGAGGTCTTCCAGACCCACACAGAGCGTAGTAGGTGTTTGAGAATCACCGGTAAGATGGCAGAACAAGCACTATATTACCTTAGATTAACGTGTAGTTTTAATGTTTTATGGCAGAATGCTTCATAACAAGCATAAAAAAGATCGCTAGTAGTTAGTTTCAGTAACTGTTAGCTAGCTAACAAGCTAACTTTCCAGTTCCACCTTAAATAACGCTACAGGTGGCTGCGGGCTGCAGCATTTAAGGCGGAACGGAAAAATAACAATAAGCTAATCAGAGCTCATTTCAGCTCCTCATCACAGAGGAATTAAGGAATGGACAATATGAATTAATTTCTCCACCTCCTGCCCCCTTTCTGAAGAAATACAACGACCTTAAATTAACTAGTTAATCAGCAGCTGCTCCTGAACTTTAGCGCTCCACTGCTATCATCACATCAGCCCAGCAGCGTCACCTACACACCACCGCTAGTAGCCTGGTAATAAAGCAGTGTTATTTATTATTTATTTATTGTTCATTAACGTCATTGTGATATCCCAGTGATTCCTCTGTCACTGAGGACCCACATTCCTGCACATTTTATTGTTTTTGTAACACATTACTTGCTCCAGGACCAGTGTATATTATGGAGGGTTTTTTTTTCAATAAGATTCATAAGCCAGAAGCAGAAATTTTTATAATTCAAATCGTTTTGAATCAAAAATCGATTTTGAATCGAATCGTGGCCCCCAAAATCGGAATCGAATCGAATCGTGAGATAGTAATCGATTCCCACCCCTATTGCTTCTCATAACCTGGATTCGAACATTACTCAAATATTCACTATTCACTGTATACCTGTAACTCTACCTCTTCACTACTTTACTTTAACTGATGCTCTCAAACACTTTATGAAGAGACAAGAGATTCAAGTAATTAATTTGAACTTGATGAGTTCAGCACAGCTGTTAACTGAAAGAACTGAATTACAGGAGACTCTACCTCATAAAACTGACTGAGAAAATCCAGCAGAGATCTAAGAAAGAGATGCTTCTACTTTGAAAAATCTAAAATATATACCATATTCTGGTTTGTTTAACACCTTTTTTGTGTGCTATATAATTCCATATGTTTTTCTTCGTAGTTTCGATGAATTCAGTGTTTATTCACTTTTGAAAGATGACTAGTTAAAGCAGGAAAAATTAAGAAGAATCTATTGGAACCTATTGGAATCTGTTAACAAGAAAAAATATTTTGTCCCACAGACAGAATATCATTATCACAATTTCGTATGCATTATCGATACGTGGCATCAAATACGGATATATTTACTGAAACATAGATGCTCTAAACTTGCTAACACTCGTCCCCAAACCAACCGTAAAGTTGAAGCTTCATTAGTCCACATGTTGCCATATTGAGGTAAGCGAAAATGTAGCTGTATAGGCTATGTCTACACTTCACTACACAACACTACACATACCTAAATACTAGTGGACGCCCCCTTTAATGATTGCACTGATCTACTTTGTGAATTTCACCCACTGCTGGCACATGTGCAAACGCACACACACAGCTTGTTTAGTCAAGACTAGACATACCGCCAATAAAATAGACTAAAACAGACGTGGGCTAGAGTAGTGCTGGGTGATTTGGGAAAAACCATATATAACACGATATGGAATTTTTAATATCACGGTAACAATATATATAATGATATACCACATTATATAAGAAAATGCGCCTCTATTATTCAGCTCTCATGAGTTTAATAACATAAAGCAGCGTCACGTCCAAAACCACATTATGAAGCTTTTTTTGCGAAGATTACTTCATTATCACTTATATAAACCGAGTTTATGCAAAGTGATCACGCCAATACATTTCATGTACATACTGTGTTTTCTGGAATGATGGCGCTCCATCCAATACTCTTCTTGTTGAGCTTAAAGCAAAACTGCCTCAAGACTCTAGCATGAAGTCTTTATGTGGTGGACAGTGGAGACATTTACTCCAACAAAAGCAGGATAAACTCTTTTAATTCCCTTTATTTCTAAAGAAACAATCAATAAGTATGTGTCCCATAGGGGTGTCACGATTCTCTAAATCCTCGATTCGATTTCATTTTCGATTTGAGGGTCACGATTCGATTCGATTCTCGATTTTCTTGTTTTTTTTTCTTGTTATTATTTTATGCCTCATAAAATTTAAATAATATATTTATTATTATTATTATTATTATTATAAATATTATAAATATTATTATTATTATTTATTAAGATATATATGGTAATGCCATCTAGTGACTTTTTTTGGTAGCAACAGTGTGCACTATTAAAACAAGCAGTTTATCAGAGCTGTGTGTGGATGGCTGGTGAAACTGCTCATTACATGAAGCTGCAGTTCTTCATCCAACCACTAGCAGCAGCAGCACAAGCCCCGCTCTCTTCACTCAATCACTACTTCAGTACAGCCCAGCCACGGGCTACAGAGCTCAGCCAGTCCGTTTTTACTGTTTCTGTAAACAAATAAAGGTTTTAACCCCACTAACCGGATAATACAGCTCACTACAGTTCATCTTTCAGCCCAAGCAGCTAACAGCAGCAGGTTAGAACAGCCGACACGGAGGCACTGCTCGGATTACATTATAAACAGGTCAGTTAGCGTGCTGC
This sequence comes from Astyanax mexicanus, assembly GCF_023375975.1. Classification (NCBI taxonomy): domain Eukaryota; kingdom Metazoa; phylum Chordata; class Actinopteri; order Characiformes; family Acestrorhamphidae; genus Astyanax; species Astyanax mexicanus. The sequence continues at coordinate 129,155,290 of NC_064408.1, read as the reverse complement.
TAACCTCAGGATGTTTAGAACTACGGAGTTTAGTGGACACACCACGGCCGCCAGGTAAGTCTTTTAAAGGCTACTGAAGACTATTAAAGGCTATTAGAGTGTAACCCCTGGCTCCCAGGGGTTACAAGAGGTTATTGAAAGCATTATTGGGGGGCAGAAATCAGTACAGGCTGGTTAGATAAGTGATGTGGGTATTGTCTTATAAATATTTACACATAACTTATATCTCTCCTGAAAAGCTTTTATTTTAGTCAGAAACACGCTTGTGTTTACTTTATCTGAGAGAAAGATGTTTTTTTAATTCAATGGAAAGCAACAGGTGTAGTCAATTATAAGTTTAAGATTTTTAATCCACCTCACTGTGATCTATAGTCAGTGTTCTCAAGTCACACTGACACACGCATTTCAGCGAGTTCACACGCTCTCACCTGCGCGCACCCACCCCTCCGTTAGATACAGATACAAAACCTGCGCGCCCAACCCCCGCCCCCCCCTCCCCCGTTGGACAGATAAAAACAGTGATCACACTCCCGCCGACTGCGCTCATGCAGTGGCTATCTCTATTTAAATGAATAGGATGCGCTGTGTTGGTGCCGCGCCATTTGCGTAGCGCGCTGCGCTATTTGCGTAGCGCGCGCGGGAGGGATCGTCGATCCTCTTTTTGACTTCGATACTCGAGATCGTGACCTCATTTCGATTCGATTTCGATAAAATATCGAGATCGTGACACCCCTAGTGTCCCAATACTTTAGCCCTAGATACATTTTGTGGACAAATCACAGGAAGCACTATAAAAGATTCTATAACGTCGCCAACATAATTATGAACGTACATGCAAGGGGAATGTTGCACTAACACACCTCCTCAAATTTAGATATAGCTGTACACCAGGCTAGGCTATAATGAGGTCATTATGTTTTGGTGTGATGTAACCACGTCAAACAGCAAACAGCAAATTGTGATTACTGACTTTGAATCTGTATACACCAACCAGCCATAACATTAAAACCACTACTAAGCAAAGTGAAGATCAGTAACGACCTAGTTCTATTGTAACCCCAGAGTAACGCAGTGCTAAGAACCCGAAACACATCAAAAAGAACCAAACTGTGACGTTTTAGACAACGATTGGGTCAGAACATCTCCAGAACATCATGCAAGCCCTAAACCCCAATTGTTGGGTGTTCCCAGTTTGCCCAGTATACCAAAAGTGTCCAAGAAAAGACACGTTTTGAACATGGGAGTCCACAGTTCACTGATAGGGCTGCAATATATTTGAAAAAAAAAATTACATTGCGATATTAAACAATGCAGGGCGTCCATGATGTCACCAGCCCCGCCCCCAGATGCTCAAGACCGATCAAGAGCCGAGTCAGCGCCGAGCTCAACTCAAAACCAGAGAAAATCAGCAAAACAACAGTAATCTGCACTTTAATCAGCATTTAAATGTCTTTTAAAAAGATAAATAAGAAGAGTGTTTGTTTTTCTGGGATTAAAAGTGTGAATTCAGCTGTAACTGGAAATATCTGCACTGCTAAACTGTGCTGGACTGAGGAGCACAGCTTTCTGCACGTGCTCACGTTTACGAGCACGTGCCCAACCATGTGGATGGAGGCCATGCGTGAGGTTTAACCGTGTTTACTTCTGAAGTACGTAACTCAACAGGTCAGCTTTCCTGTCTTAAGTCAGACCAACACACTATTAAGCAGATGATTTTAATTTTTTTTATTTTTTTTTATGTCCTTTACAGTTTTATTTTGTTGGCGCCTGACCACTACCGAATCTCTATACTATTAAGCTTAATAAATCAACGACTTTATTACCAGTACGACAGTTTCGGCTCATCAATGAGTGCTTTTTGAGCTGGATCTGGGTTTTTTTTTTTTTGCAAAAGATGGAGATGTAGAACCCAGTCAACTTTAATAACAGTTTTTAGTCCAGTAAAACAAATGTGCTTAAATGTCCATCTAGACAGCATCTAGATGTAATTATTTTATTACTATAAATATTATTGTTACTCTTTAAAAGAATACAATGACCTTTTTTATTCTCTTATTTTATAATTATATTACTGGCATAAAATTGACTTGAACAGACAATAATATTCTGTATCAATATTATCATTTCCATGGTTTATATTGTGAGAGAGCTAGAACAGTTTAGAACAGTTATCCATCCATCCATCCATCCATCCATCCATCCATCCATCCATCCATCCATCCATCCTAAAAGAATCCATTCTTAGGAATGAAGGTTTTCTTTTTTTTTTTTTTACCAAATATCAAAAACATTAAATTTATTAACTTCCAGTCTCTCGCATAAGGATCCAAATATTTAAGCCTAAAGATCCTTAAGGAACCTTCGGAATTTTTTACAGCCAAGAGAATGGAAGTAGATATCTCAGAGGTTCTTGAAGTAAAGAAGAGATTCTTCAATAAACTACTTGTTTATTTTACAGTGATGGAGCACCAAAAGTACCTACTCTTGTAGGGTTCTGTTATTACTGATGCTGTTCCGTTGTGGTTCTGATAGAACGGGATAGATAATGATGGAACATGATGTCAGCGAGCGTGAGAGAGTGTGTGTTGGGAGGGAGGGTGGTCTTGGGTGTCTGTGATCGAGGTTGTTATGCTTTCTCTTCCCAACAAACACAATAACATGTTTTCGCTCGGATCTGAGCCTTCAGTAACATCCGGAGGATGGGCAAAAGCGACCAATCAGAGCGAGCCATGGGCACATGGCATGATTTCCCTGAAAGTGTGAAATCTATGGTTTAATTCCTCCAGTCTCAGAACAATAACACCACAAAACCTGACTCTGGATTGGATCTGTATTTAGATGCACCCGAACATCAAAACATTAGAACTGTTGCTCCTAATCTAAAAACTCGATAAAAAAATGGATCAATTAATTTTTTTGTGAATCAAGGAATCTTTTAATTAATTTAAAAACGCAGAGCACAGAGTTTAGCGTGGACTTTTAATGTGAAACAGCGCAAATAACTGCAGCCCTATTCGAATCCAAACTTGTGTTGCTGACACTAAAATGGCACAATATATCATTAGTTCTTCGTTATTGCAATACTGATATTGCAGTTTTATAATGATTGTTCTGTTACTTGCACATGAGCACATTATTTTAAACACCTCCAAACCCACACATTTCCTGCCTTCCACGTCGTGTTGGAAACATCGTATTTATAAGATGAGAGCACATAAACCCCACCACAAACTCGTATTCACCAGCGGGAAGATTTTTAGATATGCCACAAGTTTCCCAGTTAGAGGTGTCTTTATTTTTCAATTTAAATTGAATAATAAATTCAATAAATTAACTGTTTAAACTGTCTACACTTCTGTTATTGCTACAACACTTGCAGGCTGTTATTAGCGAAGTTATATAATCACTAGCAATTATTACGTTATTATGAATTCCTACCTCGTAAGTAGGAATTTCCGAAGAGGACTTGAAGGCAGCAATTCATACAATAAACAAAATCAGCCAATCACGAACAAAACCCACGCAGATCAGCTTAGCAGCTTCAGGTATGAGCTTCAGATGTTCACAACAAATCTTATCTCAGAGATTCCAATATTTATTGTACTGCTTGTAAGCTGTAAGTATCCAAAGCTTTAAGTATTCAATGGTTTTCGACAAAACAGTCTCTAGACTTTACAAAAAGCAGTGGAATAAAGAGAACACCTCCAGTAGGAGGTTCTTAAATTCTACAGACAAAAAAAAAAACCTTACAGAGCCAGAACGTTTGGAGCTGACAGAAAAGCTACAGTAGCTCAGATAACCTCTCCACAATAACTGAGAACAGAAATACATCTCACTATCTCACAATAACACTATTAATTTAGAATAATCACAGAAAGATTTATGAATTCTGATGATGATACGGACAGATTTCAGTAACTGGCTAAAAAAGAAACATGTAAGAAGTGAAAACAGTGAAACTGTTGCTTCTCTTACTTAAATTTCAGTAACAAACTGAATGATGAAATCGTTATGCGTGCAAAACAAAAAGCTGTGAAGTTTTAAGTCAGCTTTCCTAAAACTCCTTTGAATTGCGCAATTTAAAATAGTTTTAGAGGAAAAACCTATTGACAGCACTAATACATGATTATATTATCTGATAATGCTAGGGGTGTATGATATGGAGAAAGAATGTGATGAGCCATAGTTCTGTTGGTTATCCTGATATTGAAAGCACTACCTCAATCTGCCTCCAGCCCAGTTATGTCACATGAGCACAAAAAGCTGTTTTTATGTTATTGCAATATATTACAAAAATATTGTCTTATCTTTATTAAGATTTATCTTACATAATAGATAATACTGACCCGATACTTTATCTAAAGCAACATTAAGTTTGTGTATGTATGTATTATGTCTTTTGGCGTTATGAGACACCTCTTCATGATGAATGGACCAATAGAAGAGCTAAATTACCAAATTAACCTTTTTTTTTTTTTTAGCTCAAAATAGATTTTCTCCATTGATAAACTTAAACACAAAGATTTGTACAGCAAATTTCCATGACTTTTCCAAAACTTATGTTGTTTTCAAATTCTATGACTTTTCCAGGACTTTTTTTTATGACCGTACGAACCCTGTATATATCACAGTACAGGCCAAAAGTTTGGACACAGCTTCTCTTTTTCAGTGCCTTTTTTTATTTTCATGACTATTTACATTGTAGATTCTCACTGAAGCATCAAAACTATGAATGAACACATGTGGAGTTTTATGTACTTAACAAAAAAATGACCTGTCCTCCACAGTCACCGGACCTGAACCCAATCCAGATGGTTTGGGGTGAGCTGGAGCACAGAGTGAAGAAGACAAAGGAGCAACAAGTGCTAATAAACACCTCTGGGAACTCCTTCCTTCAAGACTGTTGGAAAACTTTTCATTTCAGGTGGCCACCTCTTGAAGCTCATTGAGAGAATCATGAAAATAAAGTAAAAGCATTGAAAAAGAGAAGGTGTGTCTCTTCAAATTTTTGGCCTATACTGTACTGTACATATAGGGGTTGGACAATGAAACTGAAACACCTTGTTTTAGAGCACAATAATTTACTGTGGCTGCGGACATCCCTTTCAGACAGCTTCCTCTTACAGCGTCCACAGTTAATCCTGTTGGATGTGGTTGCTCCTTCTTGGTGGTATGCTGACATTACCCTGGATACCGTGGCTCTTGATGCATCACAAAGACTTGCTGTCTTGGTCACAGATGCTCCAGCAAGACGTGCACCAACAATTTGTCCTCTTTTTAACTCTGGTATGTCCCCTATAATGTTGTGTGCATTGCAATATTTAGAGCAGAACTGTGCTCTTGTTTCAGTTTCATTGTCTAACCCCTGTAGATAATATATGACAATATTATCAGATAGAATCGATACATCTGGTGCTAAACTGTTGTCACATTTTTCACGTCGCTCGTTCTTAATACACTTATTTATGCTTAAAACCGATGCTCCCATCTCTCTTACACTGGCCCGTTATGTCAGATGAGCCGGTCTGAAGTTAGAACAGAACTCCAACAACAACGGAATCATCTTTCAAGTGCACTTATAGACATCCAGAAGCAGCGTATCAGAGTTCAGCGTTAGCATGAGCATGTGATCAGGTACTGCTGGAGAAAACACTTCTGAACGTCCACCTTTAGACATCAGTATCTGGACAGAGCGAGACGGAGCAAAGCTCGGGGATTGGGACGAGTTGTTTGCCATGTATCAGAGTCCAAACTCCACTAACAGCACGACTCGGGTCAGATTCCTCCTGCTAACCGGATAATTTCTCCTTTTATCTTTTAGCTTCAACAGGCTCCTCTACACAACACACAGGGCATGGCTGTGTTCCAATCCAAATCCAAAAAATACCACCCTCTTGCACTGTTATGCCCTGAAAACACGGTCATGATATTTATGATATTTTATCGCATTGTGATACGTTTTCTAATGGGTGGAAATCATGGGTCCAATGTGTCGCCTACAATTTCGATACCCCGATACTGTGATTCTACGATACTCGAAATAAGGCTAATCCTGTCACAATAACTGCAATATCGATTTATCGTACAGTAAACAAACATGACTTCAATCATTTTTGATAACCGTGATATTTTTTGACTATTGTGTTTATTTGTATGTTTGTTCACATATATAACATATATAACAGTATTTTAGCCAGTCGTCCTTCAATAACTGTGACTCCATTCATAAGCTCATGATAATAAATGATTATTCAAATTTTGTTGTCTATAAAAAGTGTATAATTGCTTTTTTAGGCTATTCTGTTATCATTATGTCAGGGGCATTTAATAGTCTTAAAATTACAAAAATATCTTGTATCACAATAATTTATGGGACAATATATCGTCCACAAAAAAATCTTATTGTGACACGCCTAAATAAAAAAATACCAGGAATTAGGAATTTTTTGGTGTCAGTTTCACAGAATTTCGCAAGTTTACCCTTTTCATTTGATTACAGCCCCACCACATTTGGTAAATATTGATAAATATCAATCAATACATAATCTTACCCTACTGCCCTGGGTCATAACAAACAGAAAAATGCAAAAAGACCGTCCAACCTGACCAATCACACGTCCAGAAGATATTTATGTAATCCAACAGTGACAAGAGTCACAAACAATGCAGGTCTAAACTTTTAACACCCTGGTGAAACTCAAGGCGCACTGCATCATAAATGTGTGTTATTTTTTTACAATCCATATCCATGTAATGTACTGCAAACCTTCAATGCATGAACAAAATAATTTTTGATAATTGAGATAAAATAAAAATAAGTCAAGCATAATCATTTTTACAAATCGTGAAACATAAAACGTTACATTCACTGAAAGGATGGTTCTTGTTGTGTCTCAAAAAAACAAATATTTTTGAAATAATGTCTTACATTTTTACACTGACCTACATTTAAAATTTTTGTCCTTCTGTAAAAGTTGTCATTTGGTAGATTTTTTGTGTATCTAGTAACATACGCATTTATATCGCCCCACACAAAAAAATATTGCCTACAATCACGATAATTTAATTATTTATTATAATTGACTTACATTCATTCATAATTGACTTATCTTGCAATCTCAATGTTGCCCTTTATGTTCTTCTTAGCAAAAAACCCTCAAGACTCTCCTTTTACAAGAATGAGTCAACGTCTTTTCAAATTAAAAGCTCATCAACTTTAAATAGGGTACATCTGCATTATTTTATTATATTTTCCTTAAATTTGTGTATTTAACATCACAATAGCAACATTTAAACACCATGACTTCAAGGATAAAAAATCGTTCCAACAAAAAAAAAAAAAGTTAGTTATTGTGACCTAGAACAACTTAAACTCTTAATCTGATTTCTTTTTGTGCTCTGAAATCATGTACAATCCCGGAGGAAAGCGGAAAGCGAAGGTGTGTGAAAGCACTTCATTTCCCTAAATTGGGACAGCAGCCCCGTGTTTGGACGACCGCAAGCTGGCATGGCAACAGGCGTCGCGCTGAAGACACCACTTCACTTCACAATAAAAGTGGAACCCGAAACCAGAGAGCTTGTGCTTCAGAGCCCTTAGAGCTTTCATGGATCTTGTTGGTCACTTGCTGCGACGGCTATCTTTAAGACAGTTAGTCATACCTCTGAAACTCTGTTATGCACACAGAGCACACAGCCGACAGAAATAGACAACACGAGAGAAGTCTGTTGGATACACCGATATAAATAACCAATCACAATAAGTAATGCGCTGAAGTCATTCCACGTTCCTAGCCAATTCCTGCCTACTTCTAAAATTAAATCACAAAATTTCAGAGAGTTTTTAAAATGTTTACCTTTGTCATGTGAAAATAAAAATAGGAAACAAACTTAATGTTAATCGTTTCAAACTTTTAGAACAAACTAAAAAAAAAAACTGTACACTTTTGTGTATAATAGCAACAACGCAACAAAACCAACAATGTGATCATAAGAGTGATCAAACTCTTTAAACCCAATGAAATCAATGAACCAAACCCCATTGGCCTGAACTGATCCCATTATTACACCATTAACAAGAACTCTCCATTCTCTTTCTGAAAGATTTGACATTGTTAATTAGGACACATCCTACACCCACTTTTAGAGTCCAATTCCAACTAAGGCAAACACAGTTCTGACCGGCATCGTCTGGAATTTCTAAAACAGTATGGACTTTTTATGGGTTAGAACAGGCAGTGCTTGGTTAGCGGATTGGGAATGCAGGATTTTATGTAGCGTCCCTCGTCGCTGTTCCCATAGGTCCTGCTGGTGTCACTTTAGAGTTAAATAGGTCATTGGGGGGGTGGGGTTGGGAGTTGTGACACTCTTTGGACCAGCTCCCTACACAACCTGATGGCCTGAAATCTGAAGCTATGGCTACTAAAAAAAAAAAGCCTTAATTTCAGAGCCAACATTGTGTGGACGTTGACCGCTTGTTTGGAAACTTCCTCAAAATGGGCCAATTAAACAATTATATCTTAACTGCATTATAGAGCTTAAGACCTAACAGGTAATTGAGTCTGTTAATTCTGCGAGTGAGAATAAGGATGACATAACCAGATAGAGTGCAATAATAAGGAGATAAAGGATTAATCAATTAACTTCTTCAAATGTTTGTTTGGAGTTTCTTGTCATCGGGTCACATTAGAAACAAGGACTAAACAGAATGACCATACCTTTGACCATATTTTTCAACAATCAACATCAATCTAGAACTTCAGAAGATGGTAAAGCCAACGCCTCCAAAGACAAGATTCACTTCTATTGTTTTTTTAATCGATATCTTCTACAGTATTTTGTGTTGTATTGAGGTTTCATCTGTAAACCAGTACAAAATAATCAAGAATGTACGTCATAATCGAAGAGTCACCTTCGATACACAAGCATTACAGCTCAAACTGAACAGGAAGAGTTCAGGGAAGAAGGCAAACACTTTCAACTTTATGCAAATGAACAAACATTACCATTATTCACGCTTGCATACTTGGTTAAACTACTTCTTTAAAAATTCCTCTTTAAAGCCACCCTCAGCTCATCTCATCCCAACTATCAATTCCCAAAGTAGTTGTTCTCACTTTTCCATGCAGAACACACAGTTCCTGAGCTCAGTGTTCTGCTCTAGCATTCCCAGCAACAGGGTGATCATCACTGTGAGCTCACAGCACAGCGCAGTGCGCATCCACACACACACACACACACACTTACTTCAAAACACACTGAATCCACACAAACATCTCAGTCTGCCTCTACAGCAGTGCATGAAGATTCTCATGATTGTTTGAACCAAGCCAAAGCTAAAACAATGGCGGGAAAAGGAACCTTAATCTACGGGGGTCTCCAAAGCAAGTGTGTGAAAGAATTGGCCCAAGGCGTTCCAGGATTTTGAAAATTAGACCCTACGCCAATCAGCGTTGAAACTGTTTAAATAAACAACTTGAAGGCCAACAATAATAATACCAACGAAGCATTACGTAGTTTTAAAAAAGTGTATTCCGACTGGAATTAAAATTCTCAAATTGTCAAAGCGTAGGTTGGACTCCCGTTCCCCAGTTACCCAATTTGTGTATCATCCCCATAAAGTATAAAGTATAAAAAAAATCTGTAATATTTCAGATTTCAATCTAAAACTCAAAATGAATTAGTTCAAGAGAACAGACTGTCTGTCATATGACAACCCTGTTTGATTAAAAGTAAGCCTGAGCTGGGTATTCCCCGGAATTCCCCGCTTATGCATCGTTATGTCATTGTTACATCATCACTACTCTGTGGGTTTTTTTTACGGACTCGCTCACTTTGCTGTTTTGTCGCACTGACGAAAGACGAACGTGGCAATTTCATCATCTCTCAAAATACAGGACCAATCATCCCAGCGAAAGGTCATTCTGAGAGTGCATCACATTGGAGTGTAACGAAGTGGAAGGTTCGAAACTTCAACTACAAGACTTTTCGCGTATCTTTACCAGGCACATCAATTTCTGCTAAAACAAGAGAGACCAAACCCAAATTCCCAAAGCAATTTTAGACATTTTTTGCCTGAGCAAGTGTCACAGGTGTTCCAAACATGGCTCAAACTTCCATCACATCAAACACATGCCTACATCACAGAAGACAGAACACCCACAATGACTATAAAGCCTTCATTCACTAACACGAACAGGCAAAGCTCCATAACAAATGGATGGACAAACAGGTTGTACTAACTTCTCGACGGCTTCCGGAGCAGGTGAGACTGCGGTATGTAGTGACTCTGTTCTGGGTTGCCAATCCAAGTTTCGGTCGACAGGTTGGCGACCATTCTGTTGGAAGGCTGTGGCTTCTCCTCCACGGATGAAGTGATCACCATCGGAAATGCTTTAGTGTTGAGCCGTGATCTTCAAAGAATTACATCAATCAAGTTTGTTGGTGGGGATTGGTGGGGTGGTGGGTGTTCAAAAAATCACTTTGGAAAAAGTTGATGACATCTAGTACAATATAATCCTTTCCACATGCTTCAATCGTGAGTCTTCAATAGAGCTGGGTAGGGTACATCCAATGGCAATCAAACTCAAGTGTGAGCCATGAAGGCAGTAACATATATATATATTTTTATTATTAATTATATTCTTATCTATGTATATATATAGAGCTATAGATATCTAAGAATTTAAACTTAAGTCAACCACAAAAATATTTCTAGTGAAATCCTGAAGTGACGAGACTGACAAACGAAAAAGGCACCATTAAGTTACTTCCAAAACTGTTGTATTTACCAAGTCCTTGCTATTCCCTTTATTACTGTAAATATAAGGCAATGGATTGGGTTTCAGGCAACAACGCTCACTTTAAGCATTAAAAAATAGAATATACATATTCAAACTACTAATCTGCAATATATATCTGTATTATATAGACTCTGTTACATATATAGATCTCTCTCTGTTTATATGGGGATGAAATTATTTGGTTACTAAAGTTTGCTTGCTTGCTTAACTTGTACACTATCTAGTTTCATTGTCCACCGAAGTAGAGAAGATTCCGTCCAGCTGAAGGGGCTAAATTTGTAAGACAAGGACGAGGAGGCTGGTGGAAGCAGAAGCAAAGTCCCACTTGAGTTTTTCCAGTACGGAGAATTCAGCAGCTGGCAGCGAGGACCAGAGCTAAACCCGGGTGTGCTGGTGGGCTGAGGGTGGGGGTTGGGGGGTCTTCAGTTCCAACACCATTTACCCCATCACTATCTCTAAAAATAGCGAGGGCTTCTTGGGTTCTGTCTGCGTATCCCAGTATCCTACAGTGAAGCAGTCAGTGAAATGGACAGGTGCAGGGCAACTACTATTTGGTTGCCCTCTTTTCTTTTCTTTTATTTTCTTTTCTTCGCTTTTTAACCTTGTAGCTTATTCCTGGTGTGGCAGAGAGGGCGCAGCAGCAATTCCAATGGGAAAGGTGGAACCCCGACTCCAAAAACTGAACGATAACAACAACAGTGTTTTAAAAAAGTGAGATGCACGCACGCACACGGCTACTTGTAAATAAATGAACTACCTCAGAGTCTGGAGATGTGCAGAGAAGATCCGAAAGCTTTGCGCGGGTCAAAAGGTGCTCGGAACCACAACAATTACAAACCTAGTCAAAAACTGCTAGTGACAGGGATGCATCCGTAGGAACAAAAGACGTGCATGCACCAACAAGGACGAAGCAAAAGTGCTAAAGTGCAAGTCTTGGTTTACAGGCACAAAACGTACTATTGTCGTTGTTGTTGTTGATGTTTTAACCAGGGGGGAAAAAGACGTGTCCTTTCCAAAATGGGGTCTGGTCTAGGAATGGGTGGTGAGTTGAAGTGCGCACCCTACACAACACAAGGGTTCCAACCACTCCGTCTCACACTTCGAGTATAATAGTTGAAGAAGCTTCGCTTGCAATGTGTCGCCGCTGCTTCTGCTGCCTTTCGGAACCAGAAAACACTCCAAACAGGTCCAAAGGTCCGCCAGAAGTCTTGACAGCTGCGAGTTGAGACGATTGGTGCGGAGAGAGAAAAGTGAAGTCAAATCCTCCGTCCTCGAATAACGACTTTTCAGCGCGTTCAGAAAACAAACATACGGTTTGTTGTCAAGCTCGTTCCCATCCCGATCCGCCGCGGTTCCCCTTACATTATTCCGGAGCCGCGCTGCCGCTCAGCGTCCTCCGTCTCCCGGCCTGATTTTACTCCGAAACGCGTCGCGTCTCTCCGGAGTGGAGATAAATTAGAGTTCCGTCCACACCAGCCTGGCTTTGCCGTTGTTGTTGCCCGCTGTCTCGCTTCTCCGCCCGGCACCCACTCCACACCCTGCGATGCGGACTGCACCACCGCCGTCCAAACGGGGGGGACTGGGCTGAACCATCAGCAGGGAAATCGGGGGGGAGCGGTTGACGCATCAAATGACCATCTCAGGGACTTTGACACGCTATGGCTCGTTTCTGACACATTTCCGACACGTTTAACACGATTAACCCCTTCAATCCTGGGTTATGTTCCAGTGATGGAAAAAGAGAAAAATGCTTTCTACCTGTAATGTATGGAAGCCTACTTCTGCCACCTAAAAACAAATCATAATAATCCAGCACATTTATTTAATATTAATATTATTAAGTAAACTGCCATCTCATTATTTCACGAAAAGTAATAGTGATATATTTTATTTATACTTTATTGAGTCCATACAAAATCATTCTCACAGAGTTATCCAAACAAGATCAAAACATAGATCAGCAAAACATATTTACAATAAAATAAATTCAAAGCTTAAAATTTAATTGATGTCTAAAGTCCTTTTTCTCTTAGGTTCAATTGAAGTTTAAAAACACATCACTGTCATTGTATTAATTGTATTGCTAAAACAATCTATTTTGTTCCATAGCATTCAAATAAAAAATGATCAAGAGTTTCTATCTGTGAGCAATCTGGAATGACAAAAGTATAGTGTTCTGTGATACTCTCTCATTATTTTGTGATAGTAAGTTAATATTTTGAAAGAAAAAATCCCCCCCCCCACCCCAGATAGCAAACACACTTGCTATCTCAAAAAATTTGACTCAACATAACGACTTATCTCACAATAATGACTTGCTATTTCAAAATAATGACTAAGTATATTAAAATAATGACTTGCTATTTCAAAATAAAGACTTATCTCAAAATAATGAGACAGCAGTTTACTTAATCATAAGAAAAGAATGAGCTGGTTAATTTTAGATGGCGGCTTCCATAGTAATGCACACAAAATAACAAACTAATACCATACACATAAAAAAACAGGGGTATGATATGTACATTCTCGTATTTACAGGTACAACATTTCATAACTGTACCCGTACTACTGGTCTTTACAGGGTCAGATGTTCCCTCTGAAGTACAAAGTCTTTCCTAACTGCAGGAAGTACCAATTATTTGTACCAATTAACCATCAAAAAGGTATATTCAGTATTCTGTATCACTGTACTAAAAAACAAGGTATATTTTAACTATACATTTTTCATATTATAAAGCCAGTCCTTTTTTAATCAAGTTCTTGACACATATTAAGTTGACGATATTTTTCTTAGTGTATAATATAAAATCCAGTTCAATCCAATTAACTAAAACTTTTTTTTTTTCAATGTCCATTGTATTGAAAGCCCGTGTTTAACATTTTTATTTTATATAGGATATTAACCTTTTTTATGTCACAAACCATTCCTACACAAAAAAATAAATATGATTGAGGAAATACATGACGGCCATTGCAATGGACGCAGGGTTTGAAAGAGTTAAAATCGCCACAATTAAATTAAAAACGTTTTTGCTAGCTAGCAATGACCCCATTACTACAGTGAGCTAGCTATCCTTCACCGTCAGATTCACTTCAACAATATGATGTTTCTATATTTAACTGCTCCATTTTAACACAATTTGGTTGTTAAGACTCAAATAAAACTGGATTTACAACAATTTGTAGTAAAGTTAGCTAAGCTAGCATAGTCACCACAGTGTAGCCAGTCAGATACACTGCAATAATATGATTACTGCAATATTTAACTGCTACATTAAACACAATTTGGTTGTTAAGACTGAATAAAACTGGATTTAAAACCGTTTTAGCTTCAATTTGGCCAGTTAGTAAGTTTGAAACCATTTTAGCTAACTAGCATTTACCTCACCAGTACAGTAAGCTAAATGCTTGCAGTCAGCTACCTAGCTAGTTTAGCTAACTAGGTTAATCAGCTGTCACATTCAGTAAAAAAAAAAAAAGGTAAAATAAACCCAAAATCCGACACCAAAAACGGCTCAAAATTGTGTTTGATCTTGTATAGTGGTTGATTTTAGTCATATTTATGTGTTTTGGTCGTAATTATCACGTAATAAATGATTTATTCCACATTTTCTTCTCCCCTCAGGAGTTTTCACACAACTTTGCTGTGCCGAGGCGAACGGGCGCGCGCGCGCTCGCGCTCTCCCCCGGCCACCCTCCCCCTCGCGCTCCAGCTGACGCGCGTTCACATGCTCTGTTGCTAGCCGACGCCACGGCAGCTCGCCTGCGATTGGTCGGAGCGCCTCCCCTCCGCTGCTTCGATTGGTCGGCTGAATATTGTGGGCGGGGCTGATGCCGGAGAGACTCACCCCCCCCCCTCCTCCCCCTGAACTCCTGGTTGTCTGTGCGCGCGGGCAGAATGACGCGGGAATAACACAGGACTCCAGGTAAACGGATCCGCGCGCGCTGAGGAGGAGGAGGGGGAGGGGGAGGGGCTCCACAGCGAAACTTAAAGCTGGAAACTGCGCTAACTATGCGGGATTACTCAGGGTTTTTACATTAAAACACTAAAATACACCTTAAAAAACAAAACACGGACAGGCAGATTACAAGAAATAAACACAAAAACAGGAGATATGCAGCAGAAACACTGAAGAACAATGTGTGTGTCACTAGGCCTGTCCTGATCAGACGATATACACAATTTACAGCGCTCTTAAAACGATGAGTTTCTTTGATTTTACCAAATTAAAAACCTCTGGAATATAATCAAGAGGAAGATGGATGATCACAAACCATCAAACCACCAAACTGAACTGCTTGAATTTTTGCACCAGGAGTAAAGCAGCATAAAGTTATCCAAAAGCAGTGTGTAAGACTGGTGGAGGAGAACATGATGCCAAGATACATGAAAACTTGATTGATGATTAAAAACCAGGGTTATTCCACCAAATATTGATTTCTGAACTCTTAAAACTTTATGAATATGAACTTGTTTTCTTTGCATTATTTGAGGTCTGAAAGCTCTGCATATTTTTTTTATTATTTCAGCCATTTCTCATTTTTTGTAAATAAATGCTCTAAATGAGAATATATTTATTTGGAATTCGAGAGAAATGTTGTCTGTAGTTTATAGAATAAAACAACAATGTTCATTTTACTCAAACATAAACCTACAACTAGCAGAGAAACTGATTCAGAAACTGAAGTGATCTCATTTTTTTCCAGAGCTGTATAAATTAAATCAATATCCAACATAATCAACACATACATTTTATTTATATATTTATATTTATATTTAGACACACACACACACACACAGAATGATGCAACATTAGCAAAACAAAATTCCATTATCAGGAATCCTGATGGAAATACAATAGAAACACACAAACATTTTAATATTATGATGGCAGTATATATGCAATAAAAAACGTTTCCTTAAAAAAATACAAATAATAACTCACTTTTTTTCATACATACAAAGCTCCAAGAAAAATTAAGAGATATCATCAAAATGATCAGTTTCTCTGGTTTTACAATTTGTTTGAGTTAAATTAACAATTTTGATTATTCCAAAAACTCCTAGAAGTGTGTCATAATGCATCGTACTGTGAAGAAAGGTACTGGTGTTTATGCTTACAATTGCTAAGTTATTACTATATCAATGAAAATTGCTAAATAACCAATATTTCAATAACAATTGCTAAATAATTACTTAATCAATATTTATTCATATCACCCACCCCTAATTATCACATCAGGCTACTACTTTTTTTTGTTTACTGTTTTTATCAAAAGAAAAATTCACAATTCATATCTACTAGAGACAGATTATGTCTGTTCAGTATCATTTATGTTACTTTAATCCTGGATATATGGAGATATTTGGAGTGCATTATCATTATTAGTATTATGACATTCTTGATCATTGACTTCTGTTACTAATTTGATAAAATTCTTGTATTTTATTAAATATCTAAGTTAGAAATGCAATTTCCTAGCCCTGCATATGTTATATTCTTTTAGCATAACATCTAATATTTTTTTAACATGAGATTGTATCAATACAGAAACAAATATGAATAACATATATGTAACAACAAATCTGTTCATAGTTTCTCACTGCAAAGCATCAAACTGCATACTCCTCCTTTGTACGTCCTCAAGTTTGCAACCAATCAATTAAACCTGGAACAATGCAGAAAGGCAACCACCTGGCAACTCCTTATCAACCAACAGCTATAGCATAACATTCCTTAGCAATACCCTAGTTCCACATTAGCATTCTAACTGCATGGTAACAGTATAGCAACCTCCTAACTTTGCAACCACCACGTGTCAACTTAGCAACCAAAAACTGTACCATAGCAACACCTAAGCAACCACCTAGCAACATTTAAGAAACCAGTCAGAACCAGTTTAGCTACACAACCACAATCTTTAAAGCATCAGTCCATGTAATTTGGGGATTTGGCATAAATGACATGCAACAAACCTACCACATCACTCTGTTTTTAGAATGAATATATTAGACACTGCAGAGATTATAATAATATATTTATTAATATTTCATATTTTATACACATGACAGTGTTTTATACTACAAAGCCTTTACATGTAACTTCTGCTAGTAAACTCTAGTTTCTGTCAGCAATTTACTCTATTTTTGATCACATTCTATAAAGTAAATATGGATTAAAACACACGAATCGAAAGAATACATTTTCTTAACAAAGCTACACAGCACATTTAGTATTATACTGCAACATAAGGAGTCTATGCTATTACAGTATTTCAGGGTATTTATGAAACAACAATATTTCTGAAGATATGTGTTTAATAACTTGATTAATTTAATTTATTAACACATTTTATGAATTTCAAAAATATACTAGTGTAACTAATATGTTACTGTTTTATATTATTTTACAGTTTCCAAAAAAAAAGCACCTTTTGTCTGATTAGTAAACAACACTAATTTACCAAAACTCCAAGATTACCAAGATTTGGTCCAACATAATAAGGATGAGACAAAACAAATAATGCAACAGATAAACAATATTTACCAAACTGAGATGCAGAATATGTAGTGTATGCATAAAAACCGTAAACAAACATAAAAAAATATATACAAAAAATATTCTTATGTTTTCTTAAGAAGCAAAATAAATACAAATCAAAGAGAATAGCAATATTTGCACAATATATTTCTTTTAGAAATCATTTAAAATAATATAACTATATTGTGTACAATGTGATATGGCACCCCACTAATTAATAACTTTCAATACAATACAAAATGTCATATAATGTCAAAAAAGACCAGTTTTTAGTAGCAACATCCTCACAATAAACTACATACAACTGCTTTCTGTCAGCCTTAAAACTTGAAAATGTAATTATTTTCTATACTCTCACACTCATATACAGCATAAGGAGATGTGCATTAACTTGAGCTTTTCCGTTCCAAAACTTTACATACATTTATTCAGTGTTGTTCCTGTGCCAAATTTACACTCCACAAAGTTCTAACTTTTTTTTTTTTTAGGCGTAAATGTTTTGAGGAGAGCAGAACAGGCAGTCCTGTTCCCCGGCCGAAGCTCCTCCTGTAACCCACACTGTCAATCCTGCTCTTCCACACTGCAGCCGGTAATTTATCCACTGTTGATCCACACTAACTGCTTTATTCAGGGTTTACTCATCAAATAAACCAGAAAAAATACTGTTTCTGCAGAATCCTACAGTCCTCATAGTGTTTAATGCAAAATATAAACAAATTACATCTGTACTGTAACCCAAACACACCACACTCGATTTATTATAAACTGTATCTTACACTATAATATGCAGGTCAAAGGCCACTACGGTTGGGCGATATTTTTATGTGACTAAAATTAGTAGGGGTGTTAGAAAATACTGATATATATATATATATATATAGACAGTATTTATTTTGTTTTGAAATACTGTATTTATTATATTGTACTGCAGCAAAATAATTTTACTTAGTATACCAGTCTCAAACATTCAATAAAACAAACCAAAAAACAACTTTATTGTAGTATATTTTAGACACAAATACTAACCAAGATTATTTTATAAAACCATCACATCATTACATAATATTAATGCAAAATTATGAGAAATACAATTATGCATAAAATACTCTTTATTTTTAAAGTTTTAAACTTAAATGTAAAATTAATATATTTTTTGTTATAAGAGGTTATAAGGAGTTAAAAACATACAGAAGTATTATATATATAGATAATTTTAAAATGATTACTGCTGTCAGTTTGTAACATTAACTTGTGTTATTTATTCTACTTTTTTCCTTTTTTAGTAGGTCTGCCCTACAGTTTTTATATTTCGTTAAATTCATAAAAGCACTTTTAGCTGCATTTATGTATGGATGTACTAACACCAAGAATATCCAATTTCAGTCAGTTTGACAAAAACACACTGCCTTTTTCTTTCACAATAACTTTATAAAGTGGATACATGTCCACCAACCCAAAGACTGCATAGAGTAAGATTGTCAACACACTTACATATCCTCACCTTTTTAATTTAATCGCCAAGTAATTTTCTTTTTTGGAAATGTCACCTACATCCTATAACTAAATAAACATTCCAAAATAAAATAAAAGCAAAATTAATAGCTTTCCAAGATGAATCTAGTTTTTTTTTTTTGTTTACATTGAACAAAGTTCCACAAGTCAGGGCTCGTTCTTGACTGTAAGAGATGAGATTTTTACTATAATATTGTAAAAAAAAAAAAAATCTTATTAATAATAAAGGCTATAGGTTATAATAATGTTTCTTAGGTTGTTTAGTTTTATTACTGCATTATTAGACAGCAAAATGTTGTGAAACTCCATAAAACTAACTAGATATTAGAATTGTTAGAACTAGAATTGTTATTACTTTAATTTTGTATTTTTTGGGGCAGTTTCCTAAAAAAAAATATTAAAAAAGTACACTTATTGTGCATTAATGGTGCCGTGCAAACACAAAGAGCTGCAATAATGTATACTTTTATTATCAGCTTGGAAACAGCATGCTGCCCCTGCCTTGTGCATTTTTTCGGGAGAGCAACTTTATACACAATGATTAATATATAACAAAAATGCAGGTTATTGTCACAGTGTGGGTGATTATAACATGTGATGAGCTGAAGCTTGTTATTGGGCTGATATGTGATTATGTGCGCGAGAGCTGTAATAAAACTAGTCCTGAAGTTCCTGTGTTTTACTGCAGACCCCCACCATACACAGCCCCCCCTCCCACCTCCCCACCTCCTTCCGTGCGAATTCGGTGTTGGGGGTTTAAACGGGTAAGCGCGCGGATAAACGGCCGCGTGCGTTAGTCGGTACCGGTTCTGTGCTGTGCTGTGTTGGGTTGGGGGGGGGGTCGGTTGGACTCGGTTCCTATAAATCACGTTTGCGGAGCTCCAGACACCCGAGATTAAAAAACGCAGCGGCGAAGATTCCGGGACTCACGTGCCTCGCAGCGAAATTCCACCCGGCAACTACACAATGTACCATGGCAACAGCCCCGCCATTGGTCGCGCTCGCGATTTGAACTGACCAATGGGAGGGCCGGCTGCGGGTGATGCGTGTTGCTAGGTAAACATGATGCAGTGGGAAGATACGGTAGCGGAGCGGGCTCGAGCTCGAGCTCTAGCAGCAGCAGCAGCAGCACGCGGGCTCAGAGCGCGGCGTCTCAGCGCGCGGGAAGAAGGAGCAGAAGAAGCGGCGCGCGCGGTAACACAGCAGCGGCGCATTACAATTACACTGCGGGGAACAGCAGCAGCAGCGCGAGCTCCACAATCCACAGCGCGCGCGAGCAAAGACCTTCCTCACCCTCCATATCATACATTATATATATATATATATATATATATATATATATATATATATATATATATATATATATATATATATATATGTTGTTATAAAAATAATATATATATATATATATATATATTACATTTTAAAAACACAAATGTTAAGAACATTGGGCCTTTGTTCTAAAAAGGACTTAAAAATATATAAAAAATAAAAACAATTAAGAACCTCCCCTCCACTTTACGTCATTCAGACTTTGTCAGAATAGTAACAGCTAGTAAATATATAGAAAGATATATATTTTATCTAGTACCATTACACTGTTACACTGCAGGGTGGCACATTGGTCCTTTGTTCTATCCACAAGTTATCCAAAAGCACTGTGTAAGACTGGTGGAGGAGAACATGATGCCAAGATGCATGAAATATATATATATTTCTAGATTTCTGAACTCTTCCTCACCCTACATATGTATATACACATATACAGTATTTCTATACATTATCTCATCAACTGTTTTGTTGCTTTCAACTTTCTGACAAACTTTGAATGACAAAAAAATGAAAGCTCTTAAATTAGTTCTTCAGGAAACTCCTTGGAGAACAAAGGCACAATGTTCTTAACATTGTGTCAGAATGTCATGGCCAATAGAAATGCTCCAAAGTGACTTGAAATTTAAATTTAACCCCACACACATACATACATACATAAAATATTATATTCTAAATTAATTAAGGGCATTTCTATTGGCTATGACATTCTGACACAATGTTAAGAACATTGGGCCTTTGTTCTTAAAGAACTTTTATAAAGAACTAATTTAGGGACCTCCAGTTTATGTCATTCATGGCATCAAGTTATCCAAAAGCAGTGTGTAAGACTGGTGGAGGAGAACATGATGCCAAGATGCATTAAAAAAACATTAAAAACCAGAGTTATTCCACCAAATATTGATTTCTGAACTCTTAAAACTTTATGAATATGAACTTGTTTTCTTTGCATTATTTGAGGTCTGAAAGCTCTGCATCTTTTTTGTTATTTCAGCCATTTCTCATTTTCTGTAAATAAATGCTCTAAATGAGAATATTTTTATTTGGAATTTGTGAAAAATGTTGCCTGTAGTTTATAGAATAAAACAACAATGTTCATTTTACTTAAACATATAAAAGGCAAATTCAGGGAAACTGATTCAGAAACTGATATGAGATCTATTGTAATTACACTTTTACACTGCGGGGTGGCAGACGGATCAGGTCTTCCTCACCCTACATATATATACACACATACACAATATTTATATACATTATCTCATCAATTCTTTTGATGCTTGTTATTTTGACAAACTTTAAATGAAACTGAAAATTCTTAAATTTGTAGTTCTTTAGAAAAGTCCTTAGAGATCAAAGGCAAATGTTTTAAGAACAATCTGACTATCATGGCCAAAAGAAATGCTCAAAAGTAGCATGAAATATGGTGCCATATTACCCACCCCTAATTATCACATCAGGGTCCAATTTTGTTTTGCACTGTTTTTTTTCTTCAAAAGAAAAATTCACACTGTTCTCATTTCCAATTATATATCTACTAGAGACAGATTATATCTGTCCAGTTTCATTTATTTTACTTTAATTCTGCATATATGGAGATATTTGGAGTTAAAAAGAAACAGTAATTTACAATCTCTAGTTCTGTTCCGATGACTGATTTACCATCTTATTGTGCAATATATGATCATGTTATGAATAAAGTTTAACCCAGTATTGCCCATCGTTTTTCTTAGTAAGGAGATTCTTTAAACATGAATTAGTCTGTACTATGCAGTTGTGATTTTCAGTGATTTCTGTTAACCAGTTTATTTACTGATTTAATTAAAAGTTCATTGCGCTATAAAATGGTGTAACTGCTTTATTATGTTGTTATATTATTATATCCCTGTCAAAAAGGTTAAAAGTACAATTTGATCTTTTATCGTAGTTGTTTCTTGCACACATTATGAAGCAGATTTCCTTATATATAAAGAATCATTTAACCATTAACCAAATTTAACCAAATTAACCAAAGCACCATTATTTAACCAAGCAAAGAGTTTATAAGTGTTAAGTTTTAGGCTGGATGAAAGAGAACATTTTCACAATATATTTCATAAATTCAGTTAATGAACAGTACAAAAGCTGATATTAGATACAATATATATTGCAATTTTAAAACAAATAGAATTTTCACCATATTTCTTCTGAAATAAATGATTCAATCACTTCTATTAAAAGATAATTAAGTTTTTACAGGTCGTAATGGTACGATGAGTTTTCTGCAGGGCAGCGACACTTCAAGCTCCTTATCGAGAGGCAGAAATACCCAGATATACCCCACAAATACTTTCCACACTTGCCCAACGACTGTCCACCAACAGAGAACTATTTACTACTAAATAAAGCAAGGAGGCGCCGTTTGACCTCTTGCTGCCGAACTGTTTAAAATAGCGTACTGAAGTGCTGCTCTCACTGTGAGACAATAGGGCTAATAACTGTTATATATATTTAATATATATATATATATATATATATATATATATATATATATATATATATATATATATATATATATTTATGTATACTTAATAAATGTAGCATGGCTAAACAACTGCAATACGGCTAACAACTGCAGTACGGCTAACAACTGCAGTACGGCTAACAACTGCAGTACGGCTAACAACTGCAATACGGCTAACAACTGCAGTATGGCTAACAACTGCAGTACGGCTAACAACTGCAGTACGGTTAAGAACTGCAGTACGGCTAACAACTCAAGCACGGCTAATAACTGCTGTACAGCTAACAACTGCAGTATGGCTAACAACTGCGGTATGGCTAACAACTGCAGTACGGCTAATAACTGCAGTTCGGCTAATAACTGTAGCATGGCTAACAAATAACTGTAGTACAACTAATATCTGTAGTACAGCTAACAATTGTTTTACAGCTAATTATTAACTTATACAGCTAACAACTGTTGTATGGCCAATAACTGCAGCATGCCTAACAATTGCAGCATGGCTAATATATAACTGTACTACAGCTAACAACTGCAGCATGGGTAACAGATGCAGGACACCTAACAACTGTAGCATTGCTAATAAATGCAACATGACTAAAAACTACAGTACAGCTAAAAAATGTAGCACAGCAAACAGATAACTGTAGTGCGGCTAACATACATGCAGAACGGCCAAGAACAGTATCATGGCTACCAATTGTACCACTGCTAAAAAAATAACTGTAGTTTGGTTAACAACTGCAGTTGTGGTTAACACAAGTGTAGTACTGCTTACATACATGTAGCATGGCTAACAACGGCATCAGTGCTAAAAAATAATTGTAGTGCAGCTATCATAACTGTAGCATGGATAGCAACTGTAACACAACTAACAACCACAGCGTGGCTTACATAACTGTGGTACAGCTAACATTAACTGTATTATGGCTATCAATTGTACCACTGCTAAAAAAATAACTGTAGCCCGGCTAAAATAAGTTTAAGACAGCTTACAACTGTAGCATGGCCAACAATTGTACCACGGCTAACAAATAACTAATAACTGTAGCACGGCTAATAACTGTAGCACGGCTAATAACTGTAGTACAGCTAATAAATGTAGCAAGGCTAAAAACTGTAGCATGGCCAACAATTGTACCACTGCTAATAAATAACTGTAGTACGGCTAATAACTGTAGCACGGCTAATAACTGTAGCATGGCCAACAATTGTACCACTGCTAATAAATAACTGTAGCACGGCTAATAACTGTAGCATGGCCAACAATTATACCACTGCTAATAAATAACTGTAGCACAGCTAATGACTGTAGCACGGCTAATAACTGCAGTATGGCTAAAAACTGTAGCACGGCTAATAACTGTAGCATTGCCAACAATTGTACCACTGCCAACAAATAACTGCAGTATGGCTAATAACTGTAGCACAGCTAATATTTGGACAGACAGATGAGTGAGCTGTTGAAACTGTATGGATTAATGATTGATTGATAAACGAGAGCATAAACAGACATGAACTGAGTTAAATTAGCAGATGTTATTAGCGTTATAGTGTTAGGAGAGGCTCAGTGTGTATGTTCCTGTTTTCTCAGCTGACTTTAGCCCACATTCTGAGCTGCAGACTGAAATTACACGCGACAAAAATGGCCCAATGTTGCTAGTGCTCTCAGCAGAAGTTCTGCCAGGAGACTGCGTCCAGTTTAACATTAGAAAAGTTTGAGGAGGTCCCTAAATAGCAGACGCGAATTCCGGTGTGTGTGTGTGTGTGTGTGTGTTGGGGGGGCTCAACAGGAAAAACCCACCATGAGGCTGACGACACACAGAACCCGACACCGGCCGTTTAAAATCACAGAAATAGCAGATCTTTACGTCTGTGCTTAATCACTTTCTTTAATATACAGCTATTATATATGGAGAGCAGTGCACGGTGAGGGAAAGTCTGTAAAGATTAGCAGAAACCTCAAATAATGCAAAGAAAACAAGTTTATATTCATAAAGTTTTAAGAGTACAGAAATCAATATTTGGTGGAATAACCCTCGTTTCCCGTATTTAATATGCTGAAATCAAAACCATGTGTACATAAGCCTGGACTACAACACTGATTCATTACAGAGAGGCCTCGCTTCCTAAATACCACCAAACAATAAACTCCAAAATAACGCACCATACAGTGTATTTAGAGACAGGTAGGACACTGAATGATCCATCACACACTGGATACAAGGGAGCGTCAGCATTTTACTTTATTTAATTACAAAATGGGAAAATATGTGAATGAACAAACCCTGTTTGGCGCAGTGAGGTCTGTCCCTTTCAGAGTGAGTGAGAGAGAGAGAGAGAGAGAAACGAGAGTGGAGAGAGACAGACAAGTGGGGAAAAGAGAAAGAGACAGATGAGAGAGAGAGAGAGAGAGAGAGAGAGAGAGAGAGAGGCAGACGAGAGGGAGAGAGAGAGAGAGAGAGAGACAGTAAAAAAGCGGGGAGAGAGAAAGAGACAAAAAGGAAAGGGGAGAGAGAGACAGAGGAGAGGGAGACAAAAAGAAGACGGCAGAGAGACACACAGATGAGAGGGGGAGAGAAGGAGCAACAGACAAGAGGGAGAGGGAGAGAGACAGAAAAGAGGGAGAGAGAAAGAGAGGGAGACAAAAAGGAAAGGGGAGAGAGAAAGACAAGGAGAAGAGGGGGAGAAAAACAGTAACAAAAAGAGGGAGAGACAGACAAAGAGCGAAAGAGAGAGCGAGAGATAAAAAAAGAGAGAGAGATAGACAGAAAAGAGAATGAGAGGAAAAGAGAGAGGGAGCAAGGGACAACGAGAAAGAGACAAAAAGAAAGAGAGAGAGTGATAGTGAGAGACGGGTAAGAGAAAGAGACAATGAGAGACAGACAGAGCATGAAAGAGAAAGAGAGAGAGAGAGGCGAGAGACAGTCACAGGCAGGAGAATCCCCACGGTTAATCCCCCGCAAGCCACCCACCCCCTCCCCTGCCGTGACCTTTCACCTGAAAAGCACACATCCTCTACAGCGGATCAGCACACGGCCCGACCCGACCCCACCCGGCCCTGCCCGACTAGAACCGGGCGGTCCGGTCCGAGAAGTGTCCCCCCTGTGCAGAACCTGTAAACTCTGCGTAATTCAGACTGTGGACGCAGTGAGACGGTCCTCCACCGGCGGAATTACACCAGTCCTGCTCTTAAAGGGTCAGAGAGAGTTTAAGGTCAAAGGTCAGCTGACTGCAGGGTGGTTCCAGCTCATGCAGGCGGTTCAGCTGCGGTAGGGAGACGCGTCGGCGCGGTAACCCTGCACTCAGGTAGATACTCTGATCAGAAACTTAGATCAGAAAAAGTGCTGTGAAATTAATCAGGAATCCTAAATTCTATATGTACAGCAGTCGGGGGACAGGCAGAGCGAGGGACAGGGGGGCAGGGACAGGAGGCAGGGACAGGGTTACAGCGGGAGACGCTCTGCTCCAGGTTGTATTGAGTGCTGTGTGCCTGAATTGGGCCCTCCTCTGCTGCCCCCAGTGGCCAAACTCAGTTACTACACCCAACTGATGCTTTACCACAGACCAGTACTCCCATACCAGTACCTCTGAAAACATTATATTTATATGTTTATATTTAGACACACACACAGAGGAGGTGCATGCAAAAGTCTGGGTAAACTAGGGCTGGTTAATTATAAGGAATCCTGATGGTAATACAATAGAAATATGAGTATATATATACATGTACAGATATAATAATAGAATAAAAAATAAGAGAGCACTTACAAATGATGAGTTTCTTGGATTTTACCAAATTAAAAAGCTCTGGAATATAATCAAGGGGAAGATGGATGATCACAAACCATCAAACCACCAAACTGAACTGCTTGAATTTTTACACCAGGAGTAAAGCAGCATAAAGTTATCCAAAAGCAGTGTGTAAGACTGGTGGAGGAGAACATGATGCCAAGATGCATGAAAACTATTTTATCTTTTGTTTTTCAGAGTGTCACTTTTTCATTCTTTTTACTGTATTTTCCTTTATCTGGAGTTTTTTTTACAGTATATAAAAGGGAACATGGTTTAATTAATATAGCAAATATTAATTTAGCAAATATTCAAATCACTGTGTAACAGAACCAATTCTCATGAGGAAATGGCAGGATTACTATGTTTCCAGGTCCCCAAATTCATGTTTAGTAGATAAAATTGATTCAGGAGCTCATTCCAGAGTTCAGAGTAATTTAGACACATTTTTATTTCAATTATTTAATTCATGTTTCTGTAGTGAAGTATCTGGATAACTGCCACATTTTAATACAAAAGTTGCACTGAATGAGTGTGAAAAAAATGCCAACATCAAAGATAATAACGCAAAGTGTGTGAACCAAACGGTGATGTAATGCCATCATCACAATCAGATTAATGCCAGTGGGTTAATCTGAGGACACAATGCAACAATCAGTTCACGATAAATAAGTAAATACCAAATCACCAAATACTCTACATTAGGTCAGAGTGACTCATCAAGGAGTTTTCACACCTAAAAGCCCAGAACAGAGACTAAACTAAGCTTGATGTGCGTTACATTGTATTCTGTACATTTAGCTTTGGTTTAAAACAAATTTACTATGTTCTGTCACAATCACCTATGTGGGCGGAGTCTCCCTATCCTTCACACTGATTGGTTTGTAGAATGCCACATGTTGACAGGTGTTGCGCTGAATTCTGTCTCTCTACCAGAAAGGTCAATCTACAGTTACAGTAGATACAGAATCACCAGCACTGTAATCTGTTGTACCCATACTGCTCTGTAATTAATCTACAGTTACAGTAGATACAGAATCATCAGCGCCATAATCTGTTGTACCCATACTGCTCTGTAATTAATCTACAGTTACAGTAGATACAGAACCACCAGCACTGTAATCTGTTGTACCCGTACTGCTCTGTAATTAATCTACAGTTACAGTAGATACAGAATCACCAGCACTGTAATCTGTTGTCCCGTACTGCTCTGTAATTAATCTACACTTACAGTAGATACAGAATCACCAGCACTGTAATCTGTTGTACCCGTACAGCTCTGTAATTAATCTACAGTTACAGTAGATACAGAATCACCAGCACCGTAATCTGTTGTACCCGTACTGCTCTGTAATTAATCTACAGTTACAGTAGATACAGAATCACCAGCACTGTAATCTGTTGTACCCATACTGCTCTGTAATTAATCTACAGTTACAGTAGATACAGAATCACCAGCACTGTAATCTGTTGTATGATTGCATAGAATACTTATATACACCATATATACAGGTTTAAAGTAAAATACTTGCTACTGGACAGATACAGTATAAATACAGTCTAGATACAGTAGATATTATTTCATTGGAAATTAGGACAGTGCGATTTTTTTCTTTTAATACAAACAGCAAAAAAGTTGATGGCTTGCATTGCCTGAAAAATAACAATATTACAGGATATTTTTGTAATAAGGATAATTTTTTTGCCGATATTATTGCGTACAAAACGATATGGCGCACCCCTTCTGCAAACCAAACAGACCATGGTTTAGCTGATCTGGAACTGAGGTCACCTTTTTTTAGTAGGAACAAACTTTAGTTCTTTGGTCCAGGGTGTGGTTTATGGCACCTTTCACACCTGCTTTTTTTGGTTCACACCAAACTGAAATTTGGTTCACACCAAATCCTCACAGCAATGCTCCTCCAAAATCTTTTAAAATGCCTTCTCTGGACATTAGAGACAGTTACTCTAACAAAAGCAGGTTAAACTCTTTAATACCCTTGATTTCAAAGAAACAAAGCATGATCCAATTTACTTTATATCAAATTTAGAATGTTCAGTATCTCGATTTCAAGTGTAGCCGCATTAGCATGCTAGCTTTTAGTCAGATCACAGCTGATCCCTGAGGATAGCTCTGATTTAGCATATTTCTAAAAAAAAAAAAAGAATAAATAAATAAACAAATACTTAAACAAACAAAATGCCATCACTGATTGGTGGAAATTTCCAGCTAGACCTCGAGCAGTTTGGACTGTGTGTCTCTCCACTCTTCCTCCAGACTCTGATCCCTTGATTTTTAAATGAAATGTAAAATTTACTGATGATCAGTGATGGTTTGGACAAAGAGACATGTCATCTGCTGGTGTTGATCCACTGTGTATTATTATCAAGTCTAAAGTCAGTGCAGTTTTTTTGTCACACAAAATCTTACAGCACTTCATATCTTACAGCTTCCCTCTGCTGTTGATAACTTTTATGGAGATGCAGATTTCATTTTCCAGCAGGATTTGGCACACTGCCCACACTGCCAAAAGTACCAACTGGTCTTATATAATCACTATCAACTATGATCATCAACAATAACAGTAAAATAGATCACTCCGTGTGAGTTTCACATTTTGACCTGAATTACTTAAATAAAGTAACATTTCAATGCTAGTCTATTTTTTGAGATGCACAAGTAAAAGACACCAAAAAAAAAATACCAATAATTTCTGCCAAATTAGCCATGATGCTAAGATCAGACACCTGACGTTCTGGCAGAACCCGGTACCGCCCACCGGTTCCTTCTATATGGCACATATGATGTGATTAAGCTTCTGTTAAGCCGGACATAATCTCTAGGAGCTCTGGCTATTCAATTCTTGCTATGCCAGCTTAGAACAGGCATGGAGGCTGGCAAAGGGTACGCGAAGGCATGCAACACACACACACATACACACACACACACACACACACACACACACACACACACACACACACACACACTTTTTGGCTATCATAAAACAGTCTCACACTCCCAAACTGAGAACATGGCCTTTAATACGGAACCGCAACCGGTCTCACCTGAGGTCCCGCATGACCACGCCTGGTATTGCTTGGTGGTACAACGTGCATCATATTACAGGGGTTACAATTCAATTATACACTTCCTGGTTAAAAAAAAGAAGTCAACTCTAAATATTTGGTTGAACCAAACATTATGGTTTCCACAAGCTTCTGCAACATCACAATTTTTTTTTTTTTCCCAAGATCATGACTGATTGTTTTTTCTCCAGTTCTTCCCGAAGATTCTCAATGAGGTTAAGGTCTGGACTCTGTGGTGGCCAATCCATGATGATCTCTTGATTCCTGAACCAATCTTTTACAATTCCAGCCCCATGAATCCTGACATTGTCATTTTGGAATATGGCCGTGCCATCAGGGAAGAAAAAAATCAATTGATCCAGGAAGAACCTGGTCTATATTCAGTATATTCAGGTAGTCAGCTGACCTCATTCTTTGGGTACATAACCTTGCTGAACCTAGACCTGCAGACCAACTGCACCAACTCCAGATCATACATTATGGGAGCATCACCTCTTCCAACTGCCTCTCTTCTTACCATGATGCTCCAACACACTGAAACATGGTAAATCTGGAATCACCAGACCTTCACATGACCTTCTTCCATTGCTCAAAAGTCCAATATTTACGCTTCCTAGCGAATTAAAGTCATTTTCGCTGGTTATCCTTACTGATAAGCCTCGCTGATAAATGGATTTATTAAGGCTTCAGAACTGTTTAGTCCCAATTAGTCCCCTGAGTTTCCTTTGCATTCCAGAGAAAACAGTTCCAGTGTTCTTAAAACTTTGATTTTATAGCCCTCTATGCAACACCTGGCATTAGGCATGATGCAAACAATATGATCATGTTCATTGCTGCAGAGAGTCCTATTCTATTGGCAATACTTCTCTTCTAGAGCGTTTGCACATCTAAGCTTTTGCATATATAGTGCACAAATGATGTAAATGAAAAAATATTTAATAATAAAACAATCAATTTGAAATGAAGAGAAATAAAAGGAAAATAAAATGCTCAGTTAGATTTTTTTGGAAGGAAATCATTTAGATTAATCCACCAATCAATAAAAATAGGTCGTTAGCTTAATTGATAGAAAAATAGTGGCGCACTCAGACAGACGAGCCAGCTAATCAAGTCATCTGGTGGACACTTTTAATCCAAAGCCACTTACAGTTTGCGGGCTTGATTTATGCAGCGAGGGGCTTTTACAGGCCAACCAGGGTAACAACCAGGGTGTTCTGGGGTGGTCCACAGGGTAACCCACCTGCCACAGAAATACCAAAACCCACCCCATAAATCCACATCGCTAAACCAAGGCATTTTGCTGGTTAAAACTGTGTTTGGGCTGTAACTCAGACTGACATCTATTCTCCTGTTCACATTCCCCAACCTGAACCAGCCAGTTCAGGATTAGCTTCTTTCCAACTAATATCATTCTGCTAAACTCCACACTACATCCATAAACACTACTGCACATATATTACCAATATACTGCAAATTTCAGGCACATATACTGACCATATACTGGAACACACAATCATTGAATGACCATATAATACTCGTATACTGCACATGTAACAACCCTATAATGATTACGGAACGACCATATAGGGCCCTTTTATACTGTTCATATACTGAACAAACGTTGCATCAAATCTGCCCATATACTGCACCTAATGAGCCCTTGTATACACTGTTCAGAAACTGACCAAACCTTGCACCAAACCTGCCCATACACTGCACTTATGAAGCCATTATATATTGTTTATATGCTGACCAAATTTCGCACCAAATCTGCCCATATACTGCACCTTAAAGAGCACTTATATAGTGTTCATATACTGATCAAATGTTGCATGAAATATGCCCATATATGAAATATGACCAATTTTCGCACCAAATCTGCCAATATATTATACACTGTTCATATACTGATCATATGTTGTATCAAATCTGCTTATATAATGCACCTAATTAGCTCTTTTATATACTGTTTATAAACTGATCAAATGTTGCATCAAACCTGCCCGTATACTGCACTTATGGAGCCCTTATATATAGTGTTCATATACTGACCAATTGTTGTACCAAATCTAACTATATACTGCACTTATGAAGCCATTATATATTGTTTAAATTTTCAACAAATGTTGCATTAAACCTGCCCATATATTGCACTAAAGGAGCCCTTATATGTAGTGTTCATATAGTGATCAAATGTTGCACCAAATCTAACTATATACTGCACCTAAAGAGCCCTTATATACACTGTTTATATACTGAACAAACGTTGCACCAAACCTGAAAATACACTGCACTTATGAAGTCATTATATACACTGTTCATATACTGACCAAATTTCACACCAAATCTGCCCATATATTGCACTTAAGGAGCCCTTATATATACACTGTTCATATACTGAAACAAATTTGCACCAACCTGCTTATATACTGCACCAAAGGAGTCATTATATACGGTTCATATACTGAACAAATGTTGGACCAAACCTGACAATATACTGCACCTAATGAGCCCTAACATACACTGGCCATATACTGACCAAATGTTGCAAAACACCTGCCCATATACTGCACTTATGGAGTCATTATATATAGTGTTCATATAGTGATCAAATGTTGCACCAAATCTGCCCATATACTGCACCTAATGAGCTTTAGTATACACTGTTTATATACCGACAAAATTTTTCACCAAATCTGCCCATATATTGCACTTATGGAGCCCTCATATATATAGTGTTCATATACTGACAAACTTTTGCACTAAATCTGCCCATATACTGCACCTAATGAGCTTTTGTATACACTGTTTATATACCGACAAAATCTTTCACCAAATCTGCCCATATATTGCACTTATGGAGCCCTTATATATATAGTGTTCATATACTGACCAATTCTCGCACCATATCTGCCCATATATTGCACCAAAGGAGCAATTATATACACTCTTCATATACTGACAAACTTTTGCACTAAATCTGCCCATATACTGCACCCAAGGAGCCCTTATATAGTGTCCATATACTGACCAAATTTGCACCAAATCTGCCCATATGCTGCACTTATAAAGCCATTATATACTGTTTAATTACTGAACAAATGTTGCATCAAACCTGACAATATACTGCACTTATGAAGCCATTATATCCTGTTTATATACCGACCAAACTTTGCTTATATATAAATCATGTATTGTTCATTTATTACACCAATATGGGCATCAATATGCTGATTCCCAATACTGTGAAAGTGCACTTCTACGAATTGTGATTGAATTGTGATTATTTCTGCAGAAATAATCTTTAAAATAAAATACAACACTCATTAGAGTTTCCAAATGCAGTAAAATGAAGAAATCGCATGGTTTTCGGTGCAGTAATGCACAGTACCCAACACATACAACCCAAAACAATACATCAAACCATCATAACATTCCATAACATTACAACCACCTGTCTAATACAGCTCTGACACTTTGAGACTCCATGGACTCCAAAAGATCTTTCCAAGGATTTCTCTCTCCATTTTTCTCCACCTCTCTTTTCTACATCCGTTTCTTTTCACCTATCCCTCCTCTCTTTTCACTTACCTTTTTCTCTACCTTACTCTCCTCTCTATTTCTACTTTTCTTTTCCTCTATTTTTTAAATATTTACTTCCACATTCTCTCCTCCTTTCGGTCATGTTACAAAAATTTCTCACTTTTCTCCTTCGCCTACCTCTCCTCTCAACCTCTCTACCACTCTACTTTCTTTTCTGTTCTTTCTCAACCAATTCCTGCATCATTCTGTCCTCTTTTTTCATATAAGCCTACTTCTTCTTTTCTTTTCTTCTCCTCCTTTCCTATTTCTTGTTTTTTTCTTCTTCTTCTCTCCCCATCTCCCACACTACTTTTTTCATCGCTCAACTATTTTCCCGTCTTCCCTTCACTTTCTCTTCTATCGATCCTACTTTCTTCTCCTCCTGCATTGTCTTCTTCTCCCTTCTTCCTTCTTATCTTCTCTCCATCTCTGTCCTCCTCACTGACTCTCATCATTCTCCTCCTCTTTTCTCTTCTTCTATCCTCCTCTCTCTCTCTCTTTCTGTGCTGACCCACTTTTCTCTCCCTGAGAGGAGTGACTGACCCACTGCTGTCCCTGATAAGGATCCCATACTGCTCCACACACACACACACACAATAGACTACATAATTCCTATGTTCAGTTTGGAAATGATGCAAACAGGCCCAAGATCACAGCCAGCAAATCAGCACAGCCATATAAAATCACTGCCATCAAATCATGACCGATAATCAATAATCAGTACCTTTCACTCTCTCCTCTGCCAACCTGCTCTCAATCATCACAACTCAATACTCAATAATTTCCTAAAAGAATCAACATGACCAAATACTAAAATGGACATATGATGTAATAATCACTTTTGGCGTAGTATGATATTTACACGTGGGTCTCGTCTGAGGGAGGGATCTACACCTACTGGTCGCCGAGAGTCAGCAGATGAAGGAGATGTAATAATGTGTTTTCTGCTTCTATTACAGCTAAGCATGAACTTGCTTGTTTGTGTTTTGCCATTTACTACAAGCTAACGCTAAAGTGTAGTAAATGCTTAGCGTAAACTTATTTGCATAAAAGTGACAGAGCCCTTAAACGGCTCATTCTGAAAGGGACTAAAACTGTTGAGAATAGAGCTGATGAGATCTTTATCATTATGTGAGAGTGATTTTGTGCAAAGAACTATATGAACATGAACACTTAGTAGTGGATAACTCCACACGTTCCACCAGTTCTAGAGTTCCACTGTCAGTGTTTTATTAATAACAACTCAAATTCAGAACTAAACAACTAAAGAAGTAAACTGTGGGGAAAAGTGAGGTTCACTGATGAACCGAATCGTTTCCTAAAGAATCAATATGACCACAGACTCTTTTCCTTTAACCAATACTAAAGTGGACGTACTATGCAATAATCACTTTTTGCGTAGTATGACATTAACACGTGGGTCTCGTTTGAGGGAGGGATCTACACCTACTGGTCGCTGAGATTCAGCAGATGAGTGTGATGTGATTTTGTGCAAAGAACTTCATGAACATGTTTTGTGTCAAACGATCCACCAGTTCTAGAGTTCCACTCTCAGTGTTTTATTAATAACAACTCAAATTCAGAACTAAAGAAGTAAACTGTGGAGAAATTTGAGACTCTGATGAACCGAATCGTTTCCTAAAGAATCAAACCAAACCAAGAGAGAGACAGTGAGAAAGAGAGACAGGTGGAGAGAAAGAAAGATGGACAGACAAACAGATCCTTAGTTACTCATATTAACAGAGACATGGGATAGCTAGATAAATGGATAGACGTACAAATAGACATATAGATACAAACAGATAGACTCGCAGACAAAAAGACAGATGAAAGAATAGTTGGAC
Organism: Astyanax mexicanus; assembly: GCF_023375975.1. Taxonomy (NCBI): domain Eukaryota; kingdom Metazoa; phylum Chordata; class Actinopteri; order Characiformes; family Acestrorhamphidae; genus Astyanax; species Astyanax mexicanus. The sequence continues at coordinate 129,120,303 of NC_064408.1, read as the reverse complement.
GAACAGATAGATAGATAGATTACATAAATAGACAACAGACAAGCAGACAGAAAGACTGATAAACAGACAATTAGACAGACATGCATTCAGATAGACAAGATAATTAGACAGATAATCAGACAAACAGATAAGAAAATCAGACAGACAGAAAGATTGGTATTGGTCATGAATCAGAGCTGTGCTGATGGTCTCCCTGATCAGCTGGTTCTCGCTGTCTCTCTCTCTGAGCCACAGACAGAACGAGGGAGCCTCATATAAACATCCTGAAGTGAGGCACTAAATCTCTCACATGTTTACAGTGTAGGGGGGCACTATGAAAGGACCACCCAGCCAGTGGTGCCCCTCAGTTAAACGGTAAAATTGTCTATACCGTAGTGTTTTACAGTGTTTTCACACCTGTAGTTGGTTTCTATGGTCTGAATTAATGGATGAGTTTGTTTAATTGGATTATTTCCCTTTTGGTTTGGTTTGTTTTCACACAGGCACAAACCTAAATGCACCAAAACGCGACTCAACACTCAAAAAAGAATGTCCACACGAAATGAGTGTTCAACATCTGAAGCGTTACATTATGCAGAGATTTTTTTAATTTTCCCTTTAATCCATTTTGTACTGTTCACAAAAATACCACCAACCTTTTTAAATACCGTTAAAGCAATACTATACCCTGAAATATGGTGCCATATCGCCCACCCCTAATTATCACATCAGGGTTCTACTTTTTTTTTTTTTAACTGTTTTTAGCAAAAGAAAAATTCACACTGTTCTCATTATTTGCCATTATACTGAATATCTACTAGAGACAGATTATATCACTTTTTGCTTTAATCCTGGATATATGGAGATATTATAGTATTTGGTGTGCATTATTATTATTAGTAGTATCATGACATTCTGGATCATTGACTTCTGTTACAAATCCGATTAAATTCTTGTATTTTTTTTATATATCAGTTTTTAGGGGTGTGCCATATCACCACGTACGCAGTAATACAATTTAATTTTCATTTTGTTGCAGTAGTGTATTTTTTCAAAATTAATATATTTTTTTAATATAGTGTTTTGTCATTGGCAAGAGTATCGTTATTGCAAAGATACCATGAAATATTGTTTTTGAAATATAATTTCAGGGCCATTTCACCCACCCCTGATTAGAACACATAACACAATAAGACAGACTTTAATGTTCAATATTGTAATCAAACTTTATACTGAGGATGTTTCAATTTTTTTTTATTTTGCCCACCTACTGGACATTTTTCGCGTTTTCCAAACATGTTGTTTGCTCAGGTCCGAATAAGAATGAGTTTATAAACCTTGGTTTGGGTCTGGTTTAGTTTCACACACAAGAAACCTTGTGAGAGCATTCTCTTTTCTTATTGGTCAGATCTGTCTGAGGCAGGGTTAATAATGGAAGTAGGTGATGTTCTGGACTAGTTCATATGTCTGTACAGTTTAGCATGCCACAGCAGTGAAGATGCTTTAGTTTATAGTGGGATGATTCTGGGTTGATATCCAATATTACACATATATAAAATGTGCCCACACCAATGTGGCTATATACTGACAACCTACAGAAATACTAGATACACAGGTATAATTTTATACTGTTAGAACTAATTATCTAGAAAGTATAGCAGTTTTATACCACACCTGCAGTGTACAGAGAATTTATTTTGTAAAACTAACACTGCTTGGGTACATGTTTTGTTCCAATTGGTTATACTGGATTGTGCTTTATCAAGAAAGCCAGTTTAGAGACGTTTTGTTAAGTTTTAAATCTTAAACAAACTACAACCAGATCAAATCCAGAGTGAGGGACGTGTAAGGGTCCAAGAACCTGGTTTTGAAGGTATTCCCTCTTTTATACAGTTATACTCTGTCAAAACACTACATTTAAACTGATGAATAATAAAATATAACATTCAGTTTGTTTACAGATTCATTGAAAACACTGTACACACGGGAACTCCACTCATAAACTTCAAGACAAGATTGATACATAGCAGAAATTAGCATTTTTCTCCATTGTTGGGTTCTGAAGCTCATTTGCTAAGCTAGCTCTAGCACAAATAAAGTTTTAGGGAGCTCAGTACAGCTGGTATTGGCTAACCAAACTGAGAACCGATGATTAAAAACATAGACTTACTTAATTAGTTAAACTTCTTGCAGATTTCTACATGCAGGTTCAGAACATTGCTGTTATCAAACATTGGAGAAACATACAACTAGGTTGGACCTGTGTTTTCGAAATTAGAGTGCGCCCTGTCCTGTGACCATCTTAAATGCACTGAATGAATGAGCTACTTTGGTCTGTGTTAGCCACAAAGAAGAAATCTGGAGCGTCAGACATAATATTCATAAAATACTGTTAAAATGCTTTAATACTGCAGTACCGCAGCTACTCACGTAGATACCACATCCACCCAAAAACACACCACAGCTATCCACGCAGATACCACATCAACCCATTTAAATACCACAGCAACCCACGCAGATACCACAGCATTCCACAGATACCACATCTATCCACGCAGATACCACATCAACCCAACGAGATACCACAGCAACCCATGCAGATACCACAGCAACCCACGCAGACACCACAGCATTCCACAGATACCACATCTATCCAGGCAGATACCACAGAAACCCAACTAGATTCCACAGGAACCCACGCAGATTCTACAGGAACCCACCCATTTACTACACCAACCCACCCAGACACCACAACTACATACAAAAGATACCACAGCAACCCACCCAGAGACCACAGCATTCCACAGATACCACATCTATCCACGCAGATTCTACAGCAACCCACCCAGATAACACAACTACTACTAAGATACCACAGCAACCTACGCAGATACTACAACTACCTACAAAGATACCACAGCAACCCACGCAGACACCACAGTAACGCATGCATATAACACAGCAACAACCCATGCTACCCACCAAAATACCACAGTAACCCACACAGATTTGCAAATCCAATCTGATTACTTGCCAATAAATGTGCGGACATCTCAACATATCTAAATTGAGAAAATAATCTGATCTGCCTGCAGTCTGAACACACTGTGTTGGACTCAGTCCGCCATTGCCATAGTCATTTGGGTGGCTTTCGAAGGACTAACTGGTCTATCAGCATGTCGTAACAATCAACTTGTACGGTCTCACTGATGAACCAGCGAGGTAAGACTGGAAATGCTGGTAGACCAGCTAAACCATCCAACTCACTGCTAAGATACCCAAGATACTGGCAAAGAGGTTTATTATCATTAAATACCTTAAGCTAGATTGACCAGACCAGGCTGTATTTTTTTCAGCAGGTACGTTTGAAAGGATTGGGTAATGGGGGGGGGGGGGGGGGGGGGGGCAATGTATGTAATGAAGCTACACTCGGACTGCACTGGAATTTCTGGTTCTGTAACTGAGCATGTCCAATCAGTTCCCAGTTTAACCAGTTCTGCTGTTCACACTTCTTTACCCTGATTCTCATCACTCATGAGCTACACTTCAAAAGTCTGAAATCAGTTTCCAAATTAATAACACTTTCATATCCTGTTTACTCTATAAAACAAATAATGAAACTATATATCCTTAAGTCTATCCTTAGTTTTTACTTTCTATATCTTTGACATTTTCTCTCTCTCTGCAACTGGTCAGCAGGCAGAACTACTGAGAGGAGAAAACAGCACCAAGGAGAGCAACCATACACTCATTCACTCAGAGAGAGAGAGAGAGAGAGAGAGAGAGAGAGAAACAGGTAGAGAGACCAAAAGAGAGATAAAAACAGAGAGAGAGAGCTAGATAGACAAAGACAGATAGTGAGAAAGGTAAGAGAGAGCAGTGAAGAGAGAGACAGGTGGAGAGATAAAAACAGAGAGAGATAGACCAAGTCAGAAAGAGAAAGGTGAGAGACAGGTAAAAATATTAAGAGAGGAAAAGAGAGACAGGAAGAGAGAGGAAGAGAGAGACGGGTAAAGAGAGAGAGTTGAAAAGACAGGAAGAGAGAGGTAAAGAGACAGAGAGGTAGAGACAGGTGGAGAGATGGAAACAGAGAGAGAGAGATAGATAGACAGCCAGAGAGAGGAAGAGAGAGACAGGTAAAGAGAGAGGTAAAGAGACAGGAAAAAAGGTAAAGAGACAAAGAGAGATAGATGGTCAGAGAGAGAGAGAGAGAGAGAGAGAGAGAGAGACATGGGTGAAGAAGAGACAGAGAGGTAGAGACAGGTGGAGAGATGGAATTAGAGAGAAAAAGTCAGAGAGAGGAAGAGAGTGACAGGAAAAGAGAGAGAGGTAAAGTGACAGGAAAAGAGAGATGGGTAAAGTGAGAGAGGTGAAAAGACAGGAAGAGAGCGGTAAAGAGAGGTAGAGACAGGCGGAGAGATGGAAACAGAAGAGGGTTTTCCATCCACCAAGTTTTTGCGCATTTTGAAAATGCGCATGAAAAAAGCTGGATGGAAAAAGTCAAAAATTCGAAAAAAGCCCCAAATATCGCAAAACGATTTTTACGCTAGGAGGGGGTGGAAAAGTTAGAATATCGCATCGCCAAAATTCGGAAAAACTGGATGGAAAAGGGTTTTTCGCATAAAAAATGACGTATCAGAGCAAAAACAGAATCAAACCTCTCCATGCTTGTTTGGCGTCCTCTCCCACGTTATCTAAAGTTTATTCGCATAACTGTAGTGAATGGAAACACGGCTTAATTCGCATTTTTTTCTGCCGAAATTTGGAAATTGCGCATTCTTTTTTCGAAAGGTTTGGATGGAAACCTGACTAGAGAGAGAGAGATAGACAGCCAGAGAGAGGTAGAGAGAGACAGGTAAAGAGAGAGGTAAAGTGACAAAGAGGTAGAGAAACAGGTGAAGAGATAGACGTAGAGAGATAGATGGTCAGAGAGAGAGAGAGAGAGAGACACACATAGGTGAAGAAATCAAGGTAAAGAGACAGGAAGAGTAAGGTAAAGAGCGAGAGATAGAGACAGGTGGAGAGATGGAATCAGAGAAAGATAGTCAGAGAGAGGAAGAGAGAGACAGGCAAAGAGAGAGAGAGGTAAAGTGTAATGATTTTCATGCTACTATAATTGACCAACACTGGCCATGCTCCATGCTCCAATTCACTGATTTAAGCTAGTTTTTATTTATTTCCATTAGTTTTAAAGTTATGTTGGGGTGTTCCAACATCGGTGCATCCCTAATTAATATCCTTCAGTTTCATTTTCCTGTAATAAAAAGCTCTTTAAGGATTTGTAAGAAAAGCAAATACGGGCCTGCTGATGTTTAACCAGAATCTGTTTTCAAAAGAAATATAAAATACAAAATATTTGTTATTTTAACATGATCCACTTCTGACACAGGCATTTAGTTGCACACAGTACATATTTATAGCTTCTGTAAGTGATTCTATAGGGAATATACAGACAAAAATAATTTTCAGAAGATTGTTCTGAAATTAAGGATATTGAAAAGAGTCTAGAAAAAACTTTCTACTAGATCTTGGAAAACTGCTGTAAAAAAAATTGCACACTGTGTACAGTAACAAGAGCAATTAATAGTGAGGTCAGAATGGTGGATGATTATCAACACCACACCTCATCCATAACTCCCAACAAACTCTTTCCAAACCACTGTTTTTTCCACTGTTCCCAAGCTCAATGCATCTCTCCATCCAATCCATCTTTTATTTTACTGTATCTGCCCATTTTCCTACCCATCACTCCATCTGCATTGTTTAGCCAAAAGTCATGACTTTTTCCAAGCCAAAAAAAAACTGAGACAATGGACAATTCTAGCCAGATGCTACCAGTCACCATCATTACCACCAACTACACACTGTTACGTCTCACTCCAACTCCTATAGTTCCTGTGGCCTTGCCATGAGCACACTGGCCAGCGATGTTCCATCAACCACGCTCACAAGATAACACCTCAGATCCTATACAGGTGTGTGCGTTCCCAAGATTTTCCCTGAGGCAACACTTAATTTATTCATTTATGAATTTGCAAACTGCTGGTTCATTGATTTTATCTTGATTATTCACTTTTAGCTTGTTAGAAATAAAAAAAAAAGCTTTCAGTGATTCGCATCAATGAGTAAACTATATATTCTCTGTGTAAAGAGCCTGACAGTCATATCACTCAATAAATGTATGTCTAGCTAAAAACTATTTTAGCATAAAATGTAAAATCAACATGTGCCGCAAAACAAAAAGACAACCATGCCATCTTCTCACATCACACTACAAAAATCGCTAAAAAAGTAAAAAGACTTTTAGGTAAAGTCATGTGGTTCAGAGTGAATGCAGCTTTGTGTGTACGCAGGCCTGTACGTGTGAACAGGACTGGGTCACCTGCAGCATCTCTGAGGTCCTAAATGTCCGGCACTCTCTCGCTTTATTAAATTACAGCATAACTCGCGCCCTACGTACGTCCAGAACTCTCACAATAACCCATTCTCTGCACATCACTGAGCGATTCTGGATGCGCTAAACTTTCTGCACAAATGTTAATGTTCTTCACACAAACCCAATACCCCACATCTCAGTGTACATCACATTTATACTATCGTTTTTCCAGCGTTTAAATATGTCAATATTTCTAAGTTGAGATGTGCAGGTCAATAAATGTACATATGTATGAAACAAGCACTTATTTGATAGTTGTAAATTTCCTAGTCTGAGACTTAGGGCTGATTTATATATTTATTATTTCTATATGATTTATGGAGTCAAAGTGTTAGCTACAGTGTAGCATGCCTGTAGGCCTGTCTTGATAAATATATTATTGATTTATCGTACAATAAATAAACATGATCTCAATAATCAGGCTACCAAAAAACAGGCTTGTAAAAATTATCATAACAGCAATCATAATAACGACACATTAAAAAATTATATATATAAAGCATCTTAACAGATATAAGCTATACAAAAGTAACGTATTTGCTGTAGAAAAAGATGAATCTGTGTAAAAGTAGGAGTGCGCTTCTAAACCACATATAATGGTAGCAACATGCACAGCAGAGCTGGGGGAGAAAGCTGCGCTCGCTTCTCCTGCAGAGAAACTGAACATGGAAAGGAAACAAGAGTTTTTCACTCAATAATCATCATTTAACCAGCTCTATTTAACACATATACACCAGAAACACAACTACCACCTATCTGTAGAACAGTGTAAAATTCTGGAAATGCAAATGTTCTCTTATTAAAAACACTAAAATACAAAAAAAAAAATCCACTATATTTAAAACATTGTTATATACAGACCACAATTCAAAGTCTTATTAATAAAGAAAATCAAAGGATTATCAAATGAAAAAAACACTGAAGTCTTAAGAAACATTTGTAATAATAATGTCCGCATTTAAGTTAATGGGATGGCAAATGTATAAGAAATTATGACTCCTATACAATAAGAAAATCAAAGGTTTATCATATCAACCCACTAAATATGTAAAGAGCTAATTCTCCTGTATTCTATGTTTATCTTTCATGTGATATTATTGTAGCAGTAATATTGGAGTAATGGGAAGTCATACCTAGGAAAAAAAGTCTATTCGGTTTTGCATAAACCAGAATCTGAAATCCTATTAAGGCAAAAAGCAAATCAACCTGTTATCAAATGACATCATTCAATCCACAAAGATCGCATTCTATACAATTAATCATAGAATTTATATGTGATCAAACTTACAAAATGGGTGAATGGACAAGGGCACCGCAAAACATTTGTGCTTAGGACCCCAAATGGCTAGCCTTGAGCAGCTCTATAATGCTCTATAATGTTCATATGATCCACAACACGCTCATACTGACAGACTGTAATACAGTATAGGAAGCGTAGGGGGCTCTATAATGCTCTATAATGCTCATATGATCAACAAAATGCTCATTCTGACAGACTGCAATACACTACAGGAAGCGTAGGGGGCGCTCTACAATGCTCTGTCGCTTTGACAAACTGCATTATAATAAACAGTTACAGTAATAACTAATAAGGGTTAATTAAGCAACGTTATATATGAGATGCTAACCAATCAGCTGATTCTTACTAGGCAGGTTATACACACTAAAAATGCTATACGCTAACAGACTAATGCTAATGCTGTTTACAGCCTCTCGATATTTAGACTAAATCATATTTTTCTTGTTCATGCACACCATCGTCACAGAATTTAGAATAGTACTGATAAAATATCACCACATCATCCACCCAAAAATCCATACAGCAACCAAGAAGGACGCTTCATATAGGCCAAGATGGTGCTTAACTGCATCTGTGGGCGAGAATCTGCAAGATTACAGCAGTTACCTGTGAGCTCTCACTGTGGAGACTGGATGGGCTCCTCACTCCCTGCTGATGTAAGCAGGGCTACCAACCAATCTGGGCGTCCGCTAGGTCATATAGAACAGCTGAGCGGTTAGCGTTGCTGGGTCATGTAGACAGAGCCAGGCAGTTCGGCTCAGGAACTGGAGGAAACTCAGCTTTCCTTCCAGGCTAATCGTCCAAAATCTCCAGATCATGCTAAGATACTGATTACAGTTAAGCCATTAATGGTAGATGTTGCTAATAATGCATGAACGAGAATAGCCACGATTTAGCATGATGGAAAAAAAACATTTAAGCTGATATACACATACACTAGCATTAGCATGTTTGGTTGAGCAATGCCTATTAAGTCAAATAACTAGAAAACATCCAATATATCCACATACACCATATGTCCAAATGTTTGTAGACACCCTTTCCAGTGAATGCATTAATTTACCTTAAATTAAGTTGCAATAGATGTGCAAATGCACAAGCACATACAGCTTGTCTAGAACCTGCACAAAAAGTACTGCCAATAGAATAGGACTCTCTGGAGCAATTAGTTGTGAACAGCATGCAAATGCCATACATGGACTAGTGTTCTTTAGAATGGCGATCATCTAACATCTTAACCTTACTAATGCTAAATCAAAACCTCCTTCAAAATCAAGTAAAACTTTTCCCAAACATTTGAGACAGTTACTCTAACAGAAGCAGAATAAACTGTCAATACTCTCGATTTCATAAGAAACAATGAATTAGCGGGTGTATCAATACTATCGCCCATATCGCATACTACAGAAATAACCATTAACTGTGTGAAGATTCATAAGTGGGTTCTCCAACCCACAAGTTACATTTTTTTCCTTTTCTTTTTTTTTCTTTTAAACAAAAGAAAAAAACATAACATTTGTGATTCTGATCAGTGTGACCAGGATCATAATTATGTTCAACGATAGCAAACGAGAGGTACTGGCTACATTTTGCTACAAATGGTTGTAGAGCTAATTACTGCTAACATGCTAACAAAGCAGCCTAATGTTTCTCCCTAATGAGCATTTGTAGAGTAGGACTTTAAAGCAAGGGTACTAATTGGTGGCTAAAACCTTCCATGCTAGCAACATTAGCATGAACAGTTAAGCTATTCCACTGACAAATGTTAAAATGTAAATGAGTCAATTCTTGTACGGTAAAAGTTTTGGGGAAATTATAGTGACCTTCCCATTGAAGGTTACCTCTAACTAAAAAGGGTATGGGAGGGTACAGGTTAAATATTGGCAGAAAATGATGAATGGGATTGGGATGTTCAAATTCCAAGTAGATAAATGTCAGAAGCACACGATTCCAAAATCCCATAGAACAATAGGTAACAGTGCATCTTAAAGTTTTGAGGCATCTGAAGTTCAATGCATCACAATTTTCCAATGAAGCGCTGCATTTTACATCACCACTACAATCAAGGCAAATCACTAAAACCTATGTCTACATTTATGTAAATAAAGAATCTCCCAAACATCACTTATACTATATAAAACCTTTGTCAGACCTTTTTTGTAAGATTTCGAAGTTAGGACAGAAGCAGCTAAGTGCCGTAGATCCTAAAATATCCCAGCTCAATCCCTGTTGGCCGGAACTAAAAAATCTAACTAAGAACAGGATTGGACAGGATTGGACAATCATAGATCAATCCAAGATATGCTTGATTTCAACCAACAATATTCATCTTAGAAAATTTAAATTTATATGAAGACAAAAAGCTACAACAATCAGGAAAGTAGGGACACAAACAGCAGCATGACTAGACCTTTAGGCTAAAACTAAAACCTGCTATCTGCTGTCTAATCTGTGCTGGAGTTTCTGTTTGGGTTAATAGGCTGTTGTACACCACATCCATTTATAGTCACTGAGATAAGACTAGTGTCAGTCTAAGTCCAGTGTGTGTTAGCAATGTTAGCATAGCATCTTTCAATGTAAACTAAACCAACAGTACGTCGGACACCAAACACGTCTTGCCTAATCAACTGAAGCTTGAAGAGTCAGTGATCAATTAAAATTTTTCTGATTTTAAGCTGAACTGTTCCTTTAACATACATGAAAGACCAGTGTATACATTTTAGTGCCGGGAACAGTTGGCATAATCTTCAACTAATAATTGTAAAGTTATGTGTTCTTTCTACTTCTATAAAGTATAAAAACAACACAAGACAGGGTCACTGACCCTAACTAAGTTCAGTGAAAAATCTGTGCTGTGTCGGCACTGAAAAAGCTGCCATTCATTGGAAAAGCGACTTGTTTGGGGCTACATAGAAATCAATGAGGAATCACATGAATGGAAGGGACTGTCCTGAAAGAAAGAGGGCAAAGTCATACTGGGGCAGTGCCACAGGAAGAGAGAAAACGGGCCACAGAAGGCTTTAAGAGGAGACACACTGTGGCTGGAGTCAAATAATTTATAGAAATCTATTATATTAAATTATTGTACCTCTGCATTTCTCAATAAATTTGATTACTTATTCGATTAAATCAAATATAATAATTAATAAGGCCAAATCTGACGAATGGGATGATGATGCCTTGTGTCATGAAAATTCTGAAGTTCTGTCTAAGAGATGTGTGTTTTAGGGCGATTTTCCAATTTAAAGTTTGAACAAAAGTTCAACCGAGGCTTTGTGTCTGTATTACATTGTATTTAGTCGGGTTACTTTTGTCCAGTTCAACACTGCAGTTTAGTGACTGAAAGCACTCAAGAATTGGGTGGGCAGAGCCCAGGTTAGATGTTGGACATAGGTTTGCTGTGAGTTCCCCAAGTTGCCTTTCTAGGTGTTGTGCTGAATTGTGCCTACTTGCAAGAACGTGACTCCCTTTGAGTGGAGGTGTGTCTTGCAGCAGAATGAACGTAGCAATTTCCCTCAGATCTACAGTTACAGTATATACAGAAATCTGCTGTACCCATACTGTTCCTCTATAAGTATAACGTCATGTATCATCAGATAATCAATCATCAAAGTGGAAGTTGAAAGCCAATGTCCTAGTACTGCAGCTAAAAGGCTAATGTAGCTAACCTTTACACAAGAATCAGACTTAACACTTAACATTTCAAGGCAGAGAAATGACTGTAAAGCTACCAATAGCCTTAATACTAATACAAAAATACATTTACGCACTTTACATATACATGTGTGAGCTAGCTGATTAATTAGTATTAGAATATTCAAAAGAGACTTCCACAGAAAATAATAAAATGAACACAATTATGGATCAGGCAAGAACCTAAAATAAAGCATTAAGGAAAGTAACTTGCTAAAACTTTTCATGCTAGCCACAATAGCATATGTACGATTAAGCTATTTCATTGACAAATGTAAAATGCAAATTAGTAAATTATTATACAGTAAAAGTTAGCATGACTTCAGTTACTACTAGAAAAACACCAAATTTGGGAATTATAGTGAACTTCCCATTGAGGTCACTTTAAAACTAAATGAGAAAAGACACACTAGGCTCTTTTACTGTAAGAAGTGTCCTTATACAGAAAATGCTTAAATATTACGCGGTACATTAAAAAATAAAACCACTCTACTGTTGGTCAAGAGCCACCTCAATGCTAGCCCTCTAAGAACATAATGAAAACAATTGACATGTGTATAAAATTATCATAATAACCAACAAAACCCAAACTAATGAATGAAGACATAGAGTCAATAGCAGAATCAGCTCTCGAAAAAAGATTGCCAGTAAGGTGTGGCCTTGACAAAGCCTACCTCTCAGTATAATTGATTAAAAGGAAGCCGTTCAGAGAGATGCAGATGGCACTGTAAGTCTTTTAATCAGGACTGAATGGGTATCTGTGAAATCCATCCATTCTAATCAGATCTCTAGGAAAACCTTAAATAAACTAGACATGTTTGGGAACTTCTGACCTTGGTGTCATATCTAGCAGAGTCTGGATCTTTCCAAGCCCAAACACACCTCATAAACCTGGTAGGTGTGTTCTATCATCAATGCCAAGATGTTGAGAAGATAGAGCTGGAACTGCAGAATCCTCATATAGACTGAGGTAGGTTCCATCCCCTTAGTATAGAGATCTTGATTTGGAATAAACAGACCACAGTCTAAAACATTTGATTATGTGAGCCAAAGAAATTCAAAATGTTAAGTTAAATAGATGTTCTTTAGAGATGGAACTGGCTTCTTCAAATGTTTCTATCTAAGCTTGCTTCCAAGAATTAGTGGTAATTCAGACTAGTCAGACTAGTTCTTCAATTGTTAAATCACATCTACTAAAGCTGGCCATTTTCAGGTGTGCTAGAGCAGGAAGGTTGGCAAACTATTGTAGACACCAGAGCTAAAATTTAAGAACCCTTATCTAGATCATGGTTTGTTGCAGCTAAAGCTTATTCTGAGAGAGCAAAGAGGTAGGCCTTAATCTAGAACATCTAAGACTGGTTTGATAGAGAAATCCACAATGTCGCAGTACATATCCTTGCCTCCAAGGTTAAAGTCTGATCTGTAAGGAACCAAATGAGGTTCTTCCACACCAAGCAAGCATACTTGGCACCTTTCTAAATTGGTGTACATAAGATGACTCTGTTGCTAGCAGACTAGCCCAATGTCAAACTGCACCCATGCTGCTTTACCCCACTGGTAGAGATACTAGAATCATCCAAATGATCTCTTGCATTTTAACAGGCCACATTAATGATCCCGATCCCACAAGTCCAAATACACCTCCGCTGAAACCATTTCTAAGGTGGATTGGTGGTGACAGATTTGGTGGAAATGGTAACATGGAAAAAGGAACAGCAGGGAGGGGGGAAAGTGTGTCCATTTTGAACCGGCATTGTACTTCAGCACCACAGCAAAAGCCTTGCACAAACCGCTCCAAGGAGATGAGGGGTGTAGGCACAGTCACATCCCAGCCTTGCAGCACATATATGGAGGAAAAATGAAGAACACCAGATGCCATTTATGTGCCATTTTAACATTTTAGACCCTCAAAAACAGGGATGCTGTTTAAGACCCATAGCAGTTTTAAAAAAAAATGCACATAAGCCATTACCAGTGTGCACGTATGCACATTAATGGTAAAACTGTAACGTCACCCTATATTATCCACTGTAAATATTTGCATATATGGTTGCCAAGATTTAAAACAAATCATGCACATACCTCTCTAGGCATGGCTGGTTAGTGTTAAAATAGCAGCTTCCCTCCAGAAAAAAAAGACACTGCAGTTTTGCATTAATGCAATTGTGGCGTGTGGGAAGGGTTTTAAATCTTTTTTCCTTTGGGTTTTTTTTCTTACATTGCAACCCCTTACTTGCATTCAAGATGCACCTTTTTTTCTTGGGGTCTGATCTTTAAGAAACAGATATCCAACAATTAGTAGAATGAAGGTTTTAAGGTTTGTTCAGGGTTTGTGTGGTGCAACTGAGGAAGATGATCTATCATGCTAGCTAACTAACACACTAGACGTGGTGGTGATGGTGGTGGTTAGCTGGCCATCATTAAGACACCATGGTGATAGATAGCCGGATACATATAGAAAAATAGACAGATACATATATTCAGTGAGGGAATGTGCACCTTATCAAGGTCCAAAACGACAAGCCAAGCAAGCAATCGGTGACTGGTGGTGATTTTCAACCGCTTTTGCAATAATGTGAGAATGATGCAGAGGCTGTGGATGATGCTAAGGATGAAGGATGAGAAGAGATGATGGGTTAGGGTGTTGGTTTCGGGTCATTTTGACCCAGTTTGAAGGAAGAAACCATTTCAACAGCACAGACTCTAAGCTTCATCCAGAAGCCCGGCGCTGCACGGGCTGCACGGCCTGCACTGCCTGCTCTGCGGCCAGTCGGCGCACTGTCTCCGGGAAGAAATTGGGCAGCCAAGGCGCTGCCGTGATCAGTCAGAGGAACATCGGAACAGCCCCTGAACTGCCCTTTTAGAGCCATGGCCAGCCTACCAGGTCTAGCAGTCAGCAAGCTAACCAACCTACCTACCTAACTACTTACCTATATACATAACTAACTTACCTACCTACCTACCATCTCAAAAACCAACCACAGGAGGTTGACAGGGGAGGTGAAAATGCACCAACCGGCGGGTGCTTCGTTTCTTACCTCAGGCGGCGGTTCGTGTCCAGCTTCCCGAAGCAGCCATTAGTAGCAGCAGCAGTGTCCTACTCCTCCTGTCCCTCCGCCTGTGGCTCCTAAACCTCCACAAGCAGAGAGATAGACCTCTACAGAGCTTACACAGACAGATAGATCTCTACAGAGCTACCAGTACCAGTGCCAGACCACAAAACCGGCAAAAAAATAAAAAATAAAGCTCGGACACCCCCTCCCCCCCAAATAAAAAATCCGCCACCCCTCCACAGGGTGCGATTTTCAGTCCAAAAAGACGCCGATTATCGTTTGTGTTTGTTAGCTAGCTAACCAGTTAGCTAGTATGTCAGTGAAATCCTCTCCTCCTCAGCTCCCACCGCTTCTGCTGCTGTACTGCTGCAGTCGGTCTGATCAATCTACCTCAGAAACGGCGGCGAAAAACGCCGTATTTCGGTCCACGCTGAAGAAAAACGTCCACAACCGGCTTCTCTGAGAAGGTTCGGGTGATATTTTCCTCAGTTTTCCCTCAGATTTCCCTCTTTTAGCCGCTCTTTTCCCCGTTTAGAGGGCGAGAATCCCCCTCGGCTCGCTGTGTGTTTTGTGCGGCTTTTCGGTGGCTAGCTCTCTCAGGCTAGCTAGTTTCTCACTGGAGGCTCTGCTGCTGCTGCTGCTTGTTGTGGTGGAGGAGGAGGAGGTGGAGGTGGTGGAGGAGAAGTAGCAGAATGTAGTAGAGGGGGAGTGGGTGGTGGTAAAGGGGTGAGAAGGAGATTAAAGATTAAATTAAAAACAATATAAAACAAAAAAAAACACACCAAACGAAAAAAGGCTAAAAAACGTAAAAAAAAACGCAAACCCGGGCTGTTTCTCCGCCAATTAGCGGCGCTGCGCCCCCCTCAGTGCCCGTTAATCTCACTCGGCTCGCTCTGGCTGGGAGAGAGGGTGAAGCGCGCCCCCGCACACCGGGCTCGTTCACGACCGACCGACCGCTCGCTCGTTAGTTCGCTCGCTCGCGCGCCTCTGCTGGGAGGAAGGCACACGCGCGCACCCGCGCGTCCCTGCTGAAGTGGAAGCTGAAGCGCGCGCCCCCGATCCGAGCGAGCAGCGCTCGGTTGACTTTCCCCTCACAAAATGGCCGCCTAAACAAACCTCTCGCGCGCGGCGGCCGCCGCCAGCTCCGCCGGATTCCTCTCGGATTCGCGATAAAAGAGGCGGGATTTCGACCGCAAAGCTACAATAGTCCGAAAACGACGCGCTTAAGTGTCGCTGGACTCCGTAGGGTTCGTTAAAATCGACGTGTAACCCTCGCCAAGCTGTGAAACAACTGCAAATGTTGTTGTGCACTTGGTGCTAACTGTTAGCTACGCTATGCTAAGCTAAGCTAGCTTCGACTTCTACAGCAAAAGTACACCGTCACATTCATTACTCAGAATGTAATGTAATACAAATACTCCGCTACCTTACTTAAAGTGAACATTTTGGTTATCTATGCTTTACCAGAGAAGTTCACTTTTAAGACAGCCTTTTATTTCTATTCTTTACATTTTCACAGAAATATCTGTACTTTCTACTCCTCAGCTAGCTTCGACTTCTACAACAAAAGTACACGTTCACATTCATTACTCAGAATGTAATGTAATACAAATACTCCACTACCTTACTAAAATGGAAATTTGGTTATCTATATTTTACCGGAGTAGTTAGTTTTTAATACAATATTTTATTTCTACTCCTTACATTTTCACACAATTATCTGTACTTTCTACTCTTTACATTGTAAAAATTGCCTTGTTACAATGATACACAAATGTGGTTGCGCAGTTGGTGGTATTTGTTAGCTGTGCTAAGCTTAGCTAACTTCAATTTATACAGCAAAAGTACAGGTTTACATTCATTTCTCAGAATGAAATGTAATACAGATTTGGTTATCTACACTTTACTGGAGTAATTAATTTTCACGCAACCTTGTTTTCTATGATCCATGCAGAGTATGAAGAAAAACTTAAGACAAAAGTCCAACTAAGCTTCTTTAAAATATTTCTAAAATACATTCATTTTCAATGTGCTTATATTCAGCTGAAACAGGGGGCATTGTGCATTCCAAACTTATCAACATTTACATTTTAATAGAAGATTATAGTCATTATGGCTTTTAGAAAAATGTGTTTTGGGGAGGGGGGTAGTGCACTATAGGACTCTGTGACATCGCCTAAGCTTTTGTTTTTAGCCTTAATGGCTTTATTTTTTCCCCCTTACATTAATTTTACTTTTATACTTTAAGTAGTTTTGAAACCAGTACTTTTACTTAAAGAGTAAAAAGTTTGAGTTGATACTTTAACTTCTACAGAAGTATTTTAAAGAAGTATCTATACTTCTACGTACAGAGTAATGAATGGAGATACTTTCGATATCTTTGTCTAAAAGCCATGATGACTATAATGTTATATTAAATATTAAAATGTTAATGTTAAGTTGCTTCATCGAAAAAGTAACTTGAGTCACAGTTAAAGTGGTCTTTAAAGTGCTCCATACTTAAGTGGAAGTACTAAAGTATTCAACATTACTCAAGTATTGAACATGGAGATATTTAAATTTCAACAACATTGTCTACTTCCTAACAATATTGCTAGGAATGTTGTCTAAAACTTCTTGGATAAATGTTGTAGCAATGTTTTCTCATTTGTAAGTGTTGCTAAAAATTATGGACATCATTGTAGCATTGTTCACATTCATTTTACAATGTTGTTAAAACGTAATCCAAACGTTGCACTTTTTGTTTTATCAACAATGTTGTTTCAATGTTTTCACAACTTAATCATTAGCCTCTCTGTCTTCACCTTTTGACAAACGTTTTCTGTCCATTAATTCAACCACTTAATTTTGTGACAATATTGTGGGCAATAAAACAATAGGTTGTCACAATGTTTTGCCAACATTTTCTACTTCTTTACTTTAAAATGTTGCTGAAATGTTTGGACAAGGTTATATCCTTATTTGCAACATTGCTGAAACCTTTTGACAATGTTTAAGTAACATCTCCTTTATTACAATGTTGCTACAAACTTTGGACAATATTGTAGCAATGTTGTCTAAGTTTTGCTAAAACCTTTGGACAGAGTTGTAACAATGTTGTTTACTTTCTTCGAATATTCCTACAATATTGTCCGAAGGTTGCACTGATTGTTGAAATCTACAAAAGTACAATTGCTTTTACAACTTTTTCTATAATTCCAATTATGTTTCATTATTCATTAACTTGTGGTAGATCACATATATTTTGCACATTTTAAATTTGTATCAATATTGTGGGCGACAATAGTCGCCATGTTCTACCAATGCTGTCTACTTTTTTACTTCATAATGTTGCTGAAACCTTTTTTATAACATGTTTTTGTAACACCTCCTTTTAAACAATGTTGCTACAAACTTTGGAAAACATGGTAACAACATTGCTTCCTTTCTTACTTATTTTTTATTTGTTCAATTTCAGTTTGAAATCTGTTTATGTTTAATGTATGTGGTCGCAACATTACTTGTGGACTATGTTGTGGTAACATTGTTTGCTTTCTTACAACATTTCTAAAACCTTTTGAAACTGTTGTAGTAATGTTGTATACTTTTATAAAATGTTGTGTTTTGACAAAACTAACGAACCAGAACAGTAGGTTGTGAAAAAATATATAACACAATGTTCTAAAAACATGTTAAGCTATGTTTAAAGTTGATAAATGCCAATTATAACAGAAGATCTCATAATTATAATAAAGTATCTTGTTATGAGATATACATAATCTTTTTTTGACTGAACTAGCAAGAAGTGGCAGTTACTTGCAATTATGATGACATAATTAAACATCTCGTTAATACAAGAAAATATTGTGTTATAAGAATTTTGTAATCATTCTACATTTTATAATAAATAAGGTATCATGTTAAAATTAGGTAATAATTATTGCAAAACAAATATTTGTTATTCTGTGAAAAAAGGATACACACTTTATTGCCTAAAGTATCCATGCAGATAATTGAACTCAGGTGTTTCTGAATCACATTCCTGTCCACAGGTGTATAATAATAAAAGCAGCAGCTAGGCATGCTGGGATTGCTTCTGCAAACATTAGTGAAAGAATGGGTCTCAGGTTCTCAGGAGGTCAGTGAACTCCAGCACTGTGGTACTGTGATAGGATGCAGCACCTGTACAACATGTCCAGTCATGAAATTTCACTACTCACTACTAAATATTCTACAGCCAACTGTCAGTGATATTCCATCGTTCAATGTTTTAATGATCTTTGGAGCAACTGCGCTTGAGGACACTTTCAAAGTTCTTGAAATTCTTCTTTTCAAAATGACTGACTGAAAGATTTTAAAATCTTTACTTTAGTTGAGGAGTTCTTGTCATATAATGAATCAGTTTACAACTGATGCTCTCAAACAAGTAAAGAGGCAAAAAAAAATCAAGTAATTAACTCTTGATGAGTTCAGCACAGCTGTTAACTGAAAGCCTGAATTCTAGGTGACTCTACCTCATAAAGCTGATTGAGAAAATGATGGGATGTGTAAAGCTGATCATCTAAGAAAGAGATGCAGCATTAAAGAATGTAAAATATAAAACGAAATCTGGTTTGTTTAACACTTTTTTGTTTACTAAATTTTTGTTTTCATAGGTTCAATGATTTTAGTCGTAATCTACAATGCAGATAATTTTTTAAAAAATGAAAAAAAAAAACCACTCAATTTTAAGGTGCATCTAAACTTTTGACTGGTACTGTATATAAGAGCTGCATTATAAGCACACATTTTACACAGCGATGTTCATACACTATTGTTAATTAACCAAAACACATTGAGTACAAATACACATTACTGTTTACAGTATCAGGCTCATTTCACACCAGAAGAAATGATCAAATTCACTGAAACACCTCCTAAAGCTCTAACTTTCATTCAGCTCATCATCTCGTGACTCACTTTTGAGCTGTATTTGAAATAAAACATTAGCAGGAAGTGCGTCATCACACTGTAATGACGTTAGGGTTCACACTGGTGCTGAGGCCTTCACTGATGCCCTCTAGTGGCAAAGAGAGGTCTTAATACCAGTACTGAGTACTCTGCATTCTGCAGAACACTGCACGAAGAACACACTACATGAAGTGTGGAGGTGTGTAGTGATGATCTCTGAAGCTACATGAAGTTTGGAGGTGTGTAGTGATGAACTCTGAAGCTACATGAAGTTTGGAGGTGTGTAGTGATGAACTCTGAATCTACATGAAGTTTGGAGGTGTGTAGTGATGAACTCTGAAGCTACATGAAGTTTGGAGGTGTGTAGTGATGAACTCTGAAGCTACATGAAGTTTGGAGGTGTGTAGTGATGAACTCTGAAGCTACATGAAGTTTGGAGGTGTGTAGTGATGAACTCTGAAGCTACATGAAGTTTGGAGGTGTGTAGTGATGAACTCTGAAGCTACATGAAGTTTGGAGGTGTGTAGTGATGAACTCTGAAGCTACATGAAGTTTGGAGGTGTGTAGTGATGAACTCTGAAGCTATATGAAGTTTGGAGGTGTGTAGTGATGAACTCTGAAGCTACATGAAGTTTGGAGGTGTGTAGTGATGTAGTTACTCTGAAGCTACATGAAGTTTGGAGGTGTGTAGTGATGTAGTTACTCTGAAGCTACATGAAGTTGGGAGGTGTGTAGTGATGAACTCTGAAGCTACATGAAGTTTGGAGGTGTGTAGTGATGTAGTTACTCTGAAGCTACATGAAGTTGGGAGGTGTGTAGTGATGAACTCTGAAGCTACATGAAGTTTGGAGGTGTGTAGTGATGATGAACTCTGAAGCTACAAGAAGTTTGAAGGTCTGAGTGATGAACTCTAGAGCTACATGAAGTTTGGAGGTGTGTAGTGATGAACTCTAGAGCTACATGAAGTTTGGACGTGTGTAGTGATGAACTCTGAAGCTACATGAAGTTTGTAGGTGTGTAGTGATGTAGTTACTCTTAAGCTACATGAAGTTTGGAGGTGTGTAGTGATGAACTCTGAAGCTTCAAGAAGTTTGAAGGTCTGAGTGATGAACTCTAGAGCTACATGAAGTTTGGACGTGTGTAGTGATGAACTCTGAAGCTACATGAAGTTTGTAGGTGTGTAATGATGTAGTTACTCTTAAGCTACATGAAGTTTGGAGGTGTGTAGTGATGAACTCTAGAGCTACATGAAGTTTGGACGTGTGTAGTGATGAACTCTGAAGCTACATGAAGTTTGTAGGTGTGTAGTGATGTAGTTACTCTTAAGCTACATGAAGTTTGGAGGTGTGTAGTGATGAACTCTGAAGCTACATGAAGTTTGGACGTGTGTAGTGATGAACTCTGAAGCTACATGAAGTTTGTACGTGTGTAGTGATGAACTCTGAAGCTACATGAAGTTTGGAGGTGTGTAGTGATGAACTCTGAAGCTACATGAAGTTTGGAGGTGTGTAGTGATGAACTCTGAAGCTACATGAAGTTTGGAGGTGTGTAGTGATGAACTCTGAAGCTACATGAAGTTTGTACGTGTGTAGTGATGAACTCTGAAGCTACATGAAGTTTGGAGGTGTGTAGTGATGAACTCTGAAGCTACATGAAGTTTGGAGGTGTGTAGTGATGAACTCTGAAGCTACATGAAGTTTGGACGTGTGTAGTGATGAACTCTGAAGCTACATGAAGTTTGTACGTGTGTAGTGATGAACTCTGAAGCTACATGAAGTTTGGAGGTGTGTAGTGATGAACTCTGAAGCTACATGTAGTTTGGAGGTGTGTAGTGATGAACTCTGAAGCTACATGAAGTTTGGACGTGTGTAGTGATGAACTCTGAAGCTACATGAAGTTTGGAGGTGTGTAGTGATGAACTCTGAAGCTACATGTAGTTTGGAGGTGTGTAGTGATGAACTCTGAAGCTACATGAAGTTTGTAGGTGTGTAGTGATGTAGTTACTCTTAAGCTACATGAAGTTTGGAGGTGTGTAGTGATGAACTCTGAAGCTACATGAAGTTTGGAGGTGTGTAGTGATGAACTCTGAAGCTACATGAAGTTTGGAGGTGTGTAGTGATGATGAACTCTGAAGCTACATGAAGTTTGGAGGTGTGTAGTGATGTAGTTACTCTGAAGCTACATGTAGTTTGGAGGTGTGTTACCATGAAATATAATTATTAAAATCCTTCAGAAATGTATTTTTGTTGCATTGTTGTGTGACTCCACATGCCATCTAAGTTTTGAAATATATTTTCCATAATAAATCCATAATATTTAAGTTAAAATACACATTTAGTTGTGTCCCTGGGACCAAAATTAAGTTCCCCCACCCATTAGGTGTAATGTCCCTTAAATTCCAGATATTAAGTGTTAATACACCAGTAATAAACCTAAAGCTTTTAAGTTCCAGTTATAAATCATTTACAATTTTGATAAAAAGCTCTAGTTATAAACATTTTAAACTCTATTTATACACCATTTAAAATCCAGACATAAAGCTTTTAAACTCCTGCTATAAAAATGTTCTACTTCAATTATAAAGTGTTTAAACTCCAGTTATAAAGCTGTAGCTGTTAAAATCTAGTTATAGAGCTTTTAAACTCAATTATAAAGCTTTTAGCCTTCATTTATAATCCGTTTAAACTCTAGTTTTTAAGTTTTCAAACTCCAGTTATAAAGCTGTTAGAATCCAATTAGAAATGTTTTATATTTCAGTTATAAAACTTTTAAACTCAGTTATAAAGCTTTTAGACTTATTATAAAGCTTTTAAACTCCAGTTATAAACCATTTAAACTCTAGTTATAAAGTTTTTAAATTCCAGTTATAAAGCTGTTAAAGTCCAGTTATGAAGGTTTTAAATTTAAACTTTAAAACTTCACCTATAAAGCATATAAACTCCAGTAATAAGTTTAGTAATAAGGACAACGTTATATCCTTATTTGCAACATTGCTGAAACCTTTTGACAATGTTTAAGTAACATCTCCTTTATTACAATGTTGCTACAAACTTTGGACAATATTGTAGCAATGTTGTCTAAGTTTTGCTAAAACCTTTGGACAGAGTTGTAACAATGTTGTTTACTTTCTTCGAATATTCCTACAATATTGTCCGAAGGTTGCACTGATTGTTGAAATCTACAAAAGTACAATTGCTTTTACAACTTTTTCTATAATTCCAATTATGTTTCATTATTCATTAACTTGTGGTAGATCACATATATTTTGCACATTTTAAATTTGTATCAATATTGTGGGCGACAATAGTCGCCATGTTCTACCAATGCTGTCTACTTTTTTACCTCATAATGTTGCTGAAACCTTTTTTATAACATGTTTTTGTAACACCTCCTTTTAAACAATGTTGCTACAAACTTTGGAAAACATGGTAACAACATTGCTTCCTTTCTTACTTATTTTTTATTTGTTCAATTTCAGTTTGAAATCTGTTTATGTTTAATGTATGTGGTCGCAACATTACTTGTGGACTATGTTGTGGTAACATTGTTTGCTTTCTTACAACATTTCTAAAACCTAAAGTCCAGTTATGAAGGTTTTAAATTTAAACTTTAAAACTTCACCTATAAAGCATATAAACTCCAGTAATAAACAATTTAAAACCCAGACATAAACATTTTAATGTTCCATTCCGAAATCCAGTTATAAAAGTTTTACATTCCAGTTATAATGCTTTTAAACTCCCATTATTATAAACCTTTAAAAACTCAGTGTGTAAACCTTTTAAAATCCTTATATAAAGCTTTTAATCTCTAGTTATGAAGTGTTAAATCTCCACTCATAAAGGTCTTAAATTCTGGTTAGAAACCTTTTAAACTCCAGTTATAAAGCTTTAAAACTCCAGTTATAACCTTTTACACCCTAGTTAAAAACCTTTTAAACTCTAGTTATAAAGCTTAAACACTCCAATCAGAGGAGACAATGTGCTCGTGTGGTTTATTGATGCGCATTTTGGTGCGTTTAGGTTTATGCCTGTGTGAAACCAAACAGAGGGAGAAACGCTCCAAATAAACAAACTCATCAATTGATCTGGAATACAGGTGTGAAAACGCTCTTTTATACTGAGCAAATTAAGATCTAATTCAGAAATCCTTACAACCAAACTGAGATATTTACTAAATAAAAAAATCACTGTTCATTGTTAAATGTTATTTTAATATTCATAATATTGTGAACATACATAATTCAAACAAGTGCTAAGTAATTATAAGGAGCACAGTCGTGATCCTGGGAGACAGTAAGATGAATTATAACTGGTTTGTTTCTTCATAGATGATTTTCTCCAGTTTTTCTGCGAGAAGTTTCACAGAATATTGAGGGATTGGATTTATTTATGAATTATGACTGACCATTATTATAATTGGGGGTTTATTAATGGATAAAGTATAAAAACCCCCACAAATATGTATCCATAGCTCTCTATATGCAGGAATCCCTGGATCTCTGGTCCCTAGAGGAACATATTTATGTTTTTATCAATAATAGGACATAATAGAATTCTATTCCATTCATTTGGTCCAATTGCACACAAACTGCACTGCCTTGTCAAAAAAACCCCTCCAAAACACATACATTTTGCCAATCTCAATTTAGAACTGTAAAAATAGTGTTATAGGCATCAGCAAGACTGAGAGTGTGTCCATAGCTAAGGGCGTGTCCATGGTGTGGCCGGAGTTGCCAGAGTGAAAAAAGTGTCACAGAGTCTTTAGTTTGCTGTGCTGAGAGGAGTTGAACAGTCTTATGGCCTGAGGGACAAAAGACTTTCGGAGTCTGTCTGTGGAGCAGGACTGGGACAGCAGTCTGCCGCTGAATGAGCTCCTCTGCCTGGTGATGGTGCTGTGCAGAGGGTGGTGAACATTGTCCATGATGTTCAGCAGCTTGCTGAGGGCTCTCCTCTCTGCCAGTGGTGTTAAGGACTCCAGCTCTAATCCCAGCACAGAACCAGCTTTCCTCACCAGCCTGTTCAGTCGTCCAGCGTCCCTCCCCGACACACTACAGCGTAAAAGAGGACGCTGGCTACCACAGACTGGTAGAACATCAGCAGTAGTTTCTGGCAGATCCTGAAGGACCCGATCCAGTAAATTTTGTGTTCCTGAAATGTGCATGGGTAAGTACCTGTGCAAGTGTCGTTTATGCAGCCCTATTGTGGCCAGATATAAAGGTCCGTACACACTGCATGCGGTGGCACGCTGACCTCCATTGGATTCAATTGTTTCTTCTTGTGCTAATGCTTATTGCTGCCCAAGTTAAAAATGGTTCGACTTTGACCTTGCGGCAAGCAGTACTGCAGCAGTCTGTACATTACTTCACTACACTCATACAGAGATAATAGGAAGAAGACCAGAATCAGAGCTTCATTCTTACACCTACTATCAGCAGGAGACGCTCATCGTCAGCAGAATGCAGCAAGGCATACTGCGTGCAGTGTGTAAGCATCTAAACCCTTGTATTTATTGGAGGAGTTTGATCTGATCCAGCCCCCCCACCTGGACTTGTGGTACTGTAGCCAGTGGTATTTGGAATTTAGTTGAATTTGTGCTGAATTTGGCACCACACTGGCTCATAGAGGCGTACAGGTGAACGAGAAGGCAGATATGTTTGCTAAGCTAGCAGCAGAGGAAATCAACTATAGACATCCATAATTCACAAAGCAATGCATGAATCAAAAGCAGAGTTAAATCTAAAGTCTCTCAAAAACGGCATCACCTTTGGAATATTGGGCCTGCAGGACATCATTATTATAACATAAAAAAAAGTTGGATTAAGTAGGAATAAAGGTAGAAGTATGCATGAGGAGGATGCATTTTCTAAACTGTGCCTTGCATATACAGCACTCAGCAGCATACTGTTTATGATAAAGAAACGGGATGATGGACCTGTGAGTGTAGTGACAGACAGGAGACTTTAGAGCATGTTTTTATTCAGTGTTCTAAATACAACCAAGAATGACAAAGACTAGTTGCTCTACTAGAGAAAAAAACAGACCTAGTTCAGTCTAATGGGAATATTACAGTTAAATTTAGGGGATTTGTGCCTTAAATACTTTAGTATACAGGACTAATTAACATGATTTAGGTTTGACCATAAGGAGAAATTTATAGTCAATTTAATTATAATTTTAGGAACTTTTTATATACACAAATCTAAATTTTCTAAAAAGATGCACTTATTCAATTAACTTTAGTTTATTCAGACTTAAATAATTATATACACATACTGACTAATCTTTGACAAATAAAAAATAAAAAAATGCATAAATCCATCAATTTTTTTTGAAGCTTTTCAAATTTATTGAAATCTCACTTTTCTTTTTTTCTGTTTGTTTAGGTTTTGATGTGTTTGTGATGATGGTTGTATATGCTTTACATTTGATTTATTGTGTCT
Source organism: Astyanax mexicanus (assembly GCF_023375975.1). Lineage (NCBI taxonomy): Eukaryota > Metazoa > Chordata > Actinopteri > Characiformes > Acestrorhamphidae > Astyanax > Astyanax mexicanus. The sequence goes on along the minus strand of NC_064408.1, from coordinate 129,094,471 downwards.
ATTTCATGCTGTTGGATTGTATTGTATTCAAAAATGAATACAATAAAAAAAAAGCCTGAAAAGGGGCGGAGTCTTGTTTAAAGCCCCGCGGAATGCGTTTGTCTCGTATAGTTTATCTCGTGTTAATCTCCAGGTTGAAGTTCTCAGTTACCAGCCCAGTGGTTCTGTGTGATTTAACCTGCTATAATCTGATTATCTGATTCATATGGTATCTTGAGTCAAACTTTAAAATGCAGTAATTCCTCTCGTGTTTCTTTTTTTCTGTTTGGTAGATCCCATCCGTGTTCTCTCTACCAGGTAAGGAAACAGTAGAACAGAATAGCTGTAATACATGTCTGTTGTGTCTCTTCTTTATCGTAATACCACTCCAGTCCAGATGGTGGCGGTAATGTAACTGTAAAAATAACAGGAAGAAGAAGAAGAAGAGTAATACAGTCTAGGAGAGCAGGCTTTGTGTTTGGTTTTCAGGAATAATCAGCTTTTCTCTTAACTGGATCCAGTGTTTTATTTCTTGGTAAATAGTGAGGTAATTATAAGTTAGAGTTATAGAGTTATAGTGTAAAGTGGATCTTAAATAGTTTAGTCCCAACACTTCCCTGGTTGAGTAGAGTTACAACGTTTACAGACGAGAAACAGATTTACTCCAGTTTTACATTAAATCTTCTTTTCTCCTGCTTTACTCCAGTCTTCTCCGGATTACTGCAGGAGGAGACAGTTTTAGAAGGTAAGTGAAGAGTTAAATTATTGTTGTAAATAAGGTCGAGCTGACGTGCTGAGAGCGTTCACGTAACTTAAGAAAAACATTCAGGGGCCGTTAAGAAAACTGGACAAATTAACGTTATGAGACCGTTCATAAACAGTGTACTGAGAACGTTTTCTGTAACCTCACAAAACGACCTGTAAACGTTTAGAAAACTGGACAGATGAACGTTATAAGAACGTTTATAAACAGTGTTCTGGGAACGTTTCCTGTAACCTCACAAAACGACTTGTAAACGTTTAGAAAAATGGACAGATGAACGTTATAAGAACGTTCATAAACAGTGTTCTGATAACATTTCTAGTAACTTTACAAAACGTCCCGTAAATGTTAAGAAAACTGCTGAAATTCGAGTAGAGCATTCCAGAAAATTTTCTTACAACAAAAATAAAACGTTAATCTGACATTTCTAATAATAATTTTATCGGCTGGGCAGAATGAATGAATTATGGGCACAGCATTATTCCCCCTCGTTTTCCGTTCCACCTTAAATGCAGCAGCTGTTACACTGAGAGCAGAACTGCAGCTGGTTCTGCAGATGGATCATCTCTTCTAAACTAAAGAAAAGTGATGATTGAATGTTTGATTATGAGGCTGAAATGAGGGGATGTCAGTAAAATGCGGGATCAGCGTTAGAGACCAACACAATATAGCTGACTAGCTGGTATAAAACAGTGATTTAATGATAAAACGTTAATGATAAAACACAGAGATAATGTGAAGCTTAAATATTCAATAATTAGCTTCAATGTTTTGATAGGCTAAATGGACTATATCAGAACTGTGCCCCAGCTAAAAGTCTAGTAAATTCACCGAATTAAATTATGTATTAATGTATTAATAAGAAGCGCTTACTAAGTAGCAATTAGCACTGGGTAGCACAACTACTTATTCATTTACCTCAAATGTGACGTTACCATAAATGCAGGGCAATTTTAGAAATACAGTAGTTGGTAGTAATCTGAATAACATATACTAAACATGGTTTTTCATAGGGCTTCATTAATTTAGCATTTTTTTTCACTGTACAATAAAATGTGTTTTAAAAATTAAACAAAATGTGTTAAGACCAACTAGGTAGGATTGAGATTTTGTGCTCGTGGCTCCCCCTACAGTTGCAGAGTGTATTAAATGTTTCAGGCGGATTAGTTTCTCTGATATGATGAATAAAAAGTTCTTTGAGGAAAGTTGTGGCCACTGAGGGGCATCGGTAAGAATGCACACGAAGACGTTATAATAAATAAACCAATAGTAGTATAGTGGTTGTATTAATTATGTTTGTGTATGTGTGTGGTTTTCTGAAAGAAACGGAAACAAATGACAAAGGAGAAATTACTCTATAATACAATAATGAAGAAATTAGCATCCGTATATCCTGTAGCTTACAAACAAATATGAAATAGCCTGACCTAAGCTAAATACCAAATGCTACATTTACTAGTTAAGAATAAGTCAGAAATGCCACCGTTTCCCATCATAACTTACCAAAATAAAGATTACAAATAACCATTTTACACGTACATCAACACCATAAGCATGAATATGCACAATATGAAGACAAAAGATAAACATTAAGCACTGCAAGGTAACTCGCGCTAAATATTTCGCGGTAGAAAATTACATCCGTGATTTAAATGAAGCAAGGTTTAAACATAAATCCTGCCTATTAATACACCAGACAACATAAAAACACTAAATAAGGGAGTGTACTCAAGTTTCTGGACGCACCCAAGATAAAGTAATAAACTGCTAACTAAACAATATGTTCAAACCAGTGAAAGATGGCGACCTCTGCCCAAAACTTTCTAGATTATTAAAGGTGCATGCTTCATTCACATGCGTGCACAGGAGGAGGTGCCCTCTGATTGGCTGATCCTAATACTAATAAAACGTCAATCTGGCACCCTAGTCAGACCCATTGTCACATTCTCTTTCTCGTTTTCTTGCTTTCACAGACATATTCGGTCTCTTTCCAGCTTCTGCCAGAGTGTCTTTGTTTGTTTGTAAAAAATGAACCAGTAGTCCTTGTAGAACTGTTAGAAATAAAGCTTGGAAAGCAGCTCGCAGTTCTTGTGAGCCGCTCGCAGTCGCTTCAGAAAACGTACAGAGTCTGGTTTGAGCTCAGAGGAGCTCCGGCACAGACAGGAGAGCACCGCTATTCCTCCTATTACACCTCAATGCAGCGCTGCAGAATTTTAAGCTGTAATTTTACTTCTTTAAAAAGAAAAAAAAAAAAAAACAACATACATTTACCTCAGCAGTGCTATCATAGTTTACCATACAGGCGCTTCTCTTATTATGAATTTACCTTAGCATGAGTAATTTCAGTCAATATATACATCAGAAATGTTTTAAATATAAAAGTTCCCCAGAATGGCTTTTATAATTATGCGTTTAACTCCTATGTACAATCATAAATTTCATCTACAAATTATATTCCAATCAAATGTGTCTTCAGCAGTGCTATTCTAATCCTAGGTTTACGTCAAGAATGCTATTCCAAGCATACAATTATCTCAGCTGGGCAATGGTAGTGTTACATTTAACTTGGTAGTGGTTTTCTGATCACAAATTTAATATAACACTTGTCCAAAATGTGATGTTGAAAATCTTACTTGATTTAATTTGTGCAAAGACAGTGTAAAAATTTAGCCTCACATTTGCCAGCTGCCTGCCATTGCTGTTAAAAATCTTCATAACATTAGAGGAAGCAATGCAATATGAAGTAATATAATTTTGTTCAGTCAAACACCAAAAGTGCTTTTTTTGTAAGACAAATAATTTCAGTTGCTTTCATGAGTTCATCTTTTCTTCAATATTTTTGGAACTTTGTTTTTTTTTTCCCTAAAGGACTGTTTATTCTTCCACAGACACTGCAGAAGGTTTGTGTTTGGTCCTGAGGTTCTGAAAGGATTTTGAGAGGCTCTATTACACAAGACGCTACTTGGCTATTGAAGGACCTGTTCCAGCATCAATCCCACTACTTCAGACAGGTAATTTTAAACTGAATTGTTAATATGTAATGAGAAACACTGAAATTTGCCTGTAGATTTCCATTCCTGATTGCAGGCTGCCAATTTCCTGTTTGCCAGGGAAGAGATTTTCATTTCGCACCACAAACTAGAACTGAGTTTGGATTTTGTTTTTCTTTGCTTCTTCCAGAACTGAACACTGTCCTGTTCCAGGTCTCCTGCTCCTAGTGTCGACTTTCCAAACGGTTTGAAATTTAGCTACACTCAACCTGAACATTTCACAAAGAGGTTAATCTAGAAGAAGGAACAAACATGGCACCCACAAAAATCTCCAGTTCTCAGCAAACATCCTCGCCTACCCCTCCCAAACAAATGCAGAAAATTACAGACAAGAAAAAAAATTACCACTGCTCAGACTGTGAGAAGAGTTTTAGCCGTCAGAGTCATCTCCAACAACACCAGCGCATTCACACTGGAGAGAAACCGTATCACTGCTCAGACTGTGGGAAGAGTTTTGGTCAACAGAGTAATCTCATAAAACACCAGCGCATTCACACTGGAGAGAAACCGTATCACTGCTCAGACTGTGGAAAGAGTTTTAATCAACAGATTGCTCTCCAAATACACCAGCGCATTCACACTGGAGAGAAACCGTATCACTGCTCAGACTGTGGGAAGAGTTTTAGTTACCAGAGTTCTCTCCAAAACCACCAGCGCATTCACACTGAAGAGAAACCGTATTACTGCTCAGACTGTGGGAAGAGTTTTAGTTACCAGAGTTCTCTCCAACAACACCAGCGCATTCACACTGAAGAGAAACCATATTACTGCTCAGACTGTGGGAAGAGTTATAGGTTTTCAAGTAATTTGAAGAGACACAAATGCTCTAAGATCAGTTATGAAACTAGTCAGTAAAATATCAATACATTGTATCTGGAGTAACAGACAACTCCCAATAAAGAGCTACCTAGCTGGATTTAGAGTAAATAGTCCAGTAATTTTATTTTCTGAAATGTGCATTGATGGCCTAATATACTGTGTGTTGTGTTGAATACCATATCAATATGTATTAATAATGGGATCATGACATAATGGTAATGCATTTTGGCGAGGGGCCAGTGTAAAAAAAAAAAAAAAAATCCTGAACAAACTAGTGTTTGTTGAAGCGAAAGACATTGAAACATGTTTTTCTGAGGGTAAGGTTACCCAAGCAGACAGTATGTAAACTTCTTACATTTCTGCAGATATTTTAACATCTTTGCATGGCACAAACATGGAAATGAAACTTGGATTTAATGTAGATTAGTTAGTGTACAGCTTGTACAGATGTATTTCATAAAAGTAACTCCACACACATCCAACAATGTCCTCCAATGGTGGCAGTAAGGCCATCTTCCACTTGTGGATGCCCCATAGTTGATCAATTGGTTTGGGTCTGGAGACATGCTTGGGCAGTCCATCACATTTACATTTATCTTATTTAGTGCTGAGTGGTATGGTCAAAAATGCATATCACGGTATTTTTCAAGATTCTGACAGTTTCACATTATATCACTGTACTTTTATTTTTTTTGCATCAATGGGCTTTAATATATGTTTCTGAGTGCCTGTACTGTTAGAAGTACATATAATATAAAACACTAAGACTAAAATCAGGCTGTGATTAGTATTGGGTTTACTTTGTCCCACAAAATTACACAATATATGAAGAAATCTGACTTTATTATTTAAAAAAAAGCTAAAGAATGTAAACAATATACCTTACAGTTAGATACGCTAACAAGTTTAACTTGGCTATTTATTAAATATTTTAATAAATAGTTCCAAAAACACTATTAACAAACCTAAAACACTCAAAGTGTTCAAAGAGATATTGCACAAGTTAGATACAAGTTTAATATAAATTTACTATGTTATTCCTGAAGCCATTATAGGCATTACAGTATTTAAATCAGCTACAATTATTTTCTTTCTCCACTTAACAAATACATTCAGATCGTCCTTTAAGCTTCAGTATTAATATATTTAAAAGGGCTGTAGTTACTGCTCTATTTTACTGAGATAAAAACACTCGTACATTAGAAACAGCAGCAGGAGCTGTTCTGATTTCTCTGCAGGATAGTTAGATCAGCATTTGACTCTCTTCTCTGACGGATTTGTTCCGCATGGAGCTCCGCAGCGCCATCTCACGGAATGGCGGTTTAAATTCACCCCGCGGTATACCAAATGAACCGGTATACCGCCCAGCACTAATCTCAATCAGCAAGGCAGTTGTCTTCTCAGATGTGTGTTTGGGGTTGTTATCATGCAACCCAGTTTCCATATCGGCCTTCTTATAAACTAGCCCATCTAAACAGTTCTATTTTTTAAATCCTCAGGGAGTTCTTTGCCATGAAGTTTAATGCTGAATATCCAGTTGCCAGTAGGAGAGTATTGTACCCAAAACATCAAATTAAATAGCCCTGCTCGCATTCACACCTGTAACTCCATTGAGTAACAATTAAGCACAATTTGGACATGTTCTCTGTGAGGTGTAAGACATTCATGGCTGTGTGTGGAGTTATTTTCAGTGGACAGTAAATTAATACTGATCTACAACTGTGCACTGACTACTCTAAGTTATGTCCAAGTTTCATTTTTATAGTGTTCTCCCAGGAAAATATATAATATTTCATAATCATTTTAACAAAGGTATTGGAAAGTTAAGGAACGCTCACAAAAAATCACCTTGGAACATTCCACAGGTGAACAGGTTTACTGGAAACAGATGACTCTCATGATTGGGTATATAGGGAGCATCCTTGAAAGGGTCATTTGTTCACAAGCAATGATGGGGTGAAGTTCACCAATTTGTGAACAACTGGGTGAACCCAATCACCCAATATTGTATGCCCGTTACTTTCGACCCCTCAGCCAGCACTGCATTAAAATCCCACATCATTCTGTAAAGGATATTTCCACATGGACTCAGGAACACTTCAGAAAACCATCATCATCAGTGGACACTGCTCGTCGTTTCATCTACAAGTGCAATTTAAGCAGAGCCATGCCAAGTGAAAGCCAAAAATCAACACTATGCCGAAACTCCACCAGCTTCTCCATCCCCAAGACCATCTGAGATGGATTTATGCAAAGAGGAAAAGTGTCCTGTGGTCTGACGAGTCCAGGTTTCACATTATTTTTGGGAAAATAAAAAAAGTTCTAAAGCAGCATCTCTGATTGTATGGGGGTGGGTTAGAACCCATGACATGGGGAACCTGCACATCTGTGAAGCTCCCTTAATGCTGAAAGATTCATAGGGCGCTTTTCCACCGGCATGGTGTCGGTGCTGGTGCCAGGTTCGCAAATGGTTCTTTGCGTTTCCACCGCAAAATCACAGGTTCTGGGCCAGAAAAGTCGGTTCTGTTCTGGACCCACAATCTTGCTGGTCTGGAAGCAGCGAACCTGTGATGCATGCCGCCAATGTCCCCATTGGAATTGGGTTGTATTAATATGTACATTCTTTCATCCTCCTTTTATTTTTTTAATTTTAAAAGTCTATTTTGTGGCAAAATAATTTCGAATAAACAGTAAAAGCAAATCTTTGGTGTTTTTGACTTTTTTTTTGTAATTGATTGTTATTTTTGGCCCAGTAAAGTGTTTAACTCCACTGTATTTGAAAATTGAAGTTAAACAATTGACTTTGAGTGTTTCCTCTTGGTTTGGTTTGATTTGGGTTTGTTAAGTTTTCACTCTGGGAGGAGATTGTAGGCTAACATAATGTAGAAGAAGGCGAATCCTGTAGAGTTTAACATGCTGACATTACATTATTATTGTCGAAGTTTTTGAATCAAGAATTTAAAAATGTATTCTGTGTTGTTTTCCCCTTGGAACAAAATGAATAATTTCCCATCATTTGTAATCTGTAACTAATTTCTGTGAATTAAAGTAATGAGTACATATGTGTTATGAAGAACCTTATTAAGTGAATAGGAATAGGATATGATTTACTTTTCTAAAAGTATTGATACAAGCTGGCTGTGTTACTAAATATGGTTTTAAGTGCCCTGTGCTGGAGTGAGTGAGTCTGCATCACCCGGACTGTGAAAGGACACTGGAGCACAGAACACATTGTTAAAGACTAGGTATATGTAATATAATTGTTAAGAGAGAACATGTGATGGTACCTTTTGCGTTGATCCTTAGCTGTATCGGGATTTAATTGTATATATCTGTTTACGGAACAAGTCTTGTTTTACTGAATCAGAAAACATATTACATTTCAAAAAAGTATTACGTCTATAAACAAAACATTGTTATTTATCCTCAAACTTTTAGGTAAATAATTCAAATCCTTTGGCCAACAGCTCAAAAGGGAACACTAAGAAAATGTAAAATGTATCCCACAAAAAACTAGTTGAAGGACATATAATAACATTTCCTTTTTTAGGATCCACATACAAGCGCTCAGATCTTATCAAAATAATTTCAAATAATTTAATAAATTAACCTATTAACCTATAACTAACCCACTCCTTATATTCCCCGTTATATCAGAAAATTTCTCCTAACCACTAAAGGGAGCCTGTGAATGAGTCCAAAATTAATTGGGGTGAATGAAGCTAGGTTTGTGACTCTTCTGTTAGGAGTACATATAATATAAAACATTAAGGCTTTAAATTAAGTCTTTGAAGGAATCAGACTGCATTAGCAGAAAACAACTGCTGAGGAATGTAAATAATAGATCTTAGAAATAATAATATATCTTAGAAACAATAGATCTCACTGCTTCCTTTTCAAAACTAAATATTTTAAATAGTTCCATAAACACTATAAACCGACGTAAATACTAAATGTTTAAATATTCAAAAGAGATATTTCTCAAAAGTCACATTGCACAAGTTTACTATCAAAATATTTTAAATTATTTTTTTTCATATTTTAATATTAAAGCCATTACAGTATTAAAATTGGCCAAAATTCTCTTCTTTTTCCAGTAAAACAAATAATTTCAGTTTAGCATGCATTAATACTACCCTTCAAGCTACAATATTAATATATGTTAACAGGGTCATAGTTATTGCTCTTTAAGCTTTATGGTTTTGAGTTATGAGTTTTATGATTTATTTATGATGTATCCATGATTTATTTTCAACCTTTACCTGAAATTTACCTGTGCATCTAAAAAAAATGAATATCATTAAAAAGTAACTTTATTTCAGTTATTCAGTTCAAAATATTTTCTAAATATATTATATAAATGTATTAAACACAGAGTGATATATTTTACATTTATTGTTGATGATTATGGCTTGCAGCCAATGAAACCCCAAACATCAGTTTCTCAGAAAATTTGAATATTATATAAGACCAATACTTTTGTGGGCAGTGTGCCAAGAGGGAAGCATGAAGTGCTGTAAGATTTTGTGGGAAAACAAAAATGCACTGACTTTAGACTTGATAATAAAACACAGTGGATCAACACCAGCAGATGACAGACATGTCTCTCCAAATCATCACTGATCATCAGTAAATTTTACATTTCATTTGTAAATCAAGGGAGCAGAGTCTGGAGGAAGAGTGGAGAGACACACAGTCCAAACTGCTCGAGATCTAGTGTGAAGTTTCCACAATTAGTCAAACTAATATAAAGAAGTGTCATGAATGACGTTAACAAGCATATATGACAGGTTATGACCTATTAAAAACAATGATTTGTGCTATTATAACAAATATTACCAATAATAATGATTTATTAAACTTATTTAAGGTCGTTTTTTTTTTCTTTTTAGTGAAATGGGCGGGAGAAGGTTTATAAGGGAGAAGCCTCAGCTCCTCAGGTAACCTAGGTATGAACTTTATCTCTCAGATTATCCCAGAAACACAGGTAGATGTGTGTTTGTTAGTCTGAGTGTATCTAAATGATAAATTCTGTAAATTTCCCGCTCCTCACCTTTAAACTGCAGTTTAACCCGTGAAGCAGCTCCTCAGCCCAGTTCCAGAACTTTCCCTCAGAGAGAGAAAACTCTTCAGCTTTGCTGCTGAAACTGTTTAAACTAGCTAATATCCGCCACAGTAGTGAAATACAGCTCCACATTCTGCTGAGATCTCAGTAAATCAGTTAGTAAACACTGTTAATGAACATAAAACACAAGCAGGACATGAGAATACGGAGTTTTATTCAGTTAGCTAAAAAGCTAACTCTCTAAATTTCACCCAGCAACAGCCGCGTCACTCGCGCGGTAAGACCAGCCAATCAGAGCTAGGGTCAGACTCATCGCGTGATTTCATTGGTCCAAAAGTCTGTCGCTCAGAGTTCTCCCCCGCAGATTTGCTGTTTTTTTTCTGGTTGTTTAATTAAAAATTTTATACGTGTTTTACTATTAATATAGTGTATTAGTGTAATAGTGTTGTGTTAATAATAATAATAATAATAATAATAATAATAATAATAATAATAATAATAATAATAATAATAATAATATGAATTCACATTTAAATAATTAAACATACACAATACTAAATATTTAGAAATTAATGTATGAATCGTTTTATTATTATTATTATTATTATTATTATTATTATTATTATTATTATTATTATTGTGTTTTTGATACGTGTTTTATTAATAAAATACTCTATTAGTATAATTGTGTTGTGTTAATAATAATAATAATAATAATAATAATAATAATAATAATTTAAATAATTAAAGATACACGATAATAAAATATTATTATTATTATTGTGTTTTATATGTGTTTTATTAATAAAATAACGTATTAGTTATAATGTTGTAGTAGTAATAATAATAATAATAATAATTACAATAACAATAAATTCAATTTAAATAATTAAACATTTAAATAATTAAACTTACACAATACTAAATTATTATAAATTAATGTGTGAATAGTTTTATTATTATTATTATTATTATTAATACTAATAAAAATCTGAAGATATTAAAAATAGAATTGAATGAACACGGACAGGCAACACTGATTAAATATAATGCTACATAGTTCAGTTCAATTTTATTTATATAGCACTTTTTACAACAAAAGTGTCACAAAGCAGCTTTACAGAGAAAAACAGGTCCACGCCTCTTATGAGCAGCACCACAGAGTTGCCAGTTATTGTGGCGACACAGTGGCAAGAAAAAACACTTTACATGCAAAAATTCAAATGCAGTTTTAACTATGCTACATATTTGTGCATCAATCGAGAGAACTGGGTCAAAGATTACCCCTAGCTTTCCTCACAGATTTACCAGGTATAATTAAGTGACCGTCTATGTCTACAGTATTAACATTTATGTTTTTATCAATATTAGGATAGAAAGACCTCAGTTTTTTTTCAGAATTAAGTAAGAAAAGGTTGTGTATCGTCTAATTTTTAATCTCTTTAATACAGTCTGTTTGATTTAGACAGAGGTCCTCATTGTAAAGATGAATGTCATCAGCATAGCAGTGAAAGTTAATATAATGCCTACTGATGTAGGAGTAGTGTATAAGATGTATAAGATTTTCTAACCTATCAAGCAGAATAGCGTGATCTAATAAATCTCACAAAAAATTGTTGAAGAACATGTACTACCAGGCTCTGTTGTAAGTAATAAATGCAGACAGATTGTGCATTAAATGTATTAAATATATTTATTTTTTTAAGAAGCACACACACAGCACTCATATAAAAAGATTCAAGTATAACAGTGAAAGTTAATTATTTACCAAAAACAGGGTGGATGATTTTCCTCCAGAGCCGGTTTATGGAGAGTCTACGTTATATCAGAAAAATACTTATAACCGCTAGAGGGATCCCGCGAGAGAGTCCTGAATGAATGGGGGTGAATGAAGAAATCCAATCAAATCAAATTTATTTGTAAAGCGTTTTTTTACAACTGGTGTTGTCACAAAGCAGCTTTTCAGAAACGTGATCACAGGACAAAGAATCAGGCAAAATATTAAACGTAGAAAAAACAGAATACAGAACCCCACGTGAAAAACTCCCTCGGAGCTGCAGGAGGAGGAAGAAACCTTGGGGTGACCAAGACTCACATATAAAGGGGGACAATCCTACCACTGGTCAGCTTTTACATTAATAAAAAAAAAAGTCTTTTATACATCCACATAGGTTGTATATATTCAGGAGTATAGAAGCGCCACTAATGGAAGCCGTTAGAGTTAATGTAAGCTTGGATGTAATCTGTTGTGGAGAGTAAGATGGATGATGATTAATAACCTAAAAACACAAAATAAAAATGGTAACTATTCACTTGGCCAAAATATTCTTTTAATTTTCAAAAGTAAAATGATGCATCTTGAGCAACAACAGATGCTGCATTACTGCTACTGTGAGCTGACTGGTTGGTGCACTGCTACTAAAGTTACAACCAGATCACATTTAAAAGCTTTATAATAACTGTGGTTTAAATAATTTATAATAACCGCAGTTTAAACTTTTATCTGCTGTGCTGAATCATTTGAAAGTGTTCTGTTGAGAAAATAAGTAAACGTTCTGAAGTGAATTGTGTCCTCTTCACTATAGAGTCTCTGGTTTCCTCTTCAGCAGTGTATGATAGGTGGCAGTATGGAACTAGTTTTCCATCCGAAAACCCGCAGAAGCAGAAACTGGAGCTCCACGAGCTTTCAGCTAGTAAATCTGAAGGATTGAACAGTTCCAGTCTTCGCTGTGGATCAGCGGAGTCCGTTCTGAGAAAGAAATGATCATCAGTTAGATGGTAAGTGTTTCTCGTGCTCTCAAATAGTCCGTGTTCAGTTGATGGAATAGCTCGTTGTTTGGACAACATTGGATTTCCAAACTCCACCTCCTCTCTCTCTCTCACTCTTTCAGTCTTCCCCCGAGCTCCAACTTCTCCTTATTGCACTGCTCTCACTCTTTTTCTTCCAGCTCTTTACTCCTCTTTCTGCATCGCTGCATTTTCTCCGCATTAAACTGCACCGTTTTAGAGAAACTATAGCGAGCATAAGACTGCTGCTTTGTTTGTCCTGTTCTCTGAGCTCTAGCAGCTCTTCAGCTTTCTCTCCCATGTTTCGGGTGGATTCGAGGAACATCAGGGTGGAAATCTCAGACTCCTGTATTCTTACTAAAGTGGGTTTTTACACACTGTTTAGGGTAGTGTTGGAGAGTAATGCTGGTATGTGCAATGTGTTTTTACATGCCATTTTGGCATAGTATTGGTGAATAAGGCTGGTAGATATATATATACAAAAACCAATGACTGGACATCAATTTGTTCATTCTGTTTGGACAATTTTATTTTGTATGGACGTTACCAAGTAATTATTATTTTATCAAAATATGGTCAAATATCAAAATTCTGTCAAATGGGGCATATTATCTGTCTCTACTGCTTCTATATACACTCAAAGGTCCCCAATTTTTTTGTAATATTCATGTGAAAAAACACTCAGCATAAATGGGATGGGTGGAGCGTGACCAGCAACAGCTTATTTGCATAAAAGTAACAGAGCCATTAAACATCTCATTCTGAAAGGACCTTAACACTGGCTAGATCGAACTACCAGCCTCATTCAAAACCTACGAATCCAAAATGTGATGAAAAAAGAACAAAACCAAACACAAAAAACATTTAAATGGATTTCATTGGGCCCTATACAACCTAAAAATGTCAATGTTCAGTATAGATTGTTCAACCAAACAAGAGAATTTTTGTTCCTAAGATTCTGAGGGATTCTATTAAACAGAATGACTTCTTCCAGCATTAGTCCCACTGCTCCAGACGTGTAATTTCAGTTTCAGGTTCACTTTCTACTCCCTATCAAAGACTTGGTCACATGCATGGTTAAATTGAACTGAAAAGCTTATTCCATATACATCATCAGCCGTAAGAACTGGGAGGCAATTTGTGAGAAATACTTGGATTTCTATGTAGATTTCCATTCCTCTTTGATGGTTCCCACTTTTCTGTTTGTCAATTTAGAGATTTTTATTTTGCATCCCAAACTAGCACTGAGTTGTGTTTTCTCTTTGTTTCTTCCAGAATTGAATGCTGTTCTGTCCCAGGTCTCCTGCTCCTAGTTTTGACATTCCAACCTGTTTCAAATTTAGCTACGGAAATTCTCAATCAGACACTCAACAATCAACCAGAACCTTTCACAAAGAGGTTAAACTACTAGAAGAGGGGAAGAACATGGAATCCACAAAAACCTCCAGTACTCAGCAAACATCCTCGCCTACCCCTCCCAAACAAATGCAGAAAAATACAGGCATGAAGAAAACTCACCACTGCTCAGACTGTGGGAAGAGTTTTAATAAACAGAGTCACCTCAAAGCACACCAGCGCATTCACACTGGAGAAAAACCGTTTCACTGCTCAGACTGTGGGAAAAGTTTTAATCAACACAGTTCTCTCAAAAAACACCAGCGCATTCACACTGGAGAGAAACCGTTTCACTGCTCAGACTGTGGAAAGAGTTTTAGTGATCAGAGTAACCTCAAAATACACCAGCGCATTCACACTGGAGAGAAACCGTATCACTGCTCAGACTGCGGAAATAGTTTTAGTCAACAGAGTGCTCTCCAACAACACCAGCGCATTCACACTGGAGAGAAACCGTATTACTGCTCAGACTGTGGGAAGAGTTTTGGTTATCGGAATACTTTCCAACAACATCAGCGCATTCACACTAGAGAGAAACCCTATCACTGCTCAGACTGTGGGAAGAGTTTCAATAAACAGAGTAATTTCAAAATACACCAGCACATTCACACTGGAGAGAAACCGTTTCACTGCTCAGACTGTGGGAGGAGTTTTAATCAACAGGGTAATCTCAACAAACACCAGCGCATTCACACTGGAAATAAACCGTTTTATTGCTCTGAATGTGAGAAGTGCTTCCGGTATTCACGTACTTGGAAGAATCACAAATGCTGTAAAATTAGTTATAGAACTGGGGTGGGTTTCCCGAAAGCTTCGTAAGGCTAAGAACTTCGTTAACTCGTACTTAAGATTGATCGTTAATTAAAGAGTGTTTCCCAAACCCGTGAGTAACCTGACCCAGTCGTTATTCTTAACGTTATACTTACAGGGAATTTTGCTTGCAGTTCACCACCTTAAACACCAGGGACCGCCAATTTTTAGGGAGAAAAATATTATTTCTGTGGTTGAATCTATATTATATTATACTATATTATATTATATTATAAAATTATTTTTTTAAATCATATTATACAATTTTATTATATTATATTATATTATAATATATTATATTATATTATATTATAATGCCATATTTTATCTGTAGCTTGTAGTATAAATGGGCATATTTAAATCAAACCCACAAATAAGTCATTAAATCCAGGTAGAGCTCTTGACATTAATGCTGCAATGAACGCAATCAATGAATTCCTGCAGATGATGCTTATAGTCCAAGTCTCTGCAATCTGTAACCAGGCTGTTACACACCTATCACACCTACACCCATTGTAAGGGGGACACTTTGGTGAGTGTGCATCCACAGATAGGACTACACTTTTACATGCTCATAGTTTTTATTCAACTTCGTAAAAGAAAAACCTACCAAAAAGGCAGCTCACCTGTTTAAAAAGAATATGTAAAGATGAGGACGACTACAACATAAAATAAACAAAAGAAGATTGTGAAGAATTAAGACTCTCGAGATCAACAGCGAAGTTCAAACACTCACAAGTTTATTGACAAGCGTCCCACACACCCCAGTGAAATTCTGACCCCTCCTTGATCTGACCCCTCTTTATATGAAACTGCAAATTCTGCATAGTTATGGGTACGTGCTTCCGGTGCCCAGAGTCTGTATTTTACATTGTCATCGTCTCGTTGAGTCGGGTCCCTTCTGGTATCCGGAGATAAGAAGATAACATCGTCTCAAGAAGCGAACTTTTTAACCGATTAACTTGATTGTAAAAAGTATGATACAAAATAGCATGTAGCATAACATCTAGCATAGAATATACAATCCACAGAGCAAAACCCCAAAAATCAGATCTAATTCTAATTTGGTTTATTGCACTATACCCCAATAACAACGGAAATCAGAAATGTAATAATGAAACACTGGCATATTCTAAAAGGGGATCCTTCACTAAAAGAAACTTTTAAAAATGTACCATTGATCACATTTAACCTGTCAGACACACCAGGAGAACTGAACATCCTCCAGTAAAATAATCGATATTATAAGCAGCCAACGTTGATTTTTTATTTTATTTTAATATTTATTTTTAATGTACATGACGGAAAACGTGGCCCAGATATTTTTTAAGCAATATAACTCGAGAGGGAGTGTGTTATCGCGAATAATCTCAGCCGTGAACAGATTTTTTTTTTTTACAAAATGAAAAAAGAAAGAAGAAAATAAAAGATTTATAATGAATATGCTCAATACGGACTGCGCCTTCCGCCAAAAAGTAGTTCCACAACAAGTGAACTGTTAACAGAACTGTAGCTGTAAACGGCGTATGGTTTATACGTTAGCTTGAACAAAAACTGGGAGTTAAAAATGTTTAGTAAACGTTAGGACCTTATTATAACGCTAAAACTCGGCTCTCCTTCTCCGCGGAGTCGTATTAATGTGAAAGCTGCGCGTTTGCGAGAATTTCTGCCTGTTTGCTGGGTGGTGTCGACTGCGGCCGAGGTGACTGATGGATTTTCTGTGGTTTCTGTAAAATACAAATACAGAAAAAAGCAATTACAGTTTGTAAAAAAAAAACATCTCAATAATATAGAGAATATCTATCCTTAAGCATAAACCAAAAATAAAAGGATAATAGAAATAGGATTTAAATGAGCAATATCAGTTCCATTGTGCTACTTTAATTAAACCACTGGAGTGCGCTCTAACAGAACAAATGGAGCACAAATTCTGAAGAACGCAAACGGCACAGGAAAGTGCTGAAGTAATAAACTAGTGATTTCATGGCGAATTCAGTGAAAGAAGTGGAGGTTGCGCATGCGCATAAGCATTGCGTGACGCAAGCACCCAAGTCCAGCAGGGAAGTTAGAGTTATAGTGTTGTTTAGTTTAGTCCCAACACTTCCCTGGTTGAGTAGGGTTACAACGTTTGCAGAGGAGAAACTCCATTTTTCACATTATATCTTATTTTCTCCTGCTTTACTCCAGTCTTCTCCGGATTACTGCAGGAGGAGACAGTTTTATAGAAGGTAAGTGAAGAGTTTAATTATTGTTGATTTATTGTTAAGAAAACTTTACAGATGAACGTTATAAGAACAGTTCGCAAACAGTGTTCTGAGAAAAAATCCTGTAACCTTACAAAATGTCCTGTAAATGTAAAAAAAAAAACTACAGAAATGTGAATAGAGGGAGCATTCCAGAAAATTTTCTTACAACAAAAATACAACGTTATCTGAAATTTCTAATAATAATTTTGTTAGCTGGGCAGAATTAGAAAACGCTCGGTCGCGCTATCTACACCGAAAACTGGAGTGCGCGTCTAAACCGCGTGCACAGCGCGCCCGGAGGAGCAGAGGCTGGCGCTTCTCGTGCAGAGAATTAAAATGGACCAGAAACTAGTTTTACACCTAAATAAACATGAATTAACGAGGTCTAATCCACAAATACACACCAGAAAGACCACTGCTAGAACAGTGTAACGTTTTCGAAATGTTTGGAGTGTGTTGTAAAAAAGAAAAATGAAAGATGGGTCCACACCCACCCCTCATCCGGGGTCCAACTCCCCTACGTGTTCGTTTGATAGAGAGAGTCGCAGACAGGTGGAGTGAAGTTGAAAGCAAACCAAATATTTATTATAAAGTACTGAAATTCAGGAGAACCAATACACACAAGGCGGTTAACAGCCGTCCCAGTATAAGTTCTGACCCCCCTCTGATCTGACTCCATGTTTATACCCCAAATGACGTGAAACCTCCTGATGAGGCACCGCGGTCACGCCATCTGCACTTAGAAAACGCTCGGTCGCGCTATCCACACAGAAAACTGGAGTGCGCGTCTAAACCGTGTTTTACTGTAGCAGCGTGCACAGCGCACCCGGAGGAGCGGAGACTGGCGCTTCTCGTGCAGAGACTTAAAATGGAACAGAAACGAGTTTTACACCTAAATAAACATGATTTAACGAGGTCCTAATCCACAAATATACACCAGAAAGACCACTTCTTATCTGTAGAACAGTGTAACGTTTTGAAAAGGTTTGGAGTGTTATTAAATAAGCAAATCAAATTGTTATAAAATCACAGCCCTAAATTCTTAAAGATCTTATTCTCATGTATCCCAGATATATGTTTGAAGTGATATTACCAAAACTATCTATTCGGTTTTGTATAAAAGGGATTTTGGAGTGCTATAAAACCAAAAAAATCTAATTCTTCTTAAATCAGAACATGAAATCCTTAAATAATACCTTCCATACTATTAATGTCATGCATGTATACTGATTGTACAGTATCATTTTGGAGTAAATTAATACCAAACTTAGGAAAAATGTATATTCGGTTGTGCATAAACCAGATTTCGGTGTCCTATAAAACCTTCAAATCAAATTGTTATCCAATGGCACTAACAAAGTCTTGAAGAACACATGCTACACTATTATTGACATGAGTATCAAGTGATTTTACTGTATCATTTTGGAGTAATTGGATACCAAACTTGGAAAAAATGTCTATTTGGTTGTGCATAAACCACATTTCAGAGTCCTAGAAAACCAGCAAATCAAATTGTTATCCAATGGCACTAACAAAGTCTTGAAGAACACATGCTATACTATTATTGACATGAGTATCAAGTGATTTTACTGTATCATTTTGACATAATTGGATACCAAACTTGGGAAAAATGTCTATTTGGTTGTGCATAAACCAGATTTCGGAGTCCCATAAAACCAGTAAATCAAATTGTTATCTAATGGCACTAACAAAGTCTTGAAGAACACAGGCTATACTATTATTGACATGAGTATCAAGTGATTTTACTGTATCATTTTGGAGTAATTGGATACCAAACTTGGAAAAAATGTCTATTTGGTTGTGCATAAACCACATTTCAGAGTCCTAGAAAACCAACAAATCAAATTGTTATCCAATGGCACTAACAAAGGCTTGGAAAACACATTCTATACTATTAATAACATATGTATCAAGTTTTATACAAAACCGAATAGATAGTTTTGGTAATATCACTTCAAACATATATCTGGGATACATGAGAATAAGATCTTTAAGAATTTAGGGCTGTGATTTTATAACAATTTGATTTGCTTATTTAATAACACTCCAAACCTTTTCAAAACGTTACACTGTTCTACAGATAAGAAGTGGTCTTTCTTGTGTATATTTGTGGATTAGACCTCGTTAAATCATGTTTATTTAGGTGTAAAACTAGTTTCTGTTCCATTTTAAGTCTCTGCACGAGAAGTGTCAGTCTCCGCTCCTCCGGGTGCGCTGTGCACGCTGCTACAGTAAAACACGGTTTAGACGCGCACTCCAGTTTTCGGTGTGGATAGCGCGACCGAGCGTTTTCTAAGTGCAGATGGCGTGACCGCGGTGATGAGGCGTTGCTAAAATCATCTCGTGTTAGTATGCATAATTTCACGTGTTCGTAATCCGTTTCACGTGTCTGACCGGACCACTAGTGTTTGGCCTTGACTGTGTTCTTCCAGAATGGAACATCGTGGCACTATCTGTGTGTGTGCGTCACCCCCCGCTTTGAAGCAGCGGTTTTAGGGAGGCACCCACACAGCGTAGGCCGCTTTGATCTAAGAGCCTGCTCTGTAGCAATTTAGTCTCGTACCGAGTGTACCAGTCGAGTTCATACAGAGTGTACCAGCCGATGATTGATGGCCGTTAGTTAGGGTCATGCAGTGAACGAAATGCCTTAAGCGTGAGCTAAACAAGTCACACAATAGATTTCATATGTTATATGCTAATATGTTAATACACGTGGTTAGTAGGCCATACAATAGATCCTATGTGTTAGTTAAATGCCTTATGTTTGTCATATAATAGAGTCTGTGTTAGTTACATGCCTGATCAAGTAATGTTTTAACTGTATGTGTAAAGAATATATATTGTGATTATTGGTTAATCTTCTATATAAATGCATATAAAATACAATGTGAGTATTGGTTAATCTTCTATATAAATGCATATAAAATACAAGGTTTCACACAATGATTATGTAATTATAGATGCTAAAGTTAAGTAATCATAATTGAAAGATATTTGTCAATACACCCAAGGTATAATAAACGGTTACTCTTCAAGTGCTATTAAATAAGCAAATCAAATTGTTAGCATTAAACAGCACTAAATTCTTAGAGATCTTATTCTCATGTATCACATATATATGTTTATAGTGATATTACTGTATCATTTTGGAGTACTTGGATACCAAAAATGTCCATTCGGTTTTGTTTAAAAGAGATTTAGGAGTGCTATAAAACAAAAAAAATCGAATTGTTATCATATCAGACAATGAAATCGTTATATAATAATGTGATAATGTGAAGCTTACATATTCTATAATTAGCTAGTTAGCTAACTGACCCATTGTTTACTCCCACTGGATTCCACTTTTTACAGAGAGTCCCTTATTAAACCTGCTACTGTAGTGTATAAAATAATAAAACAGGAGTAGACTGTTTCGATAGGCTAAATGGACCATATCAGAACAGTCCTCCGGCTAAAGTCTAGTAAATTCACCAAATGAAATTATGGTGAAAAACCCAAAACCCTTAACAAGAAGCGCTTATTAAGTAGCAATTATCACTGGGTAGCACAAGTACTTATTCATTTACCTCAAATGTGCTGTTCCCATAAATGCAGGGGAATTTTAGAAATACAGTAGTTGGTAGTAATCTGAATAACATATACTATTATCATTAATTTAGTGTTTTTCACTGTTGGGCAAATTGTATAGACGGAATGTTTTATTCTTTTTAAAGTGAAAGCTGATACAAAAATGTAAACATACATAGAACATACATTTACCTCAGCAGTGCTATTCTAGTTTTACCATGTAGGTGCTTCTTTTATTCAAAATTTACCTAAGCATGGTTAATTTTAGTTATAAATATACATCAGAAATGTTTTTCTAATAATATATAAGAACAAATATAAACGTTTCCCCACAATGGCGTTTATATTTATGTGTTTACCTCCGAGGTACAATAAATGTCATCTAGAAATTATATTCCAATCAAAGTTATCTCAGCAGTGCTATTCTACTCCTAGGTTTACCTCAGAAATGCTATTCTAAACATACATTTATCTCAGCTGTGTTACATTTACCTTGGTAGTGCTTTGCTAATCACAAATTTCCCACAACACTTGTCCAAAAAATGTATGTCGAAAATCTTACTTGATTAAATTTATACAACGCCAGTGTAAAAATTTAGCCTCACGTTTGCCAGCTGCCTGACTTTGCTGTTAAAAATCATCCTAGGATTAAAGGAAACAACGCAAAATGAAGTAAAATAATTTTGTTTAGCCAAACACGAAAAGTGCTTTTTTTGAGACAAATAATTTCAGTTGCAGTTCAGTTGAGTTCGTCTGTTCTCCAATATTTTTGGAACTTTGATTTTTTTTCTAAATTACTGTTTATTCTTCCACAGGCACAGCAGAAGGTTTGTGTTTGGTCCTATGTTCTGAAAGGATTTTGAGAGGCTCTATTACACAAGACGCTACTTGGCCATTGAAGGACCTGTTCCAGCATCAGTCCCACTACTTCACACAGGTAATTTCAGATTCACTAAATACTCCCTGTTAGAGATTTGGTAACAAAAGTTTGGACACACCTTCTCATTCAATGCGTTTTCTTTATTCCATGACTATTTACAATGTAGATTCTCACTGAAGGCATCAAAACTATGAATGAACACATGTGGAGTTTTATGTACTTAACAAAAAAGTTGAAACAGCATTCTGCAGCGACATGCCATCCCATCTGGTTTGCAGTTCAACATGACAATGACCTCAAACACACATCCAGGCTGTGGAAGGGCTATTTGACCAAGAAGGAGAGTGATGGAGTGATGCAGGGAAATGAGCTGAACCTCCACAGTCACCGGACCTGAACCCAATCCAGATGGTTTGGGGTGAGCTGGAGCTTCACAGAGTGAAGAAGGCAAAGGAGCAACAAGTGCTAATAAACACCTCTGGGAACTCCTTCAAGACTGTTGGAAACCATTTCAGGTGGCCACCTCTTGAAGCTCAGTGAGAGAATGATGCCAAGAGTGTGCAAAGCAGTAATCAGAGCAAAGGGTGGCTATTTTGAAGAAACTAGAATATAAAACATGTTTTTAGTTATTTCACCTTTTTTTGTTATGTGTTCATTCATAGTTTTGATGCTTCAGTGAGAATCTACAATGTAAATAGTCATGAAAATAAAGAAAATGCATTGAATGAGAAGGTATGTCTAAACTTTTTGCCTGTAATGTACATCAGCAGGAAAAACTGAAAGGCCAGATTAAAATTTGTGAGAAACAAACAAACTGATTGCAGGCTCCCAATTTCCTGTTTGCCAAGGAAAAGATTTTCATTTACACACATTTTTCACTAGAACTGAATTTGGGTTTTGTTGCTTCTTCCAGATCTGAATGCTGTCCTGTTCCAGGTCTCCTGCTCCTTGTGTCAACTTTTTTGGCTACAGAAAAACACCCAACCAGAACATTTCACAAAGTGGTTAAACAGAAAGACGGAACAAACATGGCATCCAAAAAAATCTCCAGTTCTCAGCAAACATCCTCGTCTACCCCTCCCAAACAAATGCAGAAAAGTACAGATAAGAAAAAAACTCACCACTGCTCAGACTGTGGGAAGAGTTTTAATATACAGGGTAATCTCCAACGACACCAGCGCATTCACACTGGAGAGAAACCGTATCACTGCTCAGACTGTGGGAAGAGTTTTAGTCGTCAGAGTCATCTCCAACTACACCAGCGCATTCACACTGGAGAGAAACCGTATCACTGCTCAGACTGTGAAAAGAGTTTTACTTGTCAGAGTACTCTCCAACGACACCAGCGCATTCACACTGGAGAGAAACCGTATCACTGCTCAGACTGTGGGAAGAGTTTTAGTCAACAGAGTACTCTCCAACAACACCAGCGCATTCACACTGGAGAGAAACCGTATCACTGCTCAGACTGTGGGAAGAGTTTTTTTGTTCAGAATACTCTTAAAATACACCAACGCTTTCATACTGGAGAGAAACTGCATCACTGCTCAGACTGTGGAACGAGTTTTAGTCATCAGCTTTATCTGCAACTACACCAGCGCATTCACACTGGAGAGAAACCGTATCACTGCTCAGACTGTGGGAAGAGTTTTAGTCTTAAGCGTACTCTTCAACTACATCAGCGCATTCACACTGGAGAGAAACCGTATCACTGCTCAGACTGTGGCAGGAGTTTTGGTCGTCAGAGTACTCTTCAACGACACCAGCGCATTCACACTGGAGAGAAACCGTATTACTGCTCAGATTGCGGTAAGAGTTTTACTCGTCAGAGTACTCTCCAAAATCACCAGCGCATTCACACTGGAAATAAACCGTATTATTGCTTTGATTGTGAGAAGAGCTTCCTTTATTCAAGTAGTTTGAAGAGTCACAAATGCTCTAAGGTTAAGGATAGAAGTGGTCTGTAAAACATCAATACAACTTTCTGGAGTAACAGACAGCTCCAAAAAAGAGGTGGTTTACTGGATTTAGAGTAAAAAAAATCTGTAAGTTTTGTTCTGAAATGTGCATGGGAACCCAACATGCTGGTTGTTGTGATGAACACCATGTCCACATGTGGTAGTTTCACCGAGTTCACTTTCTAGAATGAGTTGTGGCAACATTGTGGCAGTATTGTAGTCTGTTATGTTTGCTGGATGAGCTGTATGATGATCAAGGTAGGGTTTATGTTTGCTGGGTGAGCTGTATGATGATCAAGGTAGGGTTTATGTTTGCTGGGTGAGCTGTATGATGATCAAGGTAGGGTTTATGTTTGCTGGGTGAGCTGTATGATGATCAAGGTAGGGTTTATGTTTGCTGGGTGAGCTGTATGATGATCAAGGTAGGGTTTATGTTTGCTGGGTGAGCTGTATGATGATCAAGGTAGGGTTTATGTTTGCTGGGTGAGCTGTATGATGATCAAGGTAGGGTTTATGTTTGCTGGGTGAGCTGTATGATGATCAGGGCTGGGTTTATGTTTATATGAGACATTATGAGACATTATTCACTTGAGCAATGCTATAACAGACCAGCGTCTTAGAAGCGGAGTGAACATGGCGGGTAATTCTACACACATTTAATTTATTTCACTTCCTTCTACTACTTGATACTTGAACATATTAAATGTATTAAATGTTAAATACTTCAGTAATAAAATGACCAATAACTTTCTTGTTTCATATTTTTATTTTTTTTTTTAATTATATTTTTGTGGCAATATTAAAAGCAAAAAAAATAAAAATGAGTTGGTTGCTTATAATATTGATTATTTTAATGTATGCTGTTCAGTTCTCCTGGTGCATCTGACAGGTTTAACTGTGTGATTTGAAAAACTCTTTCAAGTTACTAATTTGTGTTTATATATATTAGCGTTATGGCCATCTCTTGCTCTCTTTTTTGGGAAGCAGGTTTAGAAATCTCAGCCAACACGTTCTCCGACAGCCAAATATATATCTGCCAAATTACATAATTAAAAAATTGATTAAAATTTTTAGATTTTTAGATTCAGTATCATGCTTTTTGATGAAAGTATGAACCACTGTTTACAGGTTAAACATTAGAAATGCTTATCTGCATGTGGAATCAGCTCAGAGTTAATTAAGTTATATACAATGGAGATCTCAGGATTTAACACACATTTTATTATTCAGGACTGTCAGTGTTGCTTAAATATTTTTTTATTATTTAAATACATTTTAAGTAAGATATAGACCTACTATAATGTTTTATAATGTTTGATAATAAGTGTTTGAATCATGTATCCAGTCTAGGGATGAAAGAATATATATAGAGTATACTGAGGATTTTAGCTATATTTCATAAATATAAGAATTCAGTTTTAACTATGCTACATATGTGTGCATCAAACGAAAGAATTGGGTCAAAGATGACCCCTAGGTTTCTCACAGTTTTACCAGGTATAATTAAGTGACCGTCTATGTCTACAGTATTAACATTTATGTTTTTTGTCAATATTAGGACCTAATAGAAGGACCTCAGTTTTATCAGAATTAAGTAAGAGAAAGTTGTGTGTCATCCAATTTTAATCTCTTTCACACAGTCTGTAATTTGGTTTAAACAGGGGTCCTCGTTGGGAAAAGGGAGACACTAAGAAAATGGAAAATAAATCTCCCAAAAAACTAGTTTAAGAACATGCACTACCAGGCTGTGTTGTAAGTAATAAATGCAGGCAGATTGTGCATTAAATGTATTTAATATTTCTTTTTTTAAGAAGCACACACAAGCGCTCATATCATATAAAAAGGATTCAAGTATAACATTATGTTTATATATTTATTAAAAAACAGGGTGGATGATTTTCCTCCAGAGCCGTTTTATGGAGAGTCTACCCACTCCCTACCTCCCCCTTTATATCAGAAAATTACTGCTAACTGCTAGAAGGAGGCATGTATTTTGAACAAAAAAAAAAAAAAAACATACCTGTATGTTTATGTCTTTCTTCATTAAACAGGTTTTATATCATGCAATTCAGAGTACATTCAAAAGCTTTATGATATGTACAGTTTAAAATATTTATAATAAGTGTTGTAAAAAGAAAATGAAAGATGGGTTTCCCCCCACCCCTCATCCGGGGTACAACTCCCCTACGTGTTCGTTTTGATGGAGAGAGTCGCAGACAGGTGGAGTGAAGTTGAAAGCAAACCAAGTATTTATTACAAAATACTCAATTCAGGAGAACCAATACACACAAGACAGTTAACAGCCGTCCCAGTATAAGTTCTGACCCCCCTCTAATCTGAATCCATGTTTATACCCCAAATGACGTGAAACCTCCTGATGAAGCGTTGCTAATGATTAGCTCATGTTAGTATGCATAATTTCACGTGTTGGTACTCAAGTTTCACATGTCTGGCCGGACCACTAGTGTTTGGCCTTGACTGGGTCCAGCCAGACAGTGTGGCATTGTTTCAGGAATTGGACAGTGCCGCCCTCCCTATGTGCGCGTGTCCTCCTCCCGCGCACATGGGGAGAAAGGCCACCCTGTTCATCCCGAAGTCTCCTTTGTATCAATTTAGTTCGTACAGAGTGCAGCAGTCGATGATTGATGGCCGTTAGTTAGGATCATGCAGTGACCAAAATGCCTTAAGCGTGAGCTAAACAAGTCACACAATAGATTTCATATGTTATATGCTAATATGTCAGTAACACGTGGTTAGTAGGGCATACAATAGATCCTATGTGTTAGTTAAGTGCCTTATGTATCATGTGGGTTAGTTTGTCATATAATAGAGTCTGTGTTAGTTACATGCCTGATCAAGCAATGTTTTACTATATGTGTAAAGAATATATATTGTGATTATTGGTTAATCTTCTATATAAATGTGTATAAAATACAATGTGAGTATTGGTTAATCTTCTATATAAATGCATATAAAATACAAGGTTTCACACAATGATTATGTAATTATAGATGCTAAAGTTAAGTAATCATTATTGAAGGATATTTGTCAACACACCCAAGGTATAATAAACGGTTAACTCTTCATAAGTATAGTTTAAAAGCTTTACAATAAAATTGTGTAAAAACTTCATTGTTTATACTTTTTTTTTTGCGAATATTCACTCTACAGCAGGCTAGCTCAGGCTAATGTAATTTAATCAGAGGTATCTACAGCAGGCTAGCTCAGGCTAATGTAATTTAATCAGAGGTATCTACAGCAGGCTAGCTAAGACTGTAATTTACTCAGAGTTAGCTACAGCAGGCTAGCCCAGGCTACTGTAATTTAATCAGAGTTATCTACTGCAGGCTAGCTCAGGCTACTGTAATTTCCTTTATTTAGTGTTCTAAATACAACCTAAAACAACAAAATCTAGGAAAAACAGACCCAGTTCAGTCTAAAGGGAATATTACAGTTAAATACAGGTGATGTCTGCCTTAAATACTTTAGTAGGCTCCTTAAAAATACAGGACTATCTAACAGGATATAGGTTTGACTATAAGGAGACATTTATAGTAAATTTACTAGTAATTTTAGAAAAAAATTAATGTACACAAATCAAAATTTGCTTAAAAAAATGCCCTTATTCCAAACTTTAGTTTATTTAGACTTAATAATTATATACACATACTGACTAATTTTCTACAAATTAAAAATAAAATATGTCAGAAATCCATCGATATTTTAATATTTTTTATTATTTTCTAGTCCAGATGATGGCGGTAATGTAACTGTAAAAATAACAAAGGGAAAAAAGAAGAATTATAAGAAGAAGAAAAGAAGAAGAGGAAGAGTAATACAGTCTAGGAGAGCAGGCTTTCTGCTTGGTTTATGTATATTATTTTATTTTTGTACACTATTTCGTTTTGATATTTTAGAATTCGTTAGCTTATATGTCCTTTAGCATTTGAGCTTAATTTAGTTAGTTATTTTCCTATTATATATCTATTTTTCTATTTTTATTAAATGCTATTATTAGCTTATTAGCTTTTAGCTTGTTGCTGCCTTCTATGTTATTTAGCAAACAGAAATACTTTTTTTTTTAATGAATGTTGATTTATTCATTTAATAGCTGTATCTAACTATTTTAAGCCAGACAGGCACTGTGTGATTTTTTTAAGGAGAGCTCATCTGCATGTTTGAATAGTTTGTCCTGTAGGAAAACATGCGAACTGTATTAACTATATTATTTTTGTTATTAATTTTCCATTCTTTTAAATAGCAGGATACTTTGATTTTATTTCTCTGCCCCCGACCCGCCCGAGGAAAGTAATGGAAAATCTCGGGTGAGTCCAGGCTCCAGGAAATAGTCTGTGAGGTAGTCATCTAATTTTTTAATACTATTTTTATTTTATATAAAGCTATGGCATGCTAATCACCATAAAGCTAAGTAACAAAGTATTACTGTTAACGAAAACAAAGGAAATAACGAAAACTGAAAGTGAAGGTTCTCCTTAACTGAAACTAATAAAAAAGGTAATTAAAAGAAAAAAATAAAATGAACTGAAATTACAGATTGAATACTCTCATTTTCGTGTTTGTTAATTTATTTATAATTTATAAGTTTCATCTACAGCAGTTTAACAGCGGGTGGTGTTGTGCCGTTTCTGCTCGCAACGGGGAGCCGGTGTTCTGCGGGGATCAGATATCGGCAGTGCTGCAGCACCTAGTAGTCTGCAGAATTACTTATATTTACAGCGCTCGAATTAGCCGAAATAACGACAGAAAACCCTGAGGAACCTCAGGTTTGGCACGTCACGTGGTTAATATACCCTCACTATTTTACAATACCGTCACCATATTTAAATACCGTGGTATACCGAAATACCGTCATACCGCCCAACCCTATTAGAGTTAAAGTGTAAAGTGGATCTTAAATAGTTTAGTCCCAACACTTCCCTGGTTGAGTAGAGTTACAACGTTTACAGACGAGAAACAGATTTACTCCATTTTTCACA
Source organism: Astyanax mexicanus (assembly GCF_023375975.1). Lineage (NCBI taxonomy): Eukaryota > Metazoa > Chordata > Actinopteri > Characiformes > Acestrorhamphidae > Astyanax > Astyanax mexicanus. The sequence continues at coordinate 129,066,131 of NC_064408.1, read as the reverse complement.
TTATATCTTCTTTTCTCCTGCTTTACTCCAGTCTTCTCCGGATTACTGCAGGAGGAGACCGTTTTTAGAAGGTAAGTAAATAATTACATTTATGTTGTACAAAAGGTTGCGCTGACGTGCTGAGAGTGTTCATGTAACTTAAGAAATACATCCTGAACGTTATGAGTACGTTCATCAACCGTGTTCTGAGAAAGTTTCCTGTAACCTTACAAAATGTCCTGTAAACGTTTAGAATACTGGACTAATGAACGTTATAAGAACTGAGAGCAGAACTGCAGCTGGTTCTGCAGATGGATCATCTCTTCTAAACTGAAGAAAAGTGATGATTGAATGTTTGATTATGAGGGGATGTCAGTAAAGTGCGGGATCATCGTTAGATACCAACACAATATAGCTGACGAGCTGGTATAAAACAGTGATTTAATGATAAAACAGAGATAATATGAAGCTTAAATGTTCTATAATTAGCTAGTTAGCTAACTGACCCATTGTTTCCTCCCACTGGATTCCACTTTTTACACACAGTCCCTTATTAAACCTGCCACTGTATAAAATAATAAAACAGCAGTAGACTGTTTCGATAGGCTAAATGAACCATATCAGAACTGTTCCCTGGCAAAAGGTTTTGTAAGGTTTATTTCTTTTTTTCATAACTGCAATTTTACTGTATTTATGTTCCGTCGAAAAAACCGAAGTAAAATGCAGCAGAAATATTCTCCGCTCAGCAGCGCGCGCTCTTCCCACATGGGAGGCTTCTCGCGGCGGGGGAGCAGAAAGCTCGGCTACCGGAATGCCACCACAGGACAATCTGTACACTGCCTTATCTAACTGTAGCATCAGAGCATTAATAATCACACTGGAAAAAATGTCCTTGTAAAATTACAGTAAAATACTGGCAGCAGGGTTTCCACCTCTTTACCGTAGTACAGTACAGTTTCTGTACTGTTTTCTAAATTACATTTTTTGTAAAAGTTTTATCAAAAAACAGTAACATACAATTAAATATAACAATTAATAAACACAGTAAGTAAAATACCTCAAATCAAGCAAAATATTAAAATACATTATTTATTTAACAAAATGACAACATAATTACAACCCAAGAGCAGATATGCTCAGTGAGTTATTCTGAACAATCTGGCCATCATCTACTAAAAAAATCTCATGAACGTTCAGTGGGACCTGATGGTGGCAAGATAATGTTCACACACTCACAAGATGCACTCTCTGATAGTAATAGTGAATTGCTGTTTTTTTATTTTTGTTTTAAAATAAATATTTTAGTTTATTTTAAATGGCCTCTCCCACGAAACAATATAGCTTTTGGTCTTACTTTTTTTTCAGATAACTCACTTCGTGTATCTGCTCTGAAAGTGTGATTATGTTGTCATTTTGTTTAAAAAATAATGTACTATAACATATTTAATGCTGTTTCTGTGTTTATTCAATTTTGCCTAATTTTAGGAAAATAATGGCTGGAGTAGCCAGATACTTTTTGAAAGGTTTGGCAAGATCGCGATCCCTCCTAAAATCTCTTGTTCTAATCCCATTGCCGCTCGCTCCTAACTAAAATCGCTTGTTTTAATCCCATTACCGCCCGCTCCCTCCTATAATCGCTTGCTTTAATCCCATTACCGCTCGCTCCTAACTAAAATCACTTGTTTTAATCCCATTACCGCTCGCTCCTAAATAAAATCACTTGTTTTAATCCCATTACCGCTCGCTCCTAACTAAAATCACTTGTTTTGTTACCGCGCCCGCCGCTCGCAATTTCTGCCGCTCCCGCCCGCAGACCTAATATGAATTAAATTAATTTAAATGTAGTGCTTTCAATTACGTGTGTATTTATTAAAACGACAGTATAGGGCTAGATAGAGCTGCTCAATTTCCTTCCAGGTGAGTCGGAGATGCTGAAATTGTCTCTCTGTGTGTGTGTATCGGTCCATCCTCCTCTTTGATAATTATCAGTAAAATCTTGAGGGTTTTTTGTTGCTCGTATTGGCTATTAACGTAAACTTCATGAACTTATGAAATTTGTTTTTAGAATTAATTTCTGAGTAGTTCATTGATCAAGATTTAACCATTGATTGCAGAAGAATCATGATGATTCAGGAATTGAAAAGAATATATTTTAATTCAATTAAATAAATTAATATAATAATAATAATAATAATTTTGTGATTATTATAATTTTCTAGAATATTTATTAATTTAGCGGGATTTTTTATATGTGTGGTCCCACTCCTGCATGGCCAATAACAATTAAATTCTGTCCCGTGCCAAAAGATATTCTGACAGGTTCTGCGAGATATTCCTTCTCCGCCTAATCGACTGCTCCCCATTGTGGCAACTAGTGGAAGTGTTAGTCTACTAGTTTATGCAACCCCTACTGACCATCAAAACTGGGTCAGTACCCCCCACAATCTTTAATCCTGTTCTTTCTTGTGCACCATATGGATAGTTCTGCAGTACCATATAAAGGTTTAAAATCTTTTTTTAGCCACAGAATACTTAGGGCCATAAACAAAAAAATAAAGCCCCAATTCTTTAATTAAATCAGAATCAGACAGAGCTGTGCACATGAACTCATGAAAACCGTCACCTACCCTCTTCTCCGTGGGTCTCTTGTACAGGGATCGCCAGATATCTTTAGGGGAAGAGTCCGTCCCAAAAACCTCTGTCCACTTGGTCTCTGTAAGATCTCTCAGGCTATGGAAGTTCAGTGCTTTAATACAGCCAGAATACAATGCAAAGGCATCCTCTGGCACTGTGGATCCAGCTCAGGGAAATCACACTCTTCAGTCTGGCACTGTTCAACAGGGGTGACATTAAAGTAAACATACAAAGAGGCAGACAGGCCAGACTTCAACTTGTTAAATACCTGCAACGCCAGGTGCACTGACCTATGACCTCAGAGCCCCTAAAACCAGGTTGAAAAAACAATGACTTTTAGAAAAAAAGTTGAAAAAAACTAACTTTTTTGTTAAAATAGATAAAACAGCCTGCTGACAGTCTTTTGGAAGTACACCAGCTTCAAAACTAGCCAGCAAAACTTCAAACAAGTCCAAAGCAAAAATATGAGTATCGATCATTTTACACAAGTATTGATCAATATAGATACCAGCATTGGTATCGATATTATCAATATTTGGATCAATCCATCCACCTCTACTACACACCCATATATCTGCACTTACACACTTTATTTCCCCATAAAACTGTGAACTTTACAAACTTTACGCACTCATTCACTTTACCAGCCTATTATACCATATTTGCACTACTGTTTATACAGGTTCTGTTTATACTTGCACTGTCATTCCTCATTAATCTCTTGTCTCACGTTTATCTATTTGTGTCCTTGTTGTATTGTACATATAGTGTCTCCCATTCGTTTATATTTATAATCCTATTTTCTGTACTTGCTGTAAAATTTGTGAAAAAGGGTAACATCACTTCAATTCTCTGTATGTCCTGTACATATGAAGTATTGACAATAAAAACTAACTGACTTGACAATAATGATGTACATAAAGTAACAGAAGGTTAAGGTAAAAACATTTTAGGCAGGGCTTAAAGGAGGTCCAATAGAAATAGTTGGATAGAGGTGGAAAGGAGGGGAAGAAGGAAATGAGGTTAGAAGTAGTTAGTGTGTTAGAGGTGTTAGGAGAGTAAGTGCTCTTTGAAGAGCTCTGTCTTCAGGAGTTTATTATAGATAGCGAGAGATTCTCCTGATCTGGTAGTAGAAGGTAGTTAGTTAGAGGTGTTAGGAGAGTAAGTGCTCTTTGAAGAGCTCTGTCTTCAGGAGTTTATTAAAGATAGCGAGAGATTCTCCTGATCTGGTAGTAGAAGGTAGTTAGTTAGAGGTGTTAGGAGAGTAAGTGCTCTTTGAAGAGCTCTGTCTTCAGGAGTTTATTAAAGATAGTGAGAGATTCTCCTGATCTGGTAGTAGAAGGTAGTTAGTTAGAGGTGTTAGGAGAGTAAGTGCTTCTTGAAGAGCTCTGTCTTCAGGAGTTTATTAAAGATAGCGAGAGATTCTCCTGATCTGGTAGTGGAAGGTAGTTTGTTCCACCATTGGGGAACTCTATTTTGCGAGACAAATACTTCACTATTTTTTTTTTTTAGCTTTGTTTTTTTTTTTCTAAAGGAATGTTCATTCTTCCACAGGCACTGCAGAGGGCTAGTGTTTGGTTCTGTGGTTCTGAAAAGATTTTGAGGGTTTCTACTACACAAGACACTACTCTTTCTGCAACAGTCCCACTGCTTTGGACAGGTAACTTTAATTTCACTATTAGGGACTTGGTCATATGCGTGGTTTGATTAAACTGAATAGTTCATATGTAATAGTCATCAGCAATATGAACTGCAAGGCCAGATTGGAATTTTTGAAAAATTTGCATGTAGATTTCCATTCCTGATTGCTGGCTCCCAATTTCCTGGTTGTCAGGTAAGCGATTTTTTAAAATTTTGCACCACAAACTAGAACTGAATTTTAGTTTTGTTTTTTCTTTGTTTCTTTCAGAACTGAATGCTGTCCTGTTCCAGGTCTCCAGACCCTAGTGTCGACTTTCCAAACTGTTTAAAATTTAGTTACAGAAAAACACTCAACCAGAACATTTTACAAAGAAGTTAAACTACTTGAAGAGGGGAAGTACGTGAAATCCACAGAAATCTCCAATACTCAGCAAACATTCTCTCCTACCCCTCCTAAACAAATGCAGAAAATTACAGGCAAGAAAAAAACTCACCACTGCTCAGACTGTGGAAAGAGTTTTAGTTGTCAGAGTACACTCCAACAACACCAGCGCATTCACACTGGAGAGAAACCGTATTATTGCTCAGACTGTGGGAAAAGTTTTATTCAAAAGAGTACTCTTAAATCACACCAGCGCATTCACACTGGAGAGAAACCTTATCACTGTTCAGACTGTGAGAAGAGTTTTAGCCGTCAGAGTCAGCTCAAAACACACCAGCGCATTCACACTGGAGAGAAACCGTATCACTGCTCAGACTGTGGGAAGAGTTATTGTGATCAGAGTACTTTCAAGAAACACCAGCGCATTCACACTGGAGAGAAACCGTATTATTGCTTTGATTGTGAGAAGACGTTCAGGTATTCACGTACTTGGAAGGAACACAAATGCTCTAAGATCAGTGGTGGAACTGGTCTGTAAAACATTAATACAAAATTTCAGGAGTAACAGATAACTCCAAAAAAGAGGTAGCAAACTGGATTTAGAGTAGAAATTTCTGCAACAAATTTACAGTCCATAATATCATCAAATGATTCAGAGAATCTGGAGAAATCTCTGCAAGTAATCGCCAAAGAACAAACACTGAATGCCCATGACCTTTGACCCTTCAAAGGTGCACTGCATTAAAAACCCACAACATTCAGTAAAGGATTTTACCACATGGGCTGAGAAACACTTCAGAAATCCATCATCAGTGAACACAGTTCAAGTTAAACTCTGCCATGCAAAGAAAAAGCCAGATATCAACACCACCCAGAAACTCTGCTGTCTTCTCCAGACTGAGATCATCAGAGATGGACTGATGCAAAGTGGAAACGTGTCCTGTGGTCTGACGAGTCCAAGTTTCACATTGTTTTTGGAGATTATGGATGTTGTGTTCTCTGGGCCAAAGAGAAGGACTGTCCGAGTGTTCTTAGAGCAAAGGTCTAAAGCAGCATCTCTGATGGTATGGGAAACCTGCATAACTGTGAAGCACCATTAAAGCATTATTGCTATATATTTTAACAAAAATCCATGTAGGTATAGGTAGTCTTACAGAACGAATTTCTAGTTTCCTTAATCAAAATATAAAGAATTTTGTATGTAGATTGTGGAAGATTGGCTTTAAGATAACAAGCTTAGCTTAAAATAATCATGCTAGCCAAAGCCTTAACCTATAATTAAAACACATATTACACAAATATATCTATGAAAGCTATAAATCTATATTCTACTAATCATTAATCACTGAATCACGTATTCACTAATCCACACGTACTGACCCAAGAGATCTTTGAATGGGTCAACCGAGAAAACACACTTCCTCTTGTTATGCTACACATCCTGAGGTTACAGAGGTTAGCAGACTAAAGAGTTCCTCTTTTACTCCTACGCTCTAGGGATAGGTCAAGCAGTGGAGTGCATTTTGTGGCCTTGCATTAAAAGATTGCATCTACAAAATCATACATACAGCTTCAAGCTTTGTTAAAGATATACTAACTAACTAATCTTACTGTAGATGTAGTAAAACTATTATCAACAGAGAGTATGAACTGGCTACTGTAAATGTAGGAAAATATGATCAGAGAGGAAGTGTGCCTTGTTGAACTCAAGACCTGTCACAAAAGGGAAATTAATCTTCCCCTTGTCACCGTTGGCAGGGGAAGTTAGCAACCCACGATTTCTCAGAGGACCTACTGGACAAAGGTCAAATCAATACATCTTCGAAGAAGGTCTAAAAACTGAAGTGTAATGCATGACTATACCATATTTGGAAGAATAAGCATAAAAACGAGAACTATTACTCATTCATGCCTAGCAACCACCTAGCAACCTAGATACGTCAGAGAAGGGTATAAAGGATGGAGTCAGAGGATACGAGGTAGAAGAACTGGGGCGACGTCTAGCTTAGGCTAGGATACTTTGCCTGTAATGTTCTTCCCAGATCTGAAATGTTCTTCCCAGATCTGAAATAAATCATACTTGTTCACTCTCAATCTCCGTGTCGTCTGAATTTCCTTGGATCAACGAACATGCAACACAAAAGCTAAGATAGCTTTTCTACAAGATTAAACTCTTACACAAAAAGACAGTACCCAATTTTTATTGTGCTTAAAAGTTCTACAACTTGGAGATTATATTATTTTATGTTTCTTTGGATAAAGAATATCTTTACACCAATATTGATCATGAATAAGGCCTTGGTGTGTTAGAATATTATCTTAACAAAAGAGCAATATTAAAGCCTTTAACAACTTTTCTGATCAGTCTAGTCTCGTTTGTTTTTTAAAAAGCAATTACATCTCGTTTAATGACATTTCTTATCTTCAAGTTTCAGGAAAAGCAATGGGGGGAAAAAATGGACAATGGGAACAAAAATTTACAAAATGTTTTGCCTGCCTTTTTGTAGGTTATTTATAAGAACAGATATTTTATATATATATAAATATTATATACTTTATATATATATACTTTATATATATATATATATATATATATATATATATATATATATATATATATATATTATATACTTACATATTATATCCATATATTATATGGAAATTATATACAGATTGTTTTTTTAAAAGGTACAGTTAATATTTTGATGGAATTTGTACAGTTTCTAAATTTTAATTTTGCAGGACTAAAATTTACTTTAAATTATGATGCACAAAAGATTAACTTTCTTGATATTTATGTAAATTAGAAAGGACCAGTACTTTCTTCATCCCTACACTAAACCCACGGATAGGACTACACTTTTACATTGTTTTCATTCAATTTCATAAAAGAAAAACCTACCAATAAGGCAGCTCACCTGTTTAAAGAAATTGTAAAGATGAGTAAGACAACAATACAAATAAACAACATATGATAATTAATTTAAAGAAAAAATGTAAGTAAGATTGGCTTTTTCAGAACTGAACATCCTCCAGTAAAATAATCGATAATATATGCAACCAACGTTTATATGTTGTTTTTAATATTGCCACAAAGAGTATGAAAGCAGTTTTTGTTCAAAGAGACTTTTTATTACTAAACCATTTAACATTTAATACGTTTAAAATGTTACCACCACTTATCAACCAGCAGAATCAAGCGAAATAAATTAAATGTGTGTAAAAAGAAAAAATGACCTGCTTTTGGAGCCACTGTAAAATATTAGTGAACAAAACTACATTGGTGTGTCGCTTTCTCAGTCCGCGGAGTGATACAGATTTAGTGTGAGAAGGCCGTGCTGTAATCACAAACCTCAGCACGGTTAAAAAACTTCTCAACCAATCAGATTGTGAGGTCGGAACTAACTGTTGTATAAATGTCTATAAACCCAAATACAATAGAATAAGCATAACCTAGCTAAGTGACGTGGTGGGTTTACCCAAACATTACATTATTTTTTTATTATAACTAAATTTGATTTTCTCACTCTATAAACGTAAACACTTTAATTTGTACAGGAAATTTCCATGACTTTTCCAAAACGTTCTGGGTATTTTATTTTTCTAAAACGTATCCAGGCCTGGAAATTGCTATTTTCAAATTCTATGACTAGTTGCTCCGCTAGAGAAAAAAAAAAGATCCAATTCTGTCTAAAGGGAATATTACAGATAAATACAGGTGATGTCTGTCTTAAATACTTTAGTAGGTTCCTGAAAAATACAGGACTAATTAACAGGATTTAGGTTTGACCATAAGGAGAAATTTATAGTAAATTTAATTATAATTTTAGGAAACTTTAAGTTGCCCTTATGCCAAACTTTAGTTTATTCAGACTTAAATAATTATATACACATACTGACTACTTTTCGACAAATTTAAAATAAAAAATGGCATAAATCCATCGATATTTTGAACCTTTTTAATTTTATTTGAATTTCACTTTTCTTTTTTCCGTTTGTTTAGGTTTGCTTTTTGTTTGTGTTTTGATGTGCGTGTGATGGCGGTTGTATATGCTGTGTATTTGACCTGTTATTGTGTCTATTTCATGGTGTTGGGTTGTTTTGTATACAAAATTATTAAAAATAAACATATGATAAATAAACAAAAAAAGCAGGGGGACCGTGGTGTCTGTTTTTATCCTAAAAATGATTTGTTTTTTCTTCTTCTATTTAGTTTTATTTAATACCGCTCCAGTCCAGATGGTGGCGGTAATGTAACTGTAAAAATAACAGGAAGAAGAAGAGGAAGAGTAATACAGTCTAGGAGAGCAGAGTTTGTGTTTGGTTTTCAGGAATAATCTGCTTTTCTCTTAACTGGACCCAGTGTTTTATTTCTTGGTAAATAGTGAGGTAATTATAAGTTAGAGTTATAGAGTTATAGTGTAAAGTGGATCTTAAATAGTTTAGTCCCAACACTTCCCTGGTTGAGTGGAGTTACAACGTTTACAGAAGAGAAACAGATTTACTCCAGTTTTCACATTAAATCTTCTTTTCTCCTGCTTTACTCCAGTCTTCTCCGGATTACTGCAGGAGGAGACAGTTTTTAGAAGGTAAGTGAAGAGTTTAATTATTGTTGTAAATAAGGTCGAGCTGACGTGCTGAGAGCGTTCACGTAACTTAAGAAAAACATTCTGGGGCGGTTAAGAAAACTGGACAGATGAACGTTATAAGACCGTTCATAAACAGTGTTCTGAGAACGATTCCTGTATAACCTCACAAAACGACCTGTAAATGTTAAACTGCTGAAATTCGAGTAGAGCATTCCAGGAAACTTCCTTACAAGTAAAATACAACGTTAATCTGAAATTTCTAATAATTTTATTATCTGGGCAGAATGAATTATGGGCACAGCATTATTCCCCCGCGTTTTCCGTTCCACCTTAAATGCAGCAGCTGTTACACTGAGAGCAGAACTGCAGCTGGTTCTGCAGATGGATCATCTCTTCTAAACTGAAGAAAAGTGATGATTGAATGTTTGATTATGAGGCTGAAATGAGGGGATGTCAGTAAAATGCGGGATCAGCGTTAGATACCAACACAAGATAGCTGACTAGCTGGTATAAAACAGTGATTTAGGGCTTCATTAATTTAGCTTTTTTTTGTTTTGTTTTACTGTTTTTTTTTGTTTTGTTTTAAATCGTATAGACGGAATGTTTTATACTTTTTAAAGTGAAAGCTGATACAAAGATAAAATTTGGAAAAATATAACATAAAAACAAACATACAACATTCATTTACTTCAGCAGTGCTATTCTAGATTTATCATACAGGTGCTTTTCTTATTATAAAATGATCTTAGCATGAGTAATTTTAGTCACAAATATACATCAGAAATGTTTTTTTCTAATGAATATATTAGAATATATATAAAAGTTTCCCAGAATGGCTTTTATTATGAGATTATATGCAGTAATATACTTTGTCAAGAAATTATATTCCAATCAAAGTTAACCTAGGTTAATTTTCTTAGCATAAATTTACACTGGAACACTTGTCCAGTGTAAAAAATTAGCCTCATGTTTGCCAGCTGCCTGCCATTGCTGTTAAAAATCCTCGTAATTCAGAAATTTGCATGTAGATTTCCATTCTTGATTGCAGGCTTACAATTTCCTGTTTGCCAGGGAAGAGATTTTCATTTTGCACCACAAACTAGAACTGAGTTTGGGTTTTGTTTTTTCTTTGCTTCTTTCAGAACTGAACACTGACCTGTTCCTGGTCTCCTGCTCCTAGTGTCGACTTTCCAACCTGTTGGAAATTTAGCCATGGAAATACACTCAACCAGAACATTTCACAAAGAGGTTAAACTAGAAGAAGAAACAAACATGGCATCCAAAATAATCTCCAATGCTCAGCAAACATCCTCGCCTACCCCTCCCAAACAAATGCAGAAAATTACAGACGACAAAACTAATTACCACTGCTCAGACTGTGGGAAGAGTTTTAGTTATCAGAGTACTCTCCAACGACACCAGCACATTCACACTGGAGAGAAACCGTATCACTGCTCAGACTGTGGGAAGAGTTTTAGTCAACAGAGTCATCTCCAACAACACCAGCGCATTCACACTGGAGAGAAACCGTATCACTGCTCAGACTGTGGAAAGAGTTTTAACTGTCAGAGTAATCTCCAAAAACACCAGCGCATTCACACTGGAGAGAAACCGTATCACTGCTCAGACTGTGGAAAGAGTTTTAACTCTCAGAGTAATCTCCAAAAACACCAGCGCATTCACACTGGAGAGAAACCGTATTATTGCTCTGAATGTGGGAAGAGTTTTAGTCAACTGGGTAATCTCCAAAAACACCAGCGCATTCACACTGGAGAGAAACCGTATCACTGCTCCGACTGTGGGAAGAGTTTTAGCCGTCAGAGTGTCCTTCAACGACACCAGCGCATTCACACTGGAGAGAAACCTTATTACTGTTCAGACTGTGGGAACAGTTTTAGTCGTCAGAGTATCCTTCAACGACACCAGCGCATTCACACTGGAGAGAAACCGTATCACTGCTCAGACTGTGGGAGGAGTTTTAACTGTCAGAGTAATCTCCAAAAACACCAGCGCATTCACACTGGAGAGAAACCGTATTATTGCTCTGAATGTGAGAAGTGGTTTCGGTATTCAAGTAGTTTGAAGGAACACAAATGCTTTAAGATTAGTTATAGAACTGGTCTTTAAAACATCAATTAAAATTTTCAGGAGTAACAGACAACTCCAAAAATGAGGTAACAAACTGTATGTAGAGTAGAAAATCCAGCAAAGGTTTGTGTTTCTATAATGTGTTTGGGTAGCCAAATGTACTGTATTACTACTATACTATACTACTGTAATGAACACCTTTTCCATATGTAGTTTCTCCAAGTTTAAAAGTTGTACACTCTGCACCAGTCTGAACCTGAACATTTTAGAAGGTTTTAAGTTTTAAGTTATTAAATATGGAACTGAATGAACAGGGACAGGCACTAATGATAAAATATAATGCTACATAACTAAATGCTGTTAGTCCTACTGTGGGGAAACTTGGACTAGCATCACTTTATAGTTTTTGTTTACTTTGATTTTAATGTAACATTAGTTAACATAAATAGCAAAGCAGCCTTGTGTGCGGTGACGAGAGGTGATGCCTGCTAACTTATGAAATTTGAACAAGTATAACTCGAAATCACTGATGTGTACTGGTATAATTCTTGCTTTATGTGCAGAGATGTGTAACATACTGTAACATATAGAGCATATATAATCACAGCAGTTACTGAGGTAGAGAGTTTATAGTTTGTAAGAGTGCAGCAAATATTGCTGAAAGGAATAAAGTCATGTCAGTCTCTGTGTGCTGGGTGGGTGTATGTGTGTGGGTACCCATTTTTTTATTGTGCTTAAAAGATGTTTACACAACTTGTAGATGATATTATCTTATGTTTCGATGGATAAAGAATGTCTTTACACCAATAATGATCATGTTAAAATATTACCTTAACAGAACAGCAATATTAAAGCCTTCAACAACTTTTCTGATCAGTCTAGCCTCATTTGTTTTAAAAAGGAATTACTTAATTTTTAATGATATTACTTATCTTCAAGTTTCAGGAAAAGCAATGGGAACAAAAATGGACATTGGGAACATAAATGTACAAAACCTTTTACCTGCCTTTTTGTAGATTATTTATAAGAACAAAGATTATATGAAGCACAAAAAAATCTAATCTCTCCATTATTCATGGAAATAATATATCGTTGGTTTTTTTGGAAAGGAACAGTTAATCTTTTGATGGAATTTTTACAGTTTCTAAATATAAAATTTGCAGGAATAAAATTGCTTTAATAATGATGCACAAAAACTTTTACATACACATTATCTTTCTTAATATTTATGTAAATAAGAAGGGACCAGTACTTTCTTCATCCCTACACAAAACCCACAGATAGGACCACACTTTTACATGCTCATAGTTTTTTAATTCAACTTTGTAAAAGAAAAAACTACCAACATGTCAGCTCACCTGTTTGAATGAATATGTGAAGCTGACGAAGAAAACAATACAAATAAACAAAATATGATTACTAAATTTAAAAATATATATATAAGGAAGATTGGCTTTTATATTTAGAAGAGAAAAGGTAGACAAAAAATTTGGTTTATTGCACTACCAAACACCACAAAACAATGGATATCAGAAATTAAACGCTGGCATATTCTAAAAGGGGATCCCTCACTAAAAGACACTTTTAAAGATGTACCATTGATCACATTTAACCTGTCGGACACACCAGGAGAACTGAACATCCTCCAGTAAAATAATCGATATAATAAGCAACCAACGTTAATTTTTTTGCTTTTTGGTTTGCCACCAAAAATATGAAAGCTGTTTTTTTTTTGTTCATATAGACTTTTTATTACTAAACCATTTAACATTTAATACGTTTAATATGTTAACATCACGTATAAACTAGTAGAATCAAGCGAAATAAAATAAATGTGTGTATAAAAGATAAATAACCTGCCTATAGAGCCACTGTAAAACAAAACTACACTGGTGTGTCGATTTCTCAGACTAATGTTACACAAACTAAAACAGAGCTAGTAATTTTTTAATATTTATATATTTTATTATAATTTTCATATTTATTTTTAATGTACATGACGGAGAATGTGGCGAGATTCAACCCAGATATTTTTAATCTTTAGAACTCGAGAGGGAATGTGTTATCGCAAATAATCACAGCGGTGATGTTATTCGCGATAACACACGACCTCCGGTGTTTTATTGCTTTTATACAACAGATTATTTTACAAAATGAATAAAGAAAATAAATTATTTATAATGAATATACTTTAATACGGACTGAACCTTCCGCCAAAAAGCAGTTCCACAACAAGTGTACTGTAACAGAACTGCAGCTACTAAACGGCGTATGGTTTATACGTTAGCTTGAAATAAAAACTGGGAGTTAAGAGTGTTTAGTAAACGTTAGAACCTTATAATAACGCTGAAACTCTCCTCTCCTGCTCCGCGGAATCGTCTTTATGTAAAAGCTGCGGGTTTGTGAGCGTCTCTGTCTGTTTTGCTGGCTGGTGTTGGTTAGCTAGCCGGCAGGACTTTGGTTAGGTTAGCATTAGCTTAGAATTAGCATTAGCTTAGAATTAGTTTAGCATTAGCTTAGCCTGGCTGGTTACCGTTCCGGCTATCAGACTACGACCGAAGTGACTGCTGATTTTTCCCCCCACAAAATACGAGTCAGCGCTGCGTGTGAGAGTACCTTAGCTGGGCGCTAGCCTGTGCTAAGCTAATGCTAATGCTGCTGCTAGTGGTGGATGAGGCGATGGTTCAAAACTGTCCTGTGTGTATAAATATGCCGTTACTCGGCAACGCGTCCGCGGAGTGATACAGATCATAGACTGTGTATAGCTGGACAGAGCATCGTCTCTCAAAAGTGAAGCCACCACAGGTTTTTCTGTTTGGTAGATCCCATCCGTGTTCTCTCTACCAGGTAATGAAACAGTAGAACAGAATAGCTGTAATACATGTCTGTTGTGTCTCTTCTTTATCGTAATACCACTCCAGTCCAGATGATGGCGGTAATGTAACTGTAAAAATAACAGGAAGAAGAAGAGGAAGAGTAATACAGTCTAGGAGAGCGAGCTTTGTGTTTGGTTTTCAGGAATAATCTGCTTTTCTCTTAACTGGATCCAGTGTTTTATTTCTTGGTAAATAGTGAGGTAATTATAAGTTAGAGTTATAGAGTTATAGTGTAAAGTGGATCTTAAATAGTTTAGTCCCAACACTTCCCTGGTTGAGTAGAGTTACAACGTTTACAGACGAGAAACAGATTTACTCCAGTTTTACATTATATCTTCTTTTCTCCTGCTTTACTCCAGTCTTCTCCGGATTACTGCAGGAGGAGACAGTTTTAGAAGGTAAGTGAAGAGTTAAATTATTGTTGTAAATAAGGTCGAGCTGACGTGCTGAGAGTGTTTCACGTAACTTAAGAAAATTCATTCTGGGGCGGTTAAGAAAACTGTACAGATGTACGTTATAAGACCGTTCATAAACAGTGTTCTGAGAACGATTCCTGTATAACCTCACAAACGACCTGTAAACGTTTAGAAAACGGGACAGATGAACGTTATAAGACCGTTCATAAACCGTGTTCTGAGAACGATTCCTGTATAACCTCACAAAACGACCTGTAAACGTTTAGAAAACGGGACAGATGAACGTTATAAGAACGTTTATAAACAGTGTTCTGATGACATTTCTTGTAACAAAACTTCCAACACAACATAGCTGACTAGCTGGTATAAAACAGTGATTTAATGATTAAAGGTTAATGATAAAACACAGAGATAATGTGAAGCTTAAATATTGAATAATAGCGAGTTAGCTAACTGACCCATTGTTTACTCCCACTGGATTCCACTTTTTACAGAAAGTCCCTTATTAAACCTGCTACTGTAGTGTATAAAATAATAAAACAGCAGTAGACTGTTTCGATAGGCTAAATGGACCATATCAGAACTGCCCCAGCTAAAAGTCTAGTCAATTCACCGAATTAAATTATGGTGAAAAACATAATAATAAGAAGCACTTAATATTACATAGCAATTATCACTGGGTAGCACAAGTACTTATTC
Source organism: Astyanax mexicanus (assembly GCF_023375975.1). Classification (NCBI taxonomy): domain Eukaryota; kingdom Metazoa; phylum Chordata; class Actinopteri; order Characiformes; family Acestrorhamphidae; genus Astyanax; species Astyanax mexicanus. The sequence continues at coordinate 129,050,827 of NC_064408.1, read as the reverse complement.
ATTTACCTCAAATGTGCTGTTACCATAAATGCAGGGCAATTTTAGGAATAAATTAGTTGCTAGTAGTCTGAATAACATACTAAACATGTTTTTTCATTGGGCTTCATTAATTTAGCCTATTGTCTCTGTACAAAAAAAAAAACGCATTAAACATACATTTACCTCAGCAGTGCTATTCTAGTTTACCATACAGGTGCTTCTCTTATTATACATTTACTTTATCATGGGTAATTTTAGTCACAAATATACATCAGAAATGTTTTAAATATTAAAGTTACCCAGAATGGCTTTTAGAATTATGCGCTCCGAGTTGCAGTCATATATTTCATCTAGAAATTATATTCCATTCAAAGTTATCTCAGCAGTGCTATTCTAATCCTAGGTTTACCTCAGAAATGCTATTCTAATTATACATTTATTTCAGCTGGGCAATGATTGTGTTACATTTACCTTGGAAGTGTTTTTTCTAATCACAAATTTACCGTAACACTTGTCCAAAATGTTATTTTGAAAATCTTTGGATTTAATTTGTGCAAGGACAGTGTAAATATTTAGCCTCACATTTGCCAGCTGCCTGCCATTGCTGTTACTTTAGAAGAAACAATGCAATATAAAGTAAAATAAAATTGTTCAACCAAACACGAAAAGTGCTTTTTTGTGAGACAAATAATTTCAGAAGGACTGTTTATTCTTCCACAGACACTGCAGAAGGTTGGTGTTTGGTCCTGAGGTTTTGAGAGGATTTTGAGAGGCTCTATTACACAGGAAGCTACTTGGCCATTGAAGGACCTGTTCCAGCATCAGTCCCACTACTTCACACAGGTATTTTCAGGTTCACTTAATACTCCCTATTAGAGACTCACATGCATGGTTTAATTAAACTGAATTGTTAATATGTAATATACATCAGCAGTAAGAACTGGAAGGCCAGATGGAATTTGTGAGAAACACTAAAAATTGCATGTAGATTTCCATTCCTGTTTGCAGGCTCCCAATTTCCTGTTTGCCAAGAAAGTGATTTTCATTTTGCACCACAAACTAGAACTGAGTTTGGATTTTGTTTTTCTTTGCTTTTTCCAGAACTGAACGCTGTCCTGTTCCAGGTCTCCTGCTCCTAGTGTCGACTTTCCAAACGGTTTGAAATTTAGCCATGGAAATACACTCAACCAGAACATTTCACAAAGAGGTTAATCTAAAAGAAGAAACAAACATGGAATCCACAAAAATCTCCAGTACTCCGCAAACATCCTTGCCTACCCCTCCCAAACAAATGCAGAAAATTACAGACAAGAAAAAAAATTATCACTGCTCAGACTGTGGGAAGAGTTTTAGCCGTCAGAGAGATCTTCAACAACACCAGCGCATTCACACTGGAGAGAAACCGTATTACTGCTCAGACTGTGGGAAGAGTTTTAGTCGACAGAGTACTCTCCAACAACACCAGCGCATTCACACTGGAGAGAAACCCTATTACTGCTCAGACTGTGGGAAGAGTTTTAACTGTCAGAGTAATTTCCAAAAACACCAGCGCATTCATACTGGAGAGAAACCGTATCACTGCACAGACTGTGGGAAGAGTTTTAATCAACAGAGTCATCTCCAACGACACCAGCAAATTCACACTGGAGAGAAACCGTGTCACTGCTCAGACTGTGGGAAAAGTTTTAGTCGACAGAGTACTCTTCAACGACACCAGTGCATTCACACTGGAGAGAAACCGTATCACTGCTCAGACTGTGGAATGAGTTTTAACTGCCAGAGTAATCTTCAACGACACCAGCGCATTCATACTGGAGAGAAACCGTATCACTGCTCAGACTGTGGGAAGAGTTTTAACTGTCAGAGTAATCTCCAACAACACCAGCGCATTCACACTGGAGCAAAACCCTATTATTGCTTTAAATGTGAGAGGAGTTTCAGGTATCCAGCTAGTTTGAAGGGACACAAATGCTCTAAGATCAGTGATGGAACTGGTCTGTAAAACATTAATGCACATTTTTAGGAGTAACAGAGAACTCCAAAGAAGAGGTAGCTAACTGGATTTACAGTAGAAAATTCAATAAGCTTTGTGTTTCTGAAATCTGCATGGGAACCCCAATTTTAAGTTTGTACACCATGTCCACATTTGGTAGTTTCGCCAAATTCGAAAGTTGTACCAGTCAATCAGGAAAGTTCACATTCTAGAATGAGTGAGGGCACCATTGCTGCAGGTTGTGTATTCATAATGATGATTTAGTGTATCCATAATGAAAACGTATTCATAACAAAGGTACTTATTGATCACTAGCTGACTCATGCTGAGCTGGCTTCAAATTTGAAGATATTAAAAATTGAACTAAATGAACAGGGACAGGCAATAATGATAAAATATAATGCTACATAACTAGATGCTGCTAGTCCTTCTGTAGGGAAACTTGGACTAGCATCACGTTATCACTTTTGTTTACTTTGATTTTAGTGTAATATTACTTAACATAACTAGCAAAGCAGCCTTGTGTCCCCACCTCTGCTAGCTGTGAAGTGACTGGTTGAACTGGTTTAATTATTGCTACATGATACGAGTGGTGTGTGAAATATCTGGGTCATAACTGACTCTACATTTATTTAAAAGATGTTAATGTATGCTCGTATCATATTAGAATCTAGAGAGCCTGGTCAGTGTTTGATATACATTGAACCAGGTTTTTCTAAGGGTAAGGTCACGCAAGGAGACAGCTTGAAAATATCCGCAAGTAGAGTAGTAGGTACAGTACCTGCCATTTCTGCATATATTTTGAATATCTTTGCATGGGACACAGAAATGAAGCTTGGGTTTTAACGTTGATTAGTTACAGTGTACAGCTTGTTTAGATTTGTTACCTGAAATTAACTCCACATGCCATTTTTGCTGAGATTTTCTCGCTTATAATTTGACTCCAAAGAGGTTGGGACAGGGGCAACAAAAGACTGGGGAAGTTAAGGAAGAGCAGGGTAGAGCAGGGAGAGAGTTCAGTATCCTCACAGCCTGATGGATGGAGCTGTCTTGCAGTCTGCTTGTCATAGCCCTGAGAAAAACCCAAAAACTGAAAAACATCATCAGTGAACACAGCTCGTCGCTCCATCTACAAGTGCCAGTTAAAACTCTGCCATGCAGAGAGAAAGCCAGATATCAACACTACGCAGAAACGCCACCAGCTTCTCCGGTCCAAGCCCGTCTGAGATGGACTGACGCAAAATGGAAAAATGTCCTGTAGTCTGTTGAGTCCACATTTCACATTGTTTTTGGAAATCATGTACGTTTTGTTGTCTGGGCCAAAAAGGAAAAGGATCATATGTTACAAAACACAAAATATGACAACGAAGACCTGGACTGTTAAACAACTGAAGTTGTACAACAATGAAGAATGGGAAAGATTTCCACCCACAAAGCTTTATCAATTACTGTCCTTAATTCCCAAACATCTATTGACTGTTAAAAGGAAAGGTGATGTAACTTCTTTGGAATGTGTAACAGCATCAAATTAAAATTGGTAAATTTTTGCAAAAAACAATAGTTTAAACCAGTGGTTTATCTGTTTAAACGTTAAATATATTGTCTTTATACTGTATTCCACTAACTGTAAGTTGAAATTGATTTGCAAATGATGTTCTTTATGTTTTTATTTGTTTTATACAACATCCTAATTTCATTGGAATTGGGGTTGTAGGAATATGTAAGTTTTTTCCTCCTTTTATTTTAACCATTTTGTTTAAAACTCAAAAGTCTGTAATTTGTGGCGAGTTAGTCACATAAACTAGAAAAGCAATTTCACCCAGATTCATATTTCTGTGGTTGTGTACCTGTGTTTGTGAACAACACGTAAGGGCATGAGAGATTTTTCTGTGAACTAAAGTGAGTAAATAAGTGTTAATTATAATTATATATATAATATTAATACAAACTGGCCATTTTACTAAATATGCTTTTAAATGCCCTGTGCTGGAGTCAGTGAGTCTGCATCACCCGGACTTTGAAAGAATACTGGGGCACGTAAAACATTGGTAAAGACAAGGTTTGTAATATAAATGTTAAGAGAGAACATGTGATGCGTAACTTCTGTGTTGATCCTTAGCTGTATCAGGATTTAATTGTATACATTTGTTTAGGGAACGAGTCTGGTTTTACTTAAGTCAGTAAAAAAATATTACAGGTCTGTAAACAGAACATTGTTATTTATCATTTTGGTAAATTTAGGTAAACAGCCCAAAAGGGGACAATAAGAAAATGGAAAATAAATCTGAAAATCAAAAAAATGTCGAAGAACATGGACCCGACCGGTAGATCTGGGTTCTTTGGCTCAGTATACCAAACCTGTCATCACAAATCTGGGAGTAAAAATGGACTCAGATCTCAAGCTGGACACTCAAATCAAATCAGTAAAATCAAGCTTTTTTAACCTGAGACAGCTGGCCAAAATAAAATCTTTTGTCTCGAGAACACAGTTTGAGACAGTAATCCATGCCTGTGTTACCACCTGGTTGGACTACTGTAACTCACTGTATACGGGAGCTAGTGGTTTTTCTCTTGCCCGGTTACAATCTTTACAAAATGCAGCAGCACGGCTTTTAACTGGCACACGTAAATATGAGCACATTTCCCTCATTTTAGTCTCACTCCACTGGTTGCCCATTTATTTTAGGATTCATTTTAAAATCCTTTTATTTACTTTTAAATCTCTAAATGGTCTAGCACCACCCTACTTTTCAGAGCTGCTACACACCTACAAGCCCACACGCTCGCTCAGGTCAGCTGACCAACCTACCTCTTCTCCTTAGCTTTTGACACCTAGAGTGTTGATTGTATTGGTTGTTGTATGTACCTATTTCTATTCTTATTATTCTATTATTTTTTATGTACAGCACTTGAAAGTGTTAAAGTGCTATATAAATAACAATGGATTGGATTGGATTCAAGTATAACAGTATTTATATATTTATTAAAAACAGGGTGAATGATTTTCCTCCATATCCGGTTTATGGATAGACTATTCACTCCCTATCTCCCCCGTTATATCCCTGTTATATAACTCAGTAAACAGGTTTTATAACAGGGGTTCAAAACCTTTACAATTTAAAGGGTTTATAAGTAAAATAGTGACATAAGTACCAAGTGATATTAATGTGTCATTTTGGAGTAATGGGATACCAAACTAAGAAAAATGTCTGGTAGGGGATTATATGTTTCTACAGTAATAACATTTGAAACTCATGAGAAAGTATTTTTTAAATGCATTTTTAATACCTCAGATTTGAAATTTCCTGCATTAATTTTTCTAAAATTCCTATCCCACACAAATAAAGCACATATGCTTTATAATAACAGGAGTTTAAAAGCTTTAAAATAAGTGGAAAATAAGAGTTTCAAATGTTTCTATCTGAAGTTTAAACTTTTATCTGCAGTGCTGAATCATTTAATAGCGTTCTGTTGAGGAAATGAGTAAAAGTTTCAGTACAAAAATAATGAAACTTTTATAAAATCTGATTTGCTCAGTGGCTTCTTAAAACCCCATTAATTTAGGATAATTTTGGACTCACTCGGGAGCGCCCTCTAGCGGTGAAACAAGCCCACAGCACATTCTGAAGTGAATATTGTCCTCTTTACTAGAGAGGCTCTGGTTTCTTAGATTACAGTGGGGTGCCAGAACATATATTGATACAGCAGCACTTATGTACAACATATTATGGAGTGCTACAAATATATACAGATGGTTTGAAACACCCGACCACTGGAATAACAGCGGCTGTGGTATACATCCCAGAATTTGACATTTCGCTCAGAATGAGACTTCCTGAAGATTTGGCAGTGTATACTGCAGAAATGATTGCAATAATATTGGCATTACAGTGGATTGAGGAGGTCTGCCCAATGCAGGTGGTTATCTGCTCAGACACTTTATCGGCCCTACAAAGCATTCAGTCCGGGACAAGATCTGTAGACAAGGTCTGCAGATAAATTAAGCTTTGTATAAGCTGCTACAGCAATGTATATGTCAGCGTTTCTCAAAGCGTGGGGCGCATGGGTATTGCAGGTGAAATCGGAAAAAAATATTATTTTTTAAGACTGTCTGTTTTGCCAGACAGGGGCGAGGGGGTGGCGGGCAGAGGTTTGTACAATGTTAAGGTTACAAAATGGAAAAAAGGGTGGCGACTCTTTCTTTTGGATGCACTGTAGCTGATGTCGAGGATAAGGAGTGACCCATGTGTGTTCTGTGTCTTAGACAAATCACTGTATTTTATTACTATTTTTGGGGGCGATATGGGACAGGTGTGTGGTGGAATTTCCCCTTTTGAGAACCACTTTTGAGAACCACTGGTATATGTGGTGTTGTTTTTGTGGGTACCACATGTTGGGGTGCAGGGGAATGAAATTGTGGATAAGCTGGCAAAGCAAGGCCTAAAACAGTCAGCATGTGACCGCTAAGTTCCACTAAGCATGGCAGAAGCCAAATGTGTAATAAAAAGATATGTGAAGATTGTGTGGCAGACTGAGTGGCATCATGAACCCAGAGGCAGGAAACTGTACATGAATTACCAACAAGTTGGTCCAGTAGTAGTTGAAAGATTTGAACGACGGAGTGCAACTGTTCTCGCTTGTCTTAGAATAGGGCATACTACGTTGAATTCCTCCCAATTCTTAATTAAGAAGCACAGCACATGTCTCTGTAGACACTGTCAAAACAGGGAAACCGTGGAACATGTATTGCTACATTGTGAGATTTACAATTCACAAAGGAAAGAACTGATGGATTCACTTGAGGGCACGAAATTTTGTCACTAAAGACCTTAATTGCTTATGGACTAGGGAGGAGTAAAGTTCACAAATCTGTTTTTCCGTTTTTAAGGTCAACTGGTTTATATAAGCACGTATAGATTTTCCTTTTTTATTATTATTTCTTTTTTATTTTAATTTTCCACTTTCAAACACCCGCTCAGTAGGTGGCGGTAATGCACCCTTTGTTGGTCTGCCAACCGCCAAAAATCCAAAAGAAGAAGAAGGAGGCTCTGGTTTCCTCTTCAGCAGTGTATGATAGGTGGCAGTATGGAACTAGTTTTCCATCCGAAAACCCGCAGAAACTGGAGCTCCACGAGCTTTCAGCTAGTAAATCTGTAGTTCCAGTCTTCGCTGTGGATCAGCGGAGTCCGTTCTGAGAAAGAAATGATCATCAGTTAGATGGTAAGTCTTTCTCGTGCTCTCAAATAGTCCGTATTAAACTGCACCGTTTTAGAGAAACTATAGCGAGCATAAGACTGCTGCTGTGTTTGTTCTGTTCTCTGAGCTCTAGCAGCTCTTCAGCTTTCTCTCCCATGTTTCGGGTGGATTCGAGGAACATCAGGGTGGAAATCTCAGACTGTTCCTCACAGGGTTCACTTTTCTTCTCTACCGGGACTTTGCTCGGAGTTGTTGGAGAAGAGTCCGTTCCTCCAGTTCCAGTTTGCTGCTGGAGATTTCCAGAGCATAGTCGTGCTCAGCTATCAGCCTTTCTTCACCACCTCCCTTCAGCTCGCAGCTTCAGTTAAGATTTTCTGCTCCATTTACATCTTTTCAGTTATTAGGTAAAAACAGTTACAATTGGGACAAAAGACAGACTCCAAAACGAAGCTGCTATTTATGTTTAACACGTCTTATTGTCCAAACCCCTACCTTAATAAGTTGTGGCCATGCATTATATTTATTTATGCTGGATATCACCTCAGGAGCTCCATAGATTTCATGACAAAGATCAGTTCTGGTATATACGGCATTATTTAATGTATGTATTTAAAGCTGTTAGGTGGAGGATTTTCATGTGTGGGGTAAAGGTTGCTGATCGGATCATAATCGGCCACAGTAACTTAGGGTTAGGATCTTATTATTGTCATGCAGTTAAAGGTGAGTGGGTGGGGGAGTAGAGAATGAGGGAATGGAATGGACCCTATGTGGAACCACAGTTGTTACCTGCAGGATTGATCAACTTCCCGTATTCTTACTAAAATGGGATTTAAAAACAGTTTTGAGGTAGTTTTGATGAATAATGCAGGTATATGCAGGATTATTTAATGTGTATTTTAAATGTGGTTTTACACTCCGTTTTGGGGTAGTGCTGATGAGTAATGCTGGTATATACAGCATTATTTTAATGTATATATTTAGCAATGTTTTACACACCGTTTGCTCACCCTCCCGCACAGAGCACAATAACTCTAGTAGTACAATAAATGTAAAAGTAGTAGTGAATAATGCTGGTTAAGATATATACAAAAATCAACAACTGAACATCAGTTTATATATATGTATAATTTGTCACTTTCCTAAGTACGTTTCTGATCAAAATATGTTCAAATATGAAATGGTGTTTAAGGGGGTATTTTATGCAAAACTCACTTACTGCTTCTATATACACTCCGAGGGCCTCCATTTTTTTGTAATATTTACATGTGATAAACTCTTAGCAGAAATGGGATGGGTGGAGCGTGACCAGAATCAGCCTATTTGAATAAAATAACAGAGCCCTTAAAAATCTAATTCTGAAAGGGACGAACTCTGGCAAGATCTCTATGCGAGAAGAAATAATCAAAGAAAATCAAATTTACTGCATTTTTGGGCAATTTTCACTGATGATGGGTTTTGTTTTCTCTTTGCTTCTTCCAGAAATCAATGCCATCCTGTACGAGGTCTCCTGCTCCGAGTGTCAACTTTTAAACCTGTTTAAAATTTATCTACAGAAAAACAATCAACTAGAACATTTCACAAAAAGCTTAAACTACAAGAAGAGGGAAAGAACATGGAATCAATCACACATATCTCCAATACTCGACAAACATCCTCTCCTACCCCTCCCAAACAAATGCAGAAAAGTATGGAGAAGAAGAAAACTCACCACTGCTCAGACTGTGGGAAGAGTTTTAGGTGTCAGAGTTATCTCCAACTACACCAGCACATTCACACTGGGGTGAAACCGTTTTACTGCTCAGACTGTGGAAAGAGTTTTAATCAACAGAGTACTCTCCAAAAACACCAGCGCATTCACACTGGAGAGAAACCGTATCACTGCTCAGACTGTAGGAAGAGTTTTAGTGATCATAGTACTTTCCGGCGACACCAGCGCATTCACACTGGAGAGAAACCGTATCAGTGCTCAGACTGTGGAAAGAGTTTTATTCAACAGATTAGTCTCCAACGACACCAGCGCATTCACACTGGAGAGAAACCGTATCACTGCTCAGACTGTGGAAAGAGTTTTAGTCAACATAATACTCTCCAACTACACCAGCGCATTCACACTGGAGAGAAACCGTATCACTGCTCAGACTGTGGGAAGAGTTTTACTCATCAGAGTACTCTTCAACAACACCAGCGCATCCACACAGGAGAGAAACCTTATCACTGTTCAGACTGTAGGAAGAGTTTTAGTCATCAGAGTACTCTTCAACAACACCAGCGCATTCACACTGGAGAGAAACCGTATCACTGCTCAGACTGTGGGAAGAGTTTTAGTCATCAGAGTAATTTCCAACAACACCAGCGCATTCACACTGGAGAGAAACCGTATTACTGCTCAGACTGTGGGAAGAGCTTTAGGGTTTCAGGTATATTGAAGACACACAAATGCTCTAAAATCAATGATGAAATGGGTTGAAAACATTACTCCATTTTAAAAGTAACAGACAATTGCAAAAAGAGGTAGGAAACTGGAGTTAGAGCCAGTTTAAACCAGTAAAGTTTTGTGTTTCTATAATGTGCTTGAGTAGCCAAATATACTGCAGTACTACTATACTATTGTAATGGACACCATGTCTGTGTGTGCTAGTTTTGCTAAGTTAGAAAGTCGAACACTCTGCACCAATCCGTCCTTAGAGTTCTGTTTGTAAAATGGTTAAATCAATCAGGAAAGTTCACATTCTAGAATGAGTGAGGGCACCATTGTTTTTTTGATGATTTCTTGAACCTGAAAATCCCTGAAGGTAATTATTGATAACAAGCTGACTGATTGTGAGCTGGCTTCAAATATGAAGATATTAAAAATGGAACTGTATGAACAGAGACAGGCAGTAATTATTAAATATAATACTAGATAACTAATGTGCTTGTGATGAGGGTTGTATTTGCTGTGTATTTGACTTATTTTGTCTATTTCATGCTGTTGGATTGTATTGTATACAAAGACTAATAAAATAAAAATAAATGAAAACGGGCGGGGTCTTCTTTAAATTTGCGTGGAATATGTCTGGCTCTTTTGCGCCGACTCGTACAGTTTATCTCATGTTAATCAGGTTCTCAGAAGCCCTGTGGTTCTGTGTAGTTTAACCTGCTATAATCTGATTATCTGTTTCACATGGTATCTTGAGTCTTTTTTCTGTTTGGTAGATTCCATTCGTGTTCTTTCTACCAGGTAAGGAAATAGTAGAACAGATTAGCTGTAATACATGTCTGTTGTGTGTCTTCTTTATCTTAAAAAAAGAATGTATTTTTTTATTCGTCCATTTAGTTTTATTTAAAAACACTTCAGTCCAGATGATGGCGATAATGTAACTAAAAGTAACAGAAGAAGAAAAAAGCAAAAGAAGAAGAGTAATACAGTCTAGGAGAGTAGGATTTGTGCTAGAGTTATAGTGTAAAGTGGACCTTAAATAGTTTAGTCCCGACACTTCCCTGGTTGAGTAGAGTTACAACGTTTACAGACGAGAAACAGATTTACTCCAGTTTTCACATTATATCTTCTTTTCTCCTGCTTTACTCCAGTCTTCTCCGGATTACTGCAGGAGGAGACAGTTTTTAGAAGGTAAGTGAAGAGTTTAATTATTGTAAATAAGGTTGAACTGACGTGCTGAGAGCGTTCACGTCACTTTAGAAAAAACATTTATTAACAGTGTTATAAGAACGTTTTATGTAACCTTACAAAACGTCCTATAAACGTTAAGAAAACTGGAGAGATTCGTGAGGGAGCATTTCAGAAAACTTTCTTAAAACAAAAACACAACGTTATCTGAACATTTAATAACAATTTTATTGAATGAATGAATTATGGGCACGGCATTATTCCCACGCGTTTTCCGTTCCACCTTAAATGGCTGAAATGAGGGGATGTCAGTAAAATGCGGGATCAGCGTTAGATACCAACAGAATATAGCTGACTAGCTGGTATAAAACAGTGATTTAATGATAAAACACAGAGATAATGTGAAGCTTAAATAACCTATAATTAGCGAGTTAGCTAACTGACCCATTGTTTACTCCTACTGGATTCCACTTTTTACACAGTCTCTTATTAAACCTCATACTGTAGTGTATAAAATAGGCTAAATGGACCATATCAGAACAGTCCCCCGGCTAAAATCTAGTAAATTCACCAAATTAAAGTATGCTTAAAAACACAAAACCGGTAAAAAAAAAAAAAAAAAAAGTAAGTAGCAGTAATCGCTGGGAAGCACAAGTATTTATGCATTTACCTCAAATGTGCCGTAACCATAAATGTAGGGCAATTTCAGGAATAAGTCAGTTGGTCTGAATAATACGGAGCCCGGGAGGGGCCGTGGATAAAAAAAATAAATACATCGAGCGACCCAGTTCTGACGTTTTCTTTAATTTGAGTGAGCGATACAGTCATCCTGCATCAGTAAAATATTTGTTTATATCACTGCAAAATCTGGACACTATTATCTAACTATAGCACTACAGCATTAATAAGCAGCAGGTTATAAATGTGCATAAAAAATATTTTGCTCGAACTAAAGAGATCATGAGCACAAATTGTGAATCGTTCACTCGAATTTTAGGAAAGTTGAGCAAAAACTACTATATCGTTTGCTTACTTTCCATTTTTCTATTTATGGCTCCTCCCAGGCTCCATAGAACATAGTAAACATATTTTTTTAAATAGTTGTTCATTAATTTAGCTGTCTTTCATTGTTGGGATAATTATATAGACCGAAATAAAGTTTTTTAGAACTGCTTCACATTTGTGTTGCATAGAGTCAACCATGCTTTCTTTGACTACATCCCACAATTCTTTTTTTTTTCTTCTTGGTTTTGCTTCAGAAACGGCATGCTTCATATGTTACCCCACAAGTTTTCTATCGGATTGAGGTCCAGGGATTGGGTTGGTCACTCCATAACCTCAATTTTGTTGGACTGGAAAAAAGATTTTGCTCGTTTACTGGTGTGTTTAGGCTCGTTGTCTTGTTAAAACATACATTTCAAGGGCATTTCAGTGAAAGGCAACGTGACCTGTTCAAGTATTCTGATATATGCAAACTAGTCCATGATCCCTGGTATGTGGCCCAGCACCATAGTAAATGAAACATGCTCATATCATGATGCTTGCACCACCATGCTTCACTGTCTTAAGAGTGTACTGTGGTTAAAATTCAGAGTTTGGGGGTCGTCTGACAGTGTCTGCGGCCGCTGGACCCAAAAACAACAATTTTACTTTCATCAGTTCGCAATATGTTTCTCATTTTCTCTTTAGGCCAGTGGATGTGTTCTTTGGCAAATTGTAACCACTTTAGAACATGTATTTTTTTTTAACAGTGGGACTCTGCGGGGACTTCTTTCTAATAGCGTTTTTTCCACGTCTCTCTGGTTTTGCTCTCCATTTTAAAGCATTGAAGATCATTTTGGCTGAACCTCGCTGTTCGCTGATCTTCTGAACAATGTCTTGAACGACTCATATTTCTCAGGCTTTCAGCAGTATGAACTGGAATGCCAGATTGGAATTTGTGACAAATACTAACATTTTTATGTAGATTTCCATTGCTGATTGCGGGACCCCTTTTTCTGTTTGCCAATGAATAGATTTACATTTTGCATCCCAAACTAGCACTGATGTTGGGTTTTGTTTTTTCTCTGTATCTTCCAGAAATGAATTCCGTCTGGTTCCAGGTCTCCTGCTCCTAGTGTCGACTTTCAAACCTATTTGAAATTTATCTACGGAAATGCACTGAACCAGAACATTTCACAAAGATGTTAATCTAGAAGAGGAGAGGTACTCCACAAAAATCTCCAGTACTCAAACATCCTCGCCTACCCCTCCCAAACAAATGCAGAAAAGAACAGAGAAGAAAATGCACCACTGTTCAGACTGTGGGAAGAGTTTTAGTTACAAAAGTCATCTCCAACAACATCAGCGCATTCACACAGGAGAGAAACCGGATCAATGCTCAGACTGTGGGAAATGTTTTAGTCGTCAGAATCATCTCCAACTACACCAGCGCATTCACACTGGAGAGAAACCGTATCACTGCTCAGACTGTGGGAAGAGTTTTAGTCTACAGAGTAATCTCCAACAACACCAACGCAGTAACACTGGCGAGAAACCGTATTACTGCTTAGATTGTGGGAAGAGTTTTAGTCTACAAAGTACTCTCAAACAACACCAGCGCATTCACACTGGAGAGAAACCGTATTATTGCTTTAAATGTGAGAAAAGCTTCAGGTATTTATTTACTTTTAACAGACACAAATGCTGTAAGGTCAGTGATGGAACTTGTCTATAAAACATCAGTACACATTTTCAGAAGTAACAGACAACTCCAAAAAGGGAGCTTGATGTGGAGTAGAAATCCAGTCAAGTTTATGTCTCCGAAATGTGCATGGGTAGCCATGTATACGGTTTGTTATGATGAACACCATGTCCATGTGTGTTAGGTAACCAAGTGTGAAAGAGATCTATTTATAAAATAGTTAAATCGGTCAATAAAGTTTAATTCCTAGATTGAGTGGTGGCACCATTGCTGCATGCTTCAAATTTGAAGATGTTAAAAATGTGACTGAATAAACGGGTGTAACACTACAGATGTGATTCTGATGATCGCAGTAAAAACAAAACAAGGCTTTATTACAGGGCACATTAACAGAGAGCGTAGTAAAATAACAGGCGTTGGTCAAAACCAGAGAGACAATAAACCAGAACATCAGAGCCGAATCACAAAATAAAAAATGAAACCATGAGCCAGAAGCACAAAACACAAAAAAGTAAAAAGGCTTCGCCGAAAACATAGTCAAAAAGACTGCTGAACAGGAAAAAAACTTTCTAAAAAAACACCGCAAACAGACGAGTTTATATATAAGAGTAAATTACTAACACTAGAACACTTGAATGCACGAGAGAGCTGCGATTGGCTGAGTCCAAACACGTGGTATTGTCAGGTGCAGGTTTATTCAGACTTAAATTATAATATACATTTACTGACTGAATACTTTACTGACTTTAATGTGATTGTAATGTTGGTTTTATAAGCTCTATATTTGACCTATTATTGTGTCTATTTCAAGATGTTGAATTGTATTGTATTCATAAATTAATAAAAAATGAAGGTCAGGGAATGAGAAAAGGGGCGGAGTCTCTCGTTTAAAGCCGCGTGGAACGTGGTAGGTGTATAACCTACTATATCTGATTATTTGTTTCATATGATTTATTGAGTCAAACTATAAAAATAGTTATATAGTTATAGTTAGAGAAAGTTATAGTTATTTCTCTTGTGTTCCTTTTTTTTGTTTGTTAGATCCCATCTGTGTTTTCTCTACCAGGTAAGGAAATAGGAGAACAGAAAAGTATAAATGTAATAAATGTGTCCTCTTTATCCTAAAAAAAAAAAAAAAGATTTAGTTTTTTTTTTCTATTTAGTTTTGTTTAATACCACTCCAGTCCAGATGGTGGCGGTAATGTAACTGTAAAAATAACAGGAAGAAGAAGAGGAAGAGTAATACAGTCTAGGAGAGCGAGCTTTGTGTTTGGTTTTCAGGAATAATCTGCTTTTCTCTAAACTGGATCCAGTGTTTTATTTCTTGGTAAATAGTGAGGTAATTATAAGCTAGAGTTATAGAGTTATAGTGTAAAGTGGATCTTAAATAGTTTAGTCCCAACACTTCCCTGGTTGAGTAGAGTTACAACGTTTACAGACGAGAAACAGATTTAATCCAGTTTTCACATTAAATCTTCTTTTCTCCTGCTTTACTCCAGTCTTCTCCGGATTACTGCAGGAGGAGACAGTTTTTAGAAGGTAAGTGAAGAGTTTAATTATTGTTGTAAATAAGGTCGAGCTGACGTGCTGAGAGCGTTCACGTAACTTAAGAAAAACATTCAGGGGCCGTTAAGAAAACTGTACACATGTACGTTATAAGAACGTTCATAAACAGTGTTATGAGAACGTTTCCTGTAACTTTACAAAACGTCCTGTAAATGTTAAGAAAACTGGACAGAGTTTTCTTCACGTCTGGCAGCCGGTTCTGCAGATGGATCATCTCTTCTAAATTGAAGAAAAGTGATGGTTGAATGTTTGATTTTGAGGCTGAAATGAGGGGTAAAATACGGGATTGGCGTTAGATACCAACACAAGACTAGTTGGTATAAAACTGATTTAACGATAAAACACCGTGATAATGGTTAGCTCTCAGTATTCATTAATTAGCTAGTTAGCTAACTGACCCACTTGTTTACTCCACCTGGAGTCCACTTTTTACAGACAGTCCCTTATCAAACCTGCTAATTAGTTGGTAGAGATATTAATGACATATATCAAACATGGTTTTTAATAGGTCTTTATCAATTTAGCTGTTTTTAAGAGATATCTAATACTCATATGATATTCTAGTTTTCCCATTGGGGCGTTACTCTTATTATAACTTTAGATTAGCATAAGTAATTTTAGTTACAAATATACATCAGAAATGCTTAATAATACAGTTGAAAAAAAGAAAAAGTATGTGAACCCTTTGACATTTCTTGTATTTCTGCATAAATTGGTCAATAAATGTGTTCTGATCTTCATCTAAGTCATAACAATAGGCAAACACAGTCTTAATGCATAATGTCCCCTCCACCATATTTCACGGTTTTGATGATCTTATCACATCCCGGCTCCAAATATCTCTTAGAAAAGTCATTAGCCTAGGGCCTCACAATACTGTATATTTACTGTATATTTACCATAGCAGTGTATTTTAGTCACTGCGGTGCAATCATATATTTAATCTAGAAATTATATTCTAATCATAGCTATCTCAGCAGTGCTATTCTAATCCTGGGTTTACCTCATAAATGTTATTTTAAGCAACAATTTTTACCAGCAGTACTATCTTAATCATATGTTTACCTCACTAATATTCAGCAATGCTATTCTGATCATAGGCTTACTTCAGCAGTGATATTCTAATCAGAAGTTTACCTTAGAAATGCTACTTTAAGCAAAGGTTTACCCTATGCAAGCAAGTCCAAAAAATGATGCCGAAAATGTGATGCTTATTTGTAGTGAATGCAAAAAGAGTAAAAAAATGATGCTTCCATTGCTGTTAAAAAACCTTTTTCAACGCAATATACTAATATATTATATGGCTATTAAATAACCTGTTCCAGCATCACTCACACTGCTTCAAAAGAATAATTAGGTTCAGTTCTCAGTACTGCCTATTAGAGACTTGGTCACATGCATAGTTTTACTGTACTGAAAAAATGTATATTTTATATACATCAGCAGTAAGAACTGGAAGGCCAGATTGAAATTTGTGACAAAAACTGAGATGTGCATGTACATTTTCATTCACCAATTTTTCTGTTTGCCAATCAACGATTTACATTTTGCATTCCAATTTAGCACTGAGCTTGAGTTTTGTTTTTTTCTTTGCTTCTTCCAGAAATTAATTCAGTTCTGTTCCGGGTCTCCTGCTCCTAGTGTCGACTTTTTCAACCTGCTTTTCCAACACTCAACCAGCAAATTTCACAAAGAGGTTAAGTTATTTAAAGAGGTGAAGAACATGGAATCCACAAAAGTCTCCAGTACTAAGCAAACATCCTCGCCTACCCTTCCCGAACAAATGCAGAAAAGTACAGACAAGAAGAAAACCCACCACTGCTCAGACTGTGGGAAGAGTTTTAGTTATCTGAGTACTCTCCAACTTCACCAGCGCATTCACACTGGAGAGAAACCATATCACTGCTCAGACTGTGGGAAGAATTTTAGTTATCAGAGTCATCTCCAACAGCACCAGCGCATTCACACTGGAGAGAAACCGTATCACTGCTCAGACTGTGGGAAGAGTTTTAATCAAAGGAATGCTCTCCAACGACATCAGCGCATTCACACTGGAGAGAAACCGTATCACTGCTTAGACTGTGGGAAGAGTTTTAATCATCAGAGTAACCTCCAACAACACCAGCGCATTCACACTGGAGAAAAATCGCATCAGTGCACAGACTGTGGGAAGAGTTTTAATCAACAGAATGCTCTTCAACAACACCAGCGCATTCACACTGGGGAGAAACCATATCACTGCTCAGACTGTGGGAAGAGTTTTTCTTATCAAAGTCGTCTCAAAGCACACCAGCGCATTCACACTGGAGAGAAACCGTATCACTGCTCAGAATGTGGGAAGAGTTTTGGACATCATAGTCATTTCCAACTACACCAGCGCATTCACACTGGAGAAAAACCGTATCACTGCTCAGACTGTGGAAAGAGTTTTAACCGTCAGAGTCATCTTCAACTACACCAACGCATTCACACCGGAGAGAAACCGTATTACTGCTCAGAGTGTGGAAGGAGTTTTAATCAACAAAGTAATCTCACAGCACACCAGCGCATTCACACCGGAGAGAAACCATATTACTGCTCCGAGTGTGGAAGGAGTTTTAATAATCAAAGTAATCTTACATCACACCAGCGCATTCACACTGGAGAGAAACCGTTTCACTGCGCAGACTGTGGGAAGAGTTTTCGTTATCAGAGTCATCTCCACTTTCACCAGCGCATTCACACTGGAGAAAAACCGTATCAGTGCTCAGACTGTGGAAAGAGCTTTAGGTATTCACGTAGTTTAAAGAAACACAAATGCTCTAAAATCATTGATGGAACTGGCTTGTAAAACATAAATGCAATGTTTCAAGCATCCGAAAACGAGTTAGCTAACTGGTTGTAGTGGAGAAAATCCAGTAAAGTTTTGTATTTCTGAAATGTGTTTGTTGTGATGAACACCAACTAATATATATATATATATATATATATATATATATATATATATATATGTATGTATGTATGTATGTAGGAAAATAAGAGAGCACTTAAAAATGGTGAGTTTCTTTGATTTTACCAAATTGAAAACCTCTGGAATATAATCAAGAGGAAGATGAATGATCACAAGCCATCACACCAAGCTGAACTGCTTGAATGTTTGCACCAGGAGTGGCACAAAGTTATCCAAAAGCGAGTGAGTAAGTAGTGTGTAAGACTGGTGGAGGAGAACATGATGCCAAAATGCATGAAAACTTTGTATAAAAGCAGGGTTTTTCCACCAAATATTGATTTCTGCAAATAAATGCTTTTTTTAAAATTATATATTTATTTGGGTCGAATGTCTGTAGTTTATAGAAAAAATATTGTACAATATATATATATATATATATATATATATATATATATATATATATATATATATATATATATATATATATATAGTCAATACCTAGGTTACCTGAGGAGCTTCTCTATATATATACATCCTCATATATACATACAGTGAAATGGGCGGGAGAAGGTTTTTAAGAGAGAAGCCTCAGCTCCTCAGGTAACCTAGGTATGAACTTTATCTCTCAGATTATCCCACAGGTAGATGTGTGTTTGTTAGTCTGAGTGTAACTAAATGATAAATTCTGTAAATTTCCCGCTCCTCACCTTTAAACTGCAGTTTAACCCGTGAAGCAGCTCCTCAGCCCAGTTCCAGAACTTTCCCTCAGAGAGAGAAAACTCTTCAGCTTTGCTGCTGAAACTGTTTAAACTAGCTAATATCCGCCACAGTAGTGAAATACAGCTCCACATTCTGCTGAGATCTCAGTAAATCAGTTAGTAAACACTGTTGATGAACATAAAACACAAGCAGGACATGAGAATACGGAGTTTTATTCAGTTAGCTAAAAAGCTAACTCTCTAAATTTCACCCAGCAACAGCCGCGTCACTCGCGCGGTAAGACCAACCAATCAGAGCTAGGGTCAGCCTCATCGCGTGATTTCATTGGTCCGAAAAGCTGTCGGATCTCTCCCGAGATTGTTTGCTGTTTTTTTCTGATTGTTTATTTTGCGTTTTTATATGTGTTTTATTAATAAAACTGAGTATTAGTTATAATGTTGTGTTAATAATAATAATAATAATAATAATAATAATAATAATAATAATAAAAATAATCATTTAAATTAAAATAATAATTATAATAATTATAAATTAATGTATTTATCTTTTTAGTATTAGTAGTATTATTGTATTATTGTTGTTGTTTTATTAATAAAAGTGTATTAGTTATAATGTTGTGCTAATAAGATAAATAAACATACACTACTAAATAATAATAAAAAATACATTTATGTATGAATAGTTTTATTATTATTATTGTTAATATTATTGTTGTTGCGTTTTATATTTGTTTTATTAATAAAATACTGTATTAGTTGTGTTGTGTTAATAATAATATTATTAATAATAATAGTTATAATAATAATAAATAATAATAAAACATTTAATTAATTAAAGACATAATACTAAATAATTATGAATTAAAGTTTTCATTAGTGTTTTATCATTGTTATTTTTGTTCTGTTTACAAACGTGTTTTATTAATAGATTAGTGTATTAGTTATAATTTATTATTATTATTACTATAACTAATTAAATAAATAAAAATGAAATAACTCTTACACAATACTAAACAGCTACAAACAGATGAATATTAATACTTTTATTTTATTTTTTTCTGCTACTATAAAACAATTCAACCAATATTAATAATTTATTAAAAATAAGATGTAACTTTGTGACACTCTCTCTCTCTCTCTCTCTTTATCTTACATACACACACTTTCTATCTCACACTAAATATGGTCTAATAATTATATCCAACCTGGTTTAAATTTTGACCAAATTGTTGGTGCTAGTTGTTAAATGGTGCAGTATTATTATTATTGTGATTATTATTTTTATTATTATTATATTAAACTAACTGTTCCTAATAAACATTAATTTACACGCGGGCTTTTATTTTGACAGGGAATTCCAACGACGCCCCAGCAACTGTTGCTTGTTTCACGAAGCTACTTCTGTTTTGAATCAGGCCGTGAATCAGTCACGTGCTCGTGTGCCGAACTAGAGCTAGAGAACCTCTAGAGAGGAGAAGACCCACTTTAGAATGTTCACATCTATCTATGTGTCTGTCTGTCTGTCTGTCTGTCACTGGGTTTGTCTGTTTGTCAGGCCATCAAACCAAACTGAACTGCTTGAATTTTTGCACCAGGAGTAAAGGCATTAAGTTATCCAAAGGCAGTGTGTAAGACTGGTGGAGGAGAACATGATGCCAAGATGCATGAAAACTGTGATTAAAAAGCTAGAGAACCTCTAGAGAGGAGAAGACCCACTTTAAGAGGTCTGACAGATACTAGAGAGTCCAACATCAAATATTTAATATATTTAATATATTTTTGCATTTTCTGTATTACTGAGCTTTATAGTATAACTGCTACTGACTGCTAAACAATAAATTATCTATCTATCTATCTATCTATCTATCTATCTATCTATCTATCTATCTATCTATCTATCTATCTATCTATCTATCTATCTATAAAGTTAAAGTTATCCAAAGGCAGTGTGTGGAGGAGAACATGATACCAAGATGCATGAAAACTGTGATTAAAAACCAGGTTTATTCCACCAAATATTGATTTCTGATCTCTTAAAACTTTATGAATATTAACTTGTTTTCTTTGCATTATTTGAGGTCTGAAAGCTCTGCATCTTTTTTGTTATTTCAGTCATTTCTCATTTTCTGCAAATAAATGCTTTAAATGAGAATTTTATTATTTTTTTTTTATTTAGGAGAAATGTTGTCTGTAGTTTATAGAATAAAACAACAATGTTAATTTAATTTAACGCAAACACAAACCTATAAATAGCAAAATCAGAGAAACTGATTCAGAAACTAAAGTGATCTTTTTTCCCAGAGCTATCTAAAATATGAAAGTAAATCTGTTAATGCTGGACTCGCTCGCGGGCTTCCTCTGGCGGTACGCAGTGATTTTTCTGATATAACGGGAGGACCGGAAATGGGCGGTCTCGCTGTAAAGCAGCTGTGGCCGAGATTCGGATCCTCGTGATCACGGTTACAGAACCAATCAAGTATCGATACGGTGGTTCGAGTAAACGGGAGTCGTTTAATCGACACATGACTCGATTCGCCTCTGATTCGAGTGCGGCATTACTGAGTGTTTCCAGGTGAAATGCGTTGAGTTCATTCCTTAAACAGGGGTTTGTAAGTTGAAGCGAGTTTACCGATCTATTGATTATTGATTGATGGATCTATTGAGTGAGCTGTGGAGCGGAGGGGTATCTGTGTTTAATCAGTAAACATCAGTACTGAGAACAGCCAGGGACAGAGTCCAGCCTCGCCAGTCTGAAGTAAAGTACATTTTATTCTTCTGTAAAAAGCAGAGAAATCCATTTTCCTTTCATTTTGGAAAGCCTGTATGTTCAGATCAGTGTAACATTCTAACATTAGTTGAATATTCTAACCGTCTGAGGCTAAAGTTGAGAATAGAAATGTATGTGGAAAAACACATTATTTTATGATTTCCCATTTGCTATACAATAATCAAACACATTTTTTTCAAATGTTTGGGCTTTTTCACTTTTACAAACCCTCAGCTACAGTATACTACCACCCCAAAGGATAAATCCATAAAGGAAAGTAAACTTGGGTGTAGTGAACATGATACTGAGTATGAACACAATAAAAAAATTAATACAGCACTTAGACGATGCTCCCAACAGACTTACAATGCTAGAGATAGGGGCATAGCATTAACCATGCAAAGAAATGGCTATTTTTACACCATTAACAAACGCAAAGTAGCTCCACACTTTATTGGTAGAATCTCTTGCTAATAGGAACTGGGTCGCATGCACAGTTGAAATAAAAAAAGATCAAATTTATATTTTTATTTGACATGGCTTGGAATTGACTACTAAAATTCTTGGTCTTGACTTGGTCTGAACTCAACTTAGACTCAGATTGTCATGGTCTTAACTTGGATTTGATATGTCCTGTTCATTGGTGTCTTGATTGGGACTTGACATGTCCTGGTTTTGACCTGGTCTGTATATGTCTTGGTCTGTATATGTCCTGGGTTTAACTTGGATTCTATATCCAAATCAAGAGTCCAAATCAAGAATATCTTGGTCCTGACATGAACTTGACATGGCCTGGTCTTAACTTGGATTCTATATGTCCTGATCATTGGTTCTGATTGGGACTCCACATGTCCTGGTCTTATTTTTAATTTGGTCTCAACATGTCTTGGTCTTGACTCAAATACTAAGTGTCTTGGTCTTGACTGGACTGATCTTGGTTTGTCAAGATTAACTCCACTATTTTGGACCAATTTAATGGTTTAATGGTGAATTCTGACAGCTGTATTTCTTGAATTTCTTGATCTCCTTAAAAGAAGCAAAAAAAAAAAGCTGCCTATGGTCATTGTCGCTAATAATTCACAGTGCAGCAATATGATGGTTAATTCAGTGTACTGTTCAAAATACACCCTGAAACAAAAAAGCACAGAACAAAATTTAGCACTTCACGAATTAGAAGCAGAAACAGCACAAAATGCTATGCAATTTAATATTATAAAGCTAATATAACAAACATGTGATCAGGCATTCAAGTGATGTCTGTTTTACTGGAACAAATGAGTTTCCCCAACAAAAAAAAGCTATTTCAGACATGGCTAAACATTTAATCAATAATAACATTTTCTTTTATGACGTTTTGTGAAACAGCGGTCATATTGCAAGACACCAACCACAGAAAAAATGCTGAGATTTTCATGGATATTTCAATTCTATATAGCAGGCTCCAATCTTGAGTGATTTCAATTTCCCACTCCAACTAGAATCCTCCTGTATTTTTCACTGACCTTATGTTTTTTCTTTTTTTCCTTATGTTTTTTTCGTCCAGAAAGGTATGCTGTCCTGTTCCAAGTCTTCTCCTGCCTCTAATGTCGACTTTCCAACATGTGTGGAATTTAGCTTCACAAAAACACACAATTGGAAGCCTCCACAAGGAGGCGAAGGAGGGCAAGGATATGGCATCCTGTGAAGTCTCCAGTGCTCAGCGAACACCCTCTCCTACACCTTGCAGACAAATGCAGGAAAATACTGACAATTTAACGACTTATCACTGCTCAGAGTGTGGGAAGAGTTTTAATCGAGAGAGTCATTTTGAAAGACACCAGCGCATTCACACTGGAGAGAAACTGTTTCACTGCTTTGACTGTGGGAGGAGTTTTAATTATCTCAGTGCTTTCCAAAGACACCAGAGCATTCACACGGGAGACAAGCCATTTCACTGCTCAGACTGTGGGAAGAGTTTTCATTTCCAGAGTGCTGTTCAGAAACACCAGCGCATTCACACTGGAGAGAAACCGTATCACTGCATAGACTGTGGGAAGAGTTTTAACCAACAGAGTACTCTTCAACAACACCAGCGCATTCACACTGGAGAGAAACCGTATCACTGCATAGACTGTGGGAAGAGTTTTAACCAACAGAGTGCTCTGAAAACACACCATCGCGTTCACACTGGTGAGAAACCGTATCACTGCTCAGAGTGTGGGCGGAGTTTTAGCCACCAGAGTCATCTCAACGCACACCAGCGCATTCACACTGGAGAGAAACCGTATCACTGCTTCGAGTGTGGAAAGAGTTTTAATTATCAAAATGCTCTTCAGCTACACCAGCGCATTCACACTGGAGAGAAACCGTATCAGTGCATAGAGTGCGGGAAGAGTTTTAATCAACAAAGTGCTCTGAAAACACACCTGCGCATTCACACTGGAGAGAAACCATATTATTGCTCAGAGTGTGGAAATAGTTTCAAACAACAGAGTAATCTCCAACGACACCAGCGCATTCACACTGGAGAGAAACCGTATCTCTGCTCAGACTGTGGGAAGAACTTCAAGTATTCATATAGTTTGAAGAAACACAAATGCTCTAAGAGCAGTGAGGGGCTGCAAAACACCAACACGTCTTTCCCGGTGTGAAAGACGGACTCCGACTCCAAAATTGTGGTAACAATTAAAAGAGAACTGGTATTAAAAGTGAAAATCCAGCAAAGTTGGGTGTTTTGTTGAGGAACATGAGAGAGAGAACTGACAAATTGTCCAACATGCTCTTAAGTACATTCTGTGAGCATTGATGCCCTCCATAAGTCATTCTGTTAGTGCCAGTACTATTGGCAGACGGCTTCATGCATGCAGTCAATTACAACAACTAACAAAGGCTCGTATCAGACTGTCATGGTCTTCATTACAAACACTTTGAAAGGCCTATGTCACGTTAATAAGGTTCTACAACCAGTGGGCCCAACATTTTTCTAAATGCACACTCGCTATTCCAACTTGACGATGCTCTGGCATCTCTAAAGTATTCCTTGAAGACACAGATGCTATTCTATATCCAGCTGCATTGCCAGACCTATCACCGATTCAAGCTGCATGGCATGGATTATTGCAGGCCATTCTTAGAACCCTCTACAACTCCTGAGATGCTGAGATGTCTGGCATGTTAAGTTACACATGCATTTCGCTACTTCTGTGTGTGCAGATCAATAGAAGTTGCCCATATCAGTAAATTTCTATTAAACAGGAAAGTTTATAATCAAGAAAAAGTTGTGAAACCATTGCTATATGCAGTGTAGTCAATATAATTCATATTTTTTGATGGTTCTTGCAAAGATTGTTGAAATGTCAGCAGAGACAGTGTGATCTGAAAACAAGGTAATATTGTCAACTAGCTGACCAGCCTGCTGAATTTTTTTAAGCTGGCTTTAATCTCGTTTTTACTGTGTTTTCACACCTTAGATTGATCAGTTCAAAAAACATTTTTTGTGTGTGAAAACAAACCAGAGTTAATAAGCTCTTCCTTCAGAAAAGCACAGCATTGGTCCTGAACGTGGATTAATTTATTTGGGACACTGTGTGAAAACGCTTTTAGAAACTTGGAACAGTCTGGTCAGTGTTTGATTAAGAAAATATTATTGAACCAGGTTTTCCTGGCATAGAGATTTTGTGAAATTAAAAATGTAAAAAATTAATAATTAACCAAGTTATGAGCATGTAAGCAGCAGCAAGTACAGTAGGAATGTATATGTAAGATTATGAATATGTAAATCATATTTTCCTGGTTTGTTTTAACCAATTTGTTTAAAATACTAAACTCTGTATTTATCTGGTGAGTTCTTTGAATAAACTAGAAAAGCAATTTTTGGCACAGCTTTTGACTTTTTGGTGGAGGGCAATAAACATTAAGTTTTTAAAATTATATTATTTTTCTTCTTTTCTACTGTTTTTTTTTTGTTCTCCATGTGCCTTTGTGGAGATCTATCTGCCTTTCTACAGGATTTAACTGCACCCCAAATCTAAACCCAGTTGCAAGTGGATTTTATCGTTAAATTTGAAGGGTGCCAAAAACCATACACGTAGAGCATCAAAGAATCTTCTTGGTGCTAACGCTGTTAAAAAGCTTGTTACCATTTTCTGCTGGTAACTGCCTTTAGATGGTGTAAGCTGGCCTTTGATGGTGAAGGTGGTTGAAATGCTTGACATCCAGGTAAAGACATACTCTACACTGGTGACCTAACTGGTTGACCAGCTACTGACCAGCATGGACCATGTTGAATTGATTTTTGTCAAGCTTGGTCATACTGTTTTTTTATGCCGATCTTGCACCCAACGATTTTCAAGCGATTTCACTGTCACAATTTGCCTTTGTTTTAGATAGAATTAATGCAACAAAGAACACCATTCTTGCAAATTATGTATTTTTTTTAAACTTCCTTGTATCAAAAATAACAATAACTGCACAATAAGACAAAGTGGTGCAAGATAAATCTTTAATGACTTTAATGTGCTGTGTTTAAAATACTCTACATATTAAAATAAGAACCATATAAGGCATATTAACTGTAAAATGTGTTATTTTTCTAATCGTTTGTAAACAGTCATGTAAAATATTCTTGACTTGCGGCTTCCCGTCGCTCTCCTTTAGGTTGTTGACATTGTTCTTCTCAGTATTTGCGTGAGCCGAGTCACAAGACTTACGACACTATTAAACACGGCTTAATTTATCGGAGCGCCCAGACGCGAACCCGACTTGCAGAAAGAATCTAGTTCCAATTTTGCAAATAGTGATCTTGTAAGATGCCCTGTGTTTGTAAAATCTTAGTCTGTGAATAAAAAGTCTGGGGCACTACTGTGGTGTGATTGATTATTTAGAATGTGGAGTTTTGTCTAAATGAATCATGATTTATTTAATATACAGTAGTATAAGCCAATATAAATATACAACACCTCCGCAATTTTGACAGGAAATACACAAAAACCTGTACAAAAAAATATCTAAGAAATTATGTATAACTTTCTATTGATAAGAGAAAGTGTTCGTTTTCGAATAAAGCATTTCAAGCTTTGAGTTTGACTATTTGCTTTCTTGATTAACCCTTTACTAAAAACACCAGCACAAATAAAACATACCACTGCTGAGTTTATCTTAAGGTAGGCGTCCGTTTTTTTTTTTGTTTAATCTGAAAGGTGGAAACCTTAGACGCTTACCTGAAACCGAGCCCTGATCCGCGCATGCGCAACAGTGCCAAACACAAAATTGGCACCAGGTGCGGCAGATTGCCCGCCAGTCTTGCGGTATTGCGGCATACGGCTCGTGCTAGAGATTGCGGTATTGCCGCTGGTGTTGTCATGAGAGTGATCTTCCCCTCCGTGTGGGTCTTACTAGCTGTGTTCTCTCCGCGCGCGTGTCCCGAGATCGGTCCTTCCGACCCGCCCGAGCTGGAGAGCGGAGCGGACGGGGAGTACCGGCTAGGTCCGCCGTTCCTGCAGCTCCCGGTGTTCCTGCACTCCCGCGTTCCCCTGCTGGACATGGCGGAGCTGTCTCCCGCGCGCGCCCCGGGGCTCGACCGGCTCCCCCAGCGCGTGAGGGAGGTTCTGGTCCCGATTCCGGAGCTCTCGCAACGGGGCGGAATCGAGTCCGGGCCGAGCCGCCTGCGCGTGGCCTGCAGCTCTAAACAGATGCGCGTGAAGGTTTCCCGGGAGATGCCTGGCTCCGGGGGCGCGCTGAGATTGGGCACGTGCGCCGCGAGCTGGTCCACTGAGCAACACCTGTACTTTCGGTACGAACTGCACCAGTGCGGAACCAGAACCCAGGTACTGATTGGAATACTGGAATAGTTTTCACAGAGTCTTCATGAGGGAGAATCACCGGGAATAGTTTTCTCATCCCAAATCACCATCTCAGTTCATTAGGTTCAGGTCAGGGGATTGTGTGATGTATAAAATTTAAATAAAGAGAAAAATGGAATGAGAAGAGAAAATATTTGACTGCAGATAATGAGAATAGCGTAATATTTTGATCATGATTTTGACAATCATGATCAAGCAGTAACCAATTTTCACTTCACACATTTTCATATTGTCATGTTTATTCTCATTATTTTTTAATAATGGCATTGTTTTAATAATTTCTCGTTGTTCTTCTTAATCAGTAACACTTTATGCTTAAGTGTACTTTAATTAATAGTGAAATGTATCCTCTAATTATTAATTGATACTAGTTAAGAGATTATTAATCATTGCAGTTTTTAACTATTTTTTTATCCATTGTTTATTGATTCTCCCAGTTCAGTAAAAACTCTAGAAACCTGAGAACTGATCCAGCCAGTAGAGCGGGTCTGATAATTGCTGCTGTTAAAATCATGAATGAGATACAACTCTGTAAAAACATTATGAGACCATTTCAGTTTCTGAATCAGTTTCTCTGATTTTGCTATTTATAGGTTTATGTTTGAGTAAAATGAACGTTTTTGTTTTTTTACATTACATTACATTTGGCAGACGCTTTTGTCCAAAGCGACTTACAATAGTCAAGTACAATGTAAAATAAGTTTTAAAGGTAAAACATATTTGGATAGGGATAAAAGGAGGTCAAAGGGGAGTAATAGGATAGAGGAGTGAAGGAGGGGAAGAAGGAAATGAGGTTAGAAGTAGTTAGTGTGTTAGAGGTATTAAGAGAGTAAGTGCTCTTTGAAGAGCTCTGTCTTCAGGAGTTTTTTAAAGATAGCGAGAGATTCTCCTGATCTGGTAGTGGAAGGTAGTTTGTTCCACCATTGGGGAACTCTGTATAAGAACAGTCTGGATTGCTTTGTGTGAATGTTTGGCAAAGCGAGGCGACGTTCATTGGAGGAGCGCAGCGGCCGGGAGGTAGCGTAAGCCTTCAGGAGCGAGTGCAGGTAGGAAGGAGCCTGTTCTGTCATCACCTTGTAGGCGATTGTAAGAGCTTTGAATTTGATGCGAGCATCAACTGGTAGCCAATGGAGCTCAATGAGCAGCGGGGTGACATGTGCCCGTTTTGGCTGGTTGAAGACCAGACGTGCTGCTGTGTTCTGGATCATCTGGAGTGGTTTTACTACACAGGCCGGGAGGCCAGTTAGCAGGGCATTGCAGTAGTCGAGGCGTGAGATGACGACCGCTTGCACCAGGAGTTGGGTGGCCTGTTGCGTCAAGAACGGTCTAATTTTTCGGATGTTATAGAGCGCAAAGCAGCAGGACCGAGCAACTGAGGCCACATGGTGCGTGAAGGAGAGTTGGTCATCAACCAGAACACCCAGGTTCCTAGCAACCTTTGTCGGTGAGAGAGAGTCGATGCTTATAGAGAAGTTGTGTTGAAAAGATGGTTTTGCTGGTATAACCAGAAGTTCAGTCTTTGAGAGATTTAATTGAAGGTGATGCTCCTTCATCCAGTTTTATTCTATAAACTACAGACAACATTTTTCCCAAACTCCAAATAAAAATATTGTATAGCTATTGTCATCCAGCTTTCAGACCTCAAAATGCAAAGAAAACAAGTTAATATTCATAAAGTTTTAAGAGTTCAGAAATCAATATTTGGTGAAATAACCCTGGTTTTTAATTACAGTTTTTATGCATCTTGGCATGTTCTCCTCCACCAGTCTTACACACTGCTTTTGGATAACTTTATTCCACTCTTGATGCGAAAATTCAAGCAGTTCACTTTGCTTTGATGGCTTCCTCTTGATTATATTCCAGAGGTTTTCAATTTGGTAAAATCAAAGAAACTTATCATTTTTAAGTGCTCTCTTATTGTTAGGACTATATAAGAGGGTATACAGCTAGAGGAAGAGTTCTAAATAAATATAATAATTAATTAGTCAATTACACATTATTATTTTAATAATGAATGTAGATGTTGATCATATTAATGATTAAATCTGTATTTTTTGTAACACAGATTATCAATAACAGGGTGGTGTTCTCCAACACACTCCACTACACCCCTGACGAGACTCAGGGATCTACAGGAAGCTCCTCTGCGTTCTCCATACCCGTTCAATGCCATTTCAACAGGTGAGTTCCTGGGCTCAGGTGATGTAATTGCCCACTGCGGTAATGTAGTGGGATATTGGCACTATAAATATTAGCAAATTCAAATGTAAGCAAAATAAACGAAAAAACATTCAATAATAAAGAAAATTCACTTTTTAAAATTTGAATACAAAAAACTGTTTAAATATTTTAAATAAATCAAACAAAACCATTGCTTTTAAACAAAATTATATACAGGTTTTTGAGTATTTTAGGAATGTTTCAGATCAGAATAAAAATAAATATCATATACATCGTATTCCAAATTATTATGCAAATTTGATATATGTTTTTCTTTTTTCAAGTTAGACTCATGAATGGAATTGTTTCTCGGGGCTCTTTTGACCATTGAAATGATTCTCAGCCCAATTTAGGTAAAACTAATTAAAAAGGCTTTCAAACAATATGGGAAAGAAAATGTACGTCAAATAATGCAATGCCTCGGACAAGGTTTGAAAACATTAGAACTTTTATGAAAACTTGCACAAACATGCAAGCATGAAACATCGGCCTGTGAGGCTGTTTGAACTATAGTGAACAATAAAGAAAAATAAATAATAAAATGCTTCTCTGGTGAGCTTTTGTTTAAATTCCTCCCCTGTCTCTCATGACGCTCGTCGTGACTTTAGTTTCTGCCCGTTCTCATTTTTTCTGCTCGTTCTTGGGCTCTCTCTCTCCTTATAAGGGCATTTTATTCCCGGCCGTGTCCCAATTCACTAGCAGGGGCGGCGATAGTGTATTGGACCGCGACCCTGATGACACAGATTCAATCCCATGTGCGGTGTGTGTTTATTTTTTATACATCAACTGTTCTGCTACTAGTCTGTAGTACTCAGTCCCATTACACTTCATTTTACAAAACAGAATTGGCTTGGTAATGGCTTGGAAAATATCTGGCCCGCGGACAAACTTATTTGCTGACCCCTGATATAGCGTTTCTGATGCAGTACAAAAAGAAGAACCGTGCCTTCTCTAGCAAAACCATGCTATGCTCTGGGCAGAAAAAAAAGAGAAACTCATTGTGTGGCCACCATTCCTCTTCCTCAACCCTGTTGTGAACCTATAGGTTTTTCTCACGTAAAAGATCTATAAGGGAATGGGGATCTATAAGGGAACTCTCCAAAAACTTGCAAGTTTAATAGATGCATGAATTGTGAAGGTGAAATCAATAAAGGGGTCCTATAATAACATCTATGTAACTTGGTCTGTTAAGACATTTCTGAATGAAAACTCTTAATGCAGCCAAATGAAGCAAATTACCACTTTCAGGGCTTTTTACACCCTAGAAAATGTTTTGAAACTGTTGGCAATTGTAATTTGATTTAATTTGATTTAATAAAAAAAAAATATTTTACTTCCAACAGTTGATGACTTGAAAATTTATAACGATTGTCATTTGCATTGACCATTTAGTTAAATCTAAGCAAAGTATCATTTTCGGCAAGTCACTTTTGCACTGAAGATGACAAAGAAAAGCTCGATGCATTTAGGCTATTTTATTTATTTATTGGTGAAGTAAATGACAAATGAAATGGGAATAGGTAAAAAAATGAATTCAGTATTTAGTATTCCACTTTGAGACAGTTGTTTAATTTTATTCTGTTTGGTTTTGTTGTATCACAAGTGATTATTTTAATCTTTGTTTCATGACAGATTTCACTACTCCTACAAAATCGGTTATGTTCCACAAGTCCAAACACAGCGACTCTTCAAACCCATAAAGCCCCAAGGTGGCATCAGACTGACCTCACATGATGGTAAAAACTCCACCTTTAAACCTGTACTAATATAGTTTTTTTCACCAGCATTATCTAAACTACTTAGTGGTTAAACTGGTTAATTGTGCCGCTCTGTTGAAGCTCAGTGGAACAGACTGGACCCCGCTGAAGGATACGTCATCGGGCATCCCATGTACTTTGAAGCTGAAGTTGGCTCTGTTTCAGAGGGCGAAAGGTTATTCGTGCAGTCGTGTCACGTGACCGTCAATAGCTCTCACATCTCCACACCAAGAATCACCATCATCGACAACTACGGGTAAAAAAACTGTTTTATCATTTTCTTCACAGTTTTTACAAGTTATTTCTGAGCATTTCTATTGGTTTGTTGGAATATAATCAAGAGGAAGATGGATGATCACAAACCATCAAACCACCAAACTGAACTGCTTGAATTTTTGCACCAGGAGTAAAGCAGCATAAAGTTATCCAAAAGCAGTGTGTAAGACTGGTGGAGGAGAACATGATGTCAAGATGCATGAAAACTGTGATTAAAACCACAGTTATTTTACCAAATATTGATTTCTGAACTCTTAAAACTTTATGAATATGAACTTGTTTTCTTTGCATTATTTGAGGTCTTTTTTGTTATTTCAGTCGTTTCTCATTTTCTGCAAATAAATGCTCTAAATGAGAATATTTTTATTTGTAATTTGGGAGAAATGTTGTCTGTAGTTTATAGAATAAAACAACAATGTTCATTTTACTCAAACATAAACCTATAAATAGCAAAACCAGAGAAACTGATTCAGAAACTGAAGTGCTCTCTTTATATTTTCCAATAGCTGTATGTCAAAAACCGTAAAAATGCAAATTTTTCACAAGAATGAGATGAGATAAAAATGAGATTTTGCACAAGAAAATGTGCTTAAATTGGTTACTAGGAATTAATAAAAAATACATTTCCGTTACACTACACCTATTTTCAGTTACAGTACACCCATTTCCATACTTGCACTAGTAGCATTTCCATAGTTACACTATGTCCATTTTCATTGTTATACCTGATTTCTTTTATTAATTACGCACATCTGTAAAGTGATTATATATCTATATAATATTCTCTCTTGTAAAGGTCAATTTTCAATAAGATATAGGGGTACAAAACTGTGGAATGAGTTTAACCATTTGGCAAAAAAATGTTCATCTGTGAAACATTATAAACGATGTTTAAAAGATCGATTGATTAATGTTTTGTGATCACTTTTTTTTGGTTATATATTTGGAATGTGATATACTTCTGTTACGTCATTATAATATTTTATAGCCATTTGCAGTATGTGTATGTTATTGTTTTTTTAAAAATACAAAAAAAAAATCTGTATTTCAGATGTATGATTGACAGTAAAAGCACGGTTGGGTCGAGATTCATAAAGAGCAGCAGGAGGAACGCAGTGAGGTTCTCTATAGATGCATTTGTGCTGAAGGGAAAGCAGGCAAAGGTAAATCATTTTTTTTTGAATGTGTAATTCTCTGTGTATTCCTCCTCAGAACTCTTAATCCTCCTGTATTTTCTCAAACAGCATCTGTACATGCACTGTGAACTGTCTGTCAGCAGTGAGAATCCAACAGAAACGTCAAAGTTCTGCAGTTATAACCGGACCACAGACAGGTACGCTGAGTCTGATGTGCATGTTGACGGATTTGATCATCAGTTTAATAACTTTATTATTTCTTATTTAATCCGTAGGTGGGAGGAACTCTACGGTGATGATGCAGTTTGCTCCTGTTGTAACGCCACGTGCCTCCCTGGCGCCCCCCCTGGTGAGGAGCTTAAACTTCATCCCTAAACTTCTTTTATTTTGTTGATGATCTACACTGATGGAATTTCGTTAGCAGACCTTTGATGTACAGTTTAAACACACTTTTTCATTCAGTGTTCTTAATTCAGTTTACAGGGGTTGCAGATTGAAACTGAAACACCTGTCATCATTTTAGTGTGGGATTTTAGGTTTCATGGCTAAATTGGAGCAGCCTGGTGTTTAATCTTCATTAATTGCACATTATTGCACCAGTAAGAGCAGAGTGTGAAGGTTCAATTAGCAGGGTAAGATCACAGTTTTACTCTAAATATTGCAATGCACACAACATTATGGGAGACATACCAGAGTTCAAAAGAGGACAAATTGTTGGTGCACGTCTTGCTGGCGCATCTGTGACCAAGACAGCAAGTCTTTGTGATGCATCAAGAGCCACGGTATCCAGGGTAATGTCAGCATACCACCCAGAAGGACCAACCACATCCAACAGGATTAACTGTGGACGCTGTAAGAGGAAGCTGTCTGAAAGGGATGTTCGGGTGCTAACCCGGATTGTATCCAAAAAAACATAAAACCACGGCTGATCAAATCACGCAGAATTCAATGTGCACCTCAACTCTCCTGTTTCCACCAGAACTGTCCGTCACCACAATCAATTATTGTGCTCTAAAACCAGGTGTTTCAGTTTCATTGTCCAACCCCTGTATTTTGTACATTTATAGATTAATATTAAAGAAGATATTGCAGTTCCTGCAACCTGATTTGTGGCTGGTTATGGTTAATATATTGTTTCTAATGGGTTGCTTGGTGTTTGCTTAGATGTTGCTAGATGGTTGCTAAGGTGTTACTATTGTATCTGTGGTGGTTGCTATGGTGTTGCTAACTGGTTGTGCAAGGCGAAAACACATGTCGCGGCTATGGATGCTAGGTTGCTCTTGCCGTTCGGGGGTGTCCAAACTTTCTAACCGTAGCTGCTTTATCCAATAGGTCCTCCATACACACACTATACTGGAACACAAGGCATTCGGTGTGCACCTTTGTTGGGTCTGTATTCATTCCTATTGGACAAATCTGTACGACAATGTCATATCATACAGCATTTTTTTGGAACGAATACAATACGTTCAATACACCTTGCAAGGTTGGTCTTCGTATCTCAAAAATTGTGATGCACACGGGCGTGCAAATTTGGGCAAATGGGCAAAAAAGTGCACTTTTACGAAGTATTAAAGAAAAAAAGGATGTCTTATTGGAAAGCTGTACGCAAGCCAACCATTCCTGATAAGGATGCATGTTTTAGTGTTGGAACGGAGTCTCGAAAACTAGAAAAAAGAAAGAAAAACACATTGAATAAGAAAAGATGTGTCCAAACTTTTGTCTGGTACACAAGTAGCTTACATTTTACCTGTGCATGATTCTGAATGGAAAACGTAGTTTAGTAGGCTACAATTCCTGTTAGATTATCTTTTTAACAAATTAGCACCCATTCCACCAGTAGAATAATCATAAAAAGAAACAAAGACATTCAATAAGAAGAGGTGTGTCCAAACTTTTGACTGGTACTGATAATAAACTAATAATATAATATACAAATTATATACAGAGTTTCACAATAATGGGAACACGAGGAACATCAGAGTTACTTTGAAGAACTTGGCCTTAATACTGAAAAACCCATCTTCAGCTATTTGATCTTAAGTTCTTCACTGTGTAGAGGGTGTCCTGCTAACTATACTTCCACTGGGTGGCAGTGTCTCTAAAGTAATTTCTTTGTTTGAGGAAAAAAAAGTCTTCAAACAGAGAACTTCTAGAGAGAATACCCACTTAGGAATGGGTTCCTGGTTTGTCAGCCTCTAGAGGGCGCGCCTGATGGAGTCAGAAATAAATGGGTTGAGTTTATGTGAAGCAATTGAGCAAAATCGTACTGTATGAATGTTTGCTATTTTTTTATTTTAAAAATTGTACGCTTTTCCTCAACACAGAACAATATAAACAATAAAATAAAAAGTTCAGTACGACAGAAATAATTTAAAAGATTTTAAACTCTGGTTGGTGAGCTGATGCTGGAGTTACAGCCAATCAGCTCACAGTAGCAGTAATGCTAGCTAACCTGTTGTCAAGGACCTAAATGTAATATAATTAGCGGAACATTTTATTCTGTTTTCTAAACTTTTATATATCCTGGACACGTAATAACTTTGAATTTGTAGCATTAGCGATTAGCTCCCTTTAACCCCATTCTGTCAGCTCCCTTTCTGAAATAACAGAGAAACAGAAAGTGAAAGGCTCTGAAATTTGAATATAATTGACAATTGCTTCATTTCAGTAATTCAGTTTAAAAAGTTATATTGAAGTATTACACAGTGATCTATTTTAAGTGTGTGCTTCTTTTATTGTTGATTTTTTTATTTTTATTCTCCCAAATCCAAATAAAAATAGTCATTTGGAGCATTAATTTACAGAAAATGAGAAATGGCTGAAATAACAAAAAAGATGTAGAGCTTTCAGACCTCAAATAATGCAAAGAAAACAAGTTCATATTCATAAAGTTTTAAGAGTTCAGAAATCAATATTTGTCACAGTTTTCATGCATCTTGGCATCATGTTCTCCTCCACCAGTCTTACACACTGCTTTTGGATAACTTTATGCTGCTTTACTCCTGGTGTAAAAATGCAAGCAGTTCAGTTTGGTGGTTTGATGGCTTGTTTTGGAGTTTTTAGAACTTGTGTTTTGAACTCTGAAATAAACCAAAAAAGAGATCCAAACATTTTTAGATTGAACAAAATTCAGATGCTTAAATTTTCATATTAAAAGAACATTAGATCTGTACTTTTTGAGATTAAAAACAAACCCAATGTCCACTTTAGGATTATTCCTCTTATCTAATCCCTGCTTTTTCCCAGCAGCCGCCGGAGGAGACACCAGCGGGCCGAGGTTGATGGTGGTGGATGAATACATCAGAGGCAGAGAAAGTGTGGAAATCTTAGTAGACCCCAATAAAGCAGAGCCTCCACCAACAGCACCGAGGACGAAGGGGGAGGAGCCTCGCCGGATGTTTGAGAAGGTGTTCGGACTGGACTGATTAATTCAATTAAACAAAATAGGACTTCTGACTCAGGTTATCTTCATTTAATGATGCAGGATGACTTAATGCCAATCAAATGGCGATAAAATTCTAAAATTCAGAAAAACTGCTGATTCTGTTTTGTATCAATGTACCAAACCAAGCTGTTCACTGTGACTTAAAGCAAAATTCGATTAAAATCAGATTTATACAGCCCTCCCTTTACTCCAGGCGTAGTCGCTTATTCAGAATATATTTGGTGTAGTGGAAATTCAGGAAACACTTCCTATGAACCCTGTATTCATAATGTATTATAAATGCATTCATAACTCATAAGTACTTACAGTGACATTCATAACACATTGTAAACTACAGGTGTAAGGGTTTTTAAAGAAAGGGCTTATAATGCCTTATAATATCTGTTCATAAGAACATTGTATAATGTATTGTTGTAATGCACTATAACACAGATTTGGTATATTTTGGTATAATGCAGCTATGATTTCTCAAATTAAGCATATGAAAACTCACTTCACTTAAAGTCAGTAATGACTGCATGTAAGGTTTTATAATGTGTCACGCACTTTTCTAAAAGCTTAATATGAGAAATCGTCGCTGCATATTATAATGCATAATACCAAAATATACCAAATCTGTGTTATAGTGCATTACAACACTGCATTGTGCAACGTTCTTATGAACAGACATTATAAGGCATTGTAACCCCTTTCTTTATAAACCCTTACATTTGTAGTTTATAATGTGTTATGAATGTCACTGTAAGTACTTATGAGTTATTATACAGGCTTATTACAGTCATTATAAGGTATTATGCATATAATGCACTATGAATGCATTCATAAGGCACTATGAATACAGGGTTCATAAGAAGTGTTACCGAAATTCATTGTCAACCGATTAGGTTTCTTTAAAGCATAAATTATTATTCTATAATTATGTACATTTTTTTTATTTAAACATGCATGCTATAGGTGATGAGCCATAGTTTGTGTTTTAGAAAACATTTTACAACATCAATGTTTCATTGCAACGCAATACTACTTTTCCCCCAATGCTGATATCAATGTTCAAATGTACCCAATCATATCAGACTAATCCCAATTCAGACCTATACTATCCATAGTGGTCCATTCCAATCCATTCCTACTCATCCATACTCTTATCCACCCATACCTATAACACTTCATATCATACTCATCCCCATCCATCCCCACCCCAACCCTACTAATCGATACTCCTATCCACCCATATTCATACTCATCCCAAACCCTACTCATCCATACTCTTATCCACCCATATCTGTTCTTATCATACCCATCCCCACCCCAACCCTACTAATCGATAATGCTATCCACCCATATCCATTCTCATTCCCAACCAAACCCTACTCATCCCTACTCTTATCCACCCATATCCATAACCCTTCATATCATACTCATCCCCATGCATCCTAACCCCAACCCTACTCATCCCTTCTTTTATCTACCCATATCCATTACTCTAATCCACCCATATCCATATCTGTTCTTATCATACTCATCCCCATACATCCCCAACCAACATCCCCAACCAAACCCTACTCATCATCTTATCCACCCCAATCTTATACTCATCCCAAACCCTACTCATCCATGTCCATATTCAACCATATCCATACCTGTTCATATCATACTCATCCCCACCCCAACCCCACTAATCGATAATCCTTTCCACCCATATCCATTCTCATCCCCAACCAAACCCTACTCATCCCTTCTCTTATCTACCCATATCCATACTTATCCCAAACCCTACTCATTCATATTCATATCCACCCATATCCATTCTCATCCCCAACCAAACCCTACTCATCCCTACTCTTATCCACCCATATCCATACTCATCCCAAATCCAACTCATTCATATTCATATCCACCCATATCCATCCCCACCCCAACCCCACTAATCGATAATCCTTTCCACCCATATCCATTCTCATCCCCAACCAAACCCAACTAATCGATAATCCTATCCACCCATATCCATACTCATCCACAACCAAACCCTACTCATCCCTACTCTTATCTACACATATCCACATTCATCCCAAACCCTACTCATCCATATTCATATCCACCCATATCCATACCTGTTAATATCATACTCATCCCCATCCATCCCCACCCCAACCCTACTAATTGATAATCCTATCCACCCATATCCATTCTCATCCCCAACCAAACCCTACTCATCCCTACTCTTATCTACGCATATCCATACTCATCCCAAACCCTACTCATTCATATTTATATCCACCCATATCCATCCCCACCCCAACCCCACTAATCGATAATCCTATCCACCCATATCCATACTAATCCCCATCCAAAACCTACTCATCCCTACTCTTATCCACCCATATCCATACTCATCCCCAACCCTACTCATCCATATTCATATCCACCTATATCCATACTCATCCCCACCCCAACTCAACTAATCGATAATCCTATCCACCCATATCCATACCTGTTCCTATCATAATCATCCCCATCCAAACCCGACTTCTCCATCCTATTATCCACCCGTATTCATAAAAGTTCATATCCTACTCATTCCAATTCACTCCCACCCCAACTCTACTCATCCCTAATATTATACACCCATATCAATACCTCTTCACATCTATACGCATCCCCATCCATCCCCAACCAAAACCCTACTCATCCATATTCATATCCGCCCATATCAATACCTGTTCATATCATACTCTTCCCCATCCATCCCCACCACAACTCTACTATTCCATACTATTATCTGACCATATCCATACTCATCCCCATCCATCCCCACCCAAACCCTACTCCCCCATATCCATACTCATCCTCATCCACCCCTACTAATCCTTACTATTATCCACCCATATCTATATACAGTTCATTTCATATCATATACTCATCCCCATCAATCCCCACCCAAACTCTACTCATCCCTACTCCTCTCCACCCTCATCCATCACAGTATTTCACAGTATTTGAGGACAGACAGACATTAAGATTAAGAGGTTAATTAATAGTGAGATATATGTTTATTTGATTTTAGAAAAAAATGATACATAAGAGTGAGGTTACTTGTCTTAGGAAAATCTGTACAAAGCCATTTGCGTTACAAAAAAACAATAATACAGAAAATTTCACCTGGGCTTGGAATTTGGAAATGCCCTTTTATACAAAACAGGTAAAAAATATATATATTTACACTTGAACCCAATCATTGTACATGTGTTGGCTCTGCAAATGTGCTGTACAGTTGTAATGTGGACGGGGAGGATCTGGTGAGTAACTGCTACACGTGAGATAAACTTGTCTGATGTTGGAAGTACTGTATTAATATATTTTTATTTATTTAATATTTATGTTTGACTGTGCCAAAAAAAAATCATCCAACAGATAAGGTTTGAGGCTGCGTTCACATTACTACTTTAAATCGTAACTTTTTTCTTTTAGATATATCATCGATTTTGTTTGCGATACATAATCGATACGTTGCGTTAAATATTAATATTTTTATTGAAACGTAGACGCTCTAATCTTCCAAAGACTTGCCCCCCAATTAGTCTTACTAAAATTACTGCTTCATTCCTCCACATGATGGCGCTATAATCAAATGAATAGGGTTAATAAACCTGTGGTAACAATAGTGGTTGATAAATTCTGTGACACTGAAACACAAATAAATTCATAAATGCTGGTATTCAATTATTTAGGAGTTTTTTATCATCTGCAGTAACACAGACGCTTTGAAATATCATAGAGAATTGCAATGTGATATTATATATACATTTATTGAGTATCACAGTATCGTGATATCAATATTACTGTGGAATTTGTATCATCGTATTTATTTCGTGAACACAGTCTAAGTTCTACATTTATAAAACTTGACCTCTATGTGGCACAGTTCTGTTCTTGCTTCAGTATGATGGACTTTTGGTACTTTTTTATGCTGTGTGAACACAAAAAATCTGATTTCTTTTTTTGACTTGTCTGTTCACATGGATAATTGTAACCAGAAGCCACCGGTCACCATCATTACCCCCCACTGAACTCCAATAATTCATAACTCGCCTTACCACGAGCATACTAGCCAGTGTTCGGTCAGCCTCACTCATAAGATAACACCTCACAACTTTATACAAATGTGGGCGTTCCCAAGCCATCTCCTGGGGTAACATTACATGAATACTATACACACTGCTGTGTCCAATTTTGGCGTGTAAAAATACTAAATACAGATTTAGTTAAAATGTGAACTATCCAGGTATACAGGTCAGATCTCTGGAAATAATGTGAATTAAGGAATACGGGTTCTAATGTGAACGTAGGCGTTGGTTTAAACAGTCAAAACTGGTTCTTTATTTGGATTGTTTGCTTGTATGTGGGTCTTAAGGAAATAATTTAGTTTAGTTTAGTTTAGTTTACTCCAGATTCAATCGATTAGCCAAAACATGTTTGGTATTAGACGTTCTGTTTCTTAAGTTCAGAGAAGGAGTTGCTAGGCTAACATAGCTAACAAACACTAGATGTGTGCTGCAGTCATACATTAGGTAGAAGATGCTACATCATACTTGTTGAGTCAGAATTACGAGTGTGTCATGTTCAAGTGCTTTTTTTTTAGAGCAATAAGGGAAAAAACGGCAAACGAAAGTTTATTTAACATCTATTGTAAAGCTAATAACTAGCATTCCGCTAGCAGAGTAGTCAGTTTACTATGGATAGAGCCAATAATTATATCGAATTAAATGTACACAAATCAAATTAATCCCTTCATATAATTATAGATTAATGTATTGTGCGCAAACAACTGTTAACAGAAGTCTTGCTGTTTTAAAATGAAGTTTTTAATAATCCCTCCAATACTCTTCTGTTCCACTATTCTATGATTGAACGTCATCTTGAACTCTGGATCACGATTTGCCACATTTACCATCATTTCGATATCACATGAATGCAGCATGAGCCCAAGGTTTGTTAGCAATGTTAGCTTAGCAAGCTTAGCATCGTCTGTTGTAAAACATCAGATACCAAGCATCTTTTACTGACAATTTTTACTGTCAATTTTTTTTGATTAACCTTTTGTTTCAGGTTAAGTGGTTTAAATCTGATTTGAGAAAAGCACAACAGTTGTGTTCACACAGCTCTAATAAAACATATCACATTTTGGCTCTAAATTTAACTGATGTAAACCCTGTAATGTGAATGCAGTGTAATACACCTGATCTGTTGGGATGTGCTGGTAAAAACTGCAGGGCGTGTTACAGGCTAGTCGTGCTCTGCTCTTTTTTTTTTTTTTAGTAGTAAGCGTTCAAATGCGCATGCGTCCCCGGGTGCCGCGGCATCGGGGAGTTGGGGTACACCACGCCAGTGGAGTTCCAGTAGGTGGAAGGGGGGCCGAAAAAGTTGCTGGAGGAGACTGGCATGGTGGTGGGGTGAGTGGCCATGAAGTTCACTTTAGGCTGGTGGCTGTGGTAGGCCTGAGCGTACGACCCCTCCCCCTGGAACTTCATCATGGGGCCTTCGGTCGGGTGGCTCTGGTGCGCCTGCGAGATGCCGTGGAAGTCGAACTTGTAGGCGTAGCGCTTGCCGTGGACTTTGGTCATGATGTTCTTGTCGTAGTAGTAGCGCAGCGCACGGCTCAGCTTGTCGTAGTTCATGTTGGGTTTGCTCTTGCGTTCGCCCCAGCGCTTCGCCACCTCGTCTGGGTCCGTCATCTTGAACTCGCCGTTGGTTCCCTCCCACGTGATGATGTTCGCGTTGCCGCTGTCCGAGAGCAGCTCGAGCAGGAACTGCCACAGCTGGATCTGACCGGAACCTGCAGAAGGACAGAAGTAGAAGGTGGTGATGAGACGAGATCAGGGGTGTCGCCTGGTCTGGGCTTCCGGGGCTTTAGCCCCGAATAA
Organism: Astyanax mexicanus; assembly: GCF_023375975.1. Taxonomy (NCBI): domain Eukaryota; kingdom Metazoa; phylum Chordata; class Actinopteri; order Characiformes; family Acestrorhamphidae; genus Astyanax; species Astyanax mexicanus. The sequence goes on along the minus strand of NC_064408.1, from coordinate 129,008,790 downwards.
TTTTCCAGTAGCCCCAAATCATTTTGCTCAGCTCAGCCAGTTCAAGGATAAAGTTCTGCCTTTCATAAGAAACAGCCAATCAGCTTGCTGCAACCCAACCACAATAAGCTAATAAACTACACGTTAGAGTTTTAATATAACATGTATGTAGCAATATATTTAAAAATATATAATTGGGCACCATAACCTACTGTACCCTCTCTCTCTCTCTCAGACTCCGGCTACTGATGGAGAAGCACCACGACCTAGTGTACTCTCTAGTTTCCTAGATCTAGTCCAGCAGAACCACACACTTTCCCACACTTTAAACTGATAGTTGATGGCGAAAGTGAAACCCATGAGTTCTACTGTAGAATTTAAAGAACGTTACGTTTAAAAGCACGGTTCTTAGCGATGTTCTGCTGTGTAAGAACCAGTGATCTACTGGAAGATCTCTGGAGAACTTGAACGGTGTAAGTCGAGAGCTGAAGCTGCTGTCTGACACGAGGGGATCAGATCAGAGGTTGGAGATTAGACTTAATCACTCTGGCCTTCTTATGAAACTCAACCGTATCTAATCGGACCGTTTTAGTGATTTTGAGAGGTTAAAATGAAGGTTATTAATGTAGGGAACTCAGTCATGTGACCTTTTAAAAGTAGGTTTTTTAAAGTAGGTTAGTCGGCCTTTTAGCCACAGTGCCGTTAGAACGAATAACATCTAAAATAGCTGTGAGGTTCTGATTGACCCCTTATTTTACCCTCAAACTTTTTGGTTAGCTCTATGGTATTTAATATGATCTAAATGAGATCAGATCTTGATAAATATAGAATTTGTATGTTCCTTCCTAAAACTGGCACCAGTTTTGGCTCATTGTGTAGACTGGTGCAAACGTGTACCAGGAAATGTGAAGTCTGGTCAGATTTTATGCTGTTTATTCAACTTACACCAAGTATAAGTTTACTAGCTGGTCTGAGGACTTATACTATGAAGCCCATAATAGCAGATTAGCCACAATGGCTTAGGGCTAACTGGCGATGCTATCTCTCTTTCTGAGCTGAATAAATCACAGCTTTTTAATAACAGATCGATGCATTTTTGCTGGTTAAATTATTAGGGCTGGCCCGAATAGCGTTTTTTGAGCTCCGGATATTCGGCACTGATTCGAAGCGAATATTCGAATATTCGTTTTTAAAAAAAGAGGTAAAAAAAATAAATAAAAAAAAGCAAATCACGGCCCCTTTAATCCACTGAAAAATGTTCAATTTGCTCTGACCGACGAGACATATTCACCCCGGATTTTTGGTGTTTTTATCCCGGATTTTTGTGTTTTCACCCCATATTTTTTTCTGTGTTTTTAGCCCAGATTTCTTTGTGTTTTCATCCCGGAATTTCTGCTGCCCCACACGCGGCTTATCTGCTGCGTAAGCAGGCTAGGAGGCTGCTGCACGGTTTCTCCGCTGCGCAAGCCAGCCCAGTAAATTGCTGTTTGTGTTTTCACACTTAGGCTATTTGCTTAAAAAAACAAGGAAGTATTTTATATTCTTAAACATTGTTAATTATATTAGAGGACAGTCATTGTAAACTGTACTTGGTCTATTTCGGTTAAAGGATTGTGCAGGGCATATTACTGATTTTGTATTTTTGCACTGGGCTATAAGCTCAATATTAAATATTTCGTTTGTTTAGAAATTATTTTATATTTTTAAACCATGTTAAATTATATTAGAGTAGAGGAAAGTCATTGTTAATGACGTTATTGTACTTGGTCTATTTCGGTTTAAGGATTGTGCAGGGCATAGCCGTATTACTGATTTTGTATTTTTGCACTTGGGCTATAAGCTCAATATTAAATATTTCGTTTGCTTAGAAATTATTTTATATTTTTAAACCATTTTAAATTATATTAGATAAGAGGAAATTCGTTCAGACATCATTTTTGTAGGCCAGGCTTTTGTAACCGATTTAGCCCCTACTGTTGCCACATTACCCCTTACGTTTTATTATATAAATCAGTTTCGAAGAGCCTGCGTTTTTTTTTATCATGTATAATAGAGGTCTGCGCGAGACTGATTTTTAAACCCACTCTTCCACGCTCCCGCGTTTCTGTCTCGTTACCGCTCCGCAAAAAAATTGCTTCTTTTAATCCCGCGCCCGCCCGCCACATACACATTTCTGCCGCTCCCGCCCCACGTTCCTAATATAAATTAAATAAACTACATTTAATGCTTCAAATTTACTTATATATTTATTAAAACAGCAGCGCTGAATAGTGCGGTCCCGTTCCTTACCCCAGTCCAAACACCATCGGTGTGTGCGTGTGTGTGTCGGTCCATCCTGCGCGTTGAGAGTTTTCTTTAGGTTTTTTTTTTTTACAATTATTACAGTTTTCTTAACTATTTATTAATTTGCTCCCGCATCGTCTGGATTAAACTCCCGCTCCAGCCAATAACAGTTCAGTTCTGTCCCGCACGCAAGATATTCTGACGGGACCCGCGAGAACAGAAGTGGTTAGAGTGAGGTGGAACTCTGGAAAGGAGAAAAAAAACGAATATCCGAATACCAAAATTAAAAACCGAATACCTACTCAACGAACGAATATCCGAATACCCGAATATTCGGGTCCAGCCCTATAAATTAGTAGGTTCCTTGGCTTGATGTGGTATATTGGCCACATGTGCATTATGGCTACAGTTTTTAAGTCTTGAGTTATTATATTCACAACACCAGAGTGCAGCTAGCTGCTCAATGCTAGCTAGGTTAACAGACTGCTTTAAATCCATATGCAAAGATTGGTGTCGGACAGTCGTTTAATTAGTGTTGTGGTTAAACCCTGCCCACTAGACAGCACTGTTGTACTTATATGTTCTTATATTCAATATTAAATATTTCTAAAATTTGATTTGAACAACCGAAGGGTACTTCCTTGCTTACAGTATTACAAGATATTTCCCTGAATTGTGATTATACATTCTGGTTGTAAAAAAAAAATTGTCACGTCTTATTCTGTGAGTTGATTGGCTGGTTGCAAGGCAGATATATATATAAACGTTTATATAAGTTTTCACATTATCTGAATACCCAAGATCACGAAGCGGGTTGATCGGATTACTAATAAACTGGGATGTACTGCAGAAATCTGATTACGATGTGCATGTGAACACACTTAGGGCTTTATCTTACCCCCTGCGTAAGATGCGTCGCGATGCTCATTGCTATCTTACACTCGACCAATAGTCTATTTTCTCATCTTCCACCTGCCTTGTTTAAATAGCAACAGTGATTCTGAATATATCTACGCCAATCAAGCTGCTCGGTGCATGGTTGACCGCTCACCTAAAGATCACTAAAATAGGGTTCGCCAACTAATGCCTTCATCTGAGGGTGTTGCATTATTAAAGGACCAATATGTAACTAATTTTCATTAGTAAATGATAAAATGATCAGGATGTATCATCAGATATTAAGAAAACATGTTAAGTTAGAGCACTGGCAGCTTTTCATCAGGGCTTCAGGCAGTACTTTCCTATTTGGACAGTGCAGTGCATCACAGGTATCTGCTCGTTCCCCAACGTTAACTCAACCCCTGAGGTGGCCAGTACGATACACTACAGCGAACAATTGGTGTTAAAGTGCGATTATTGGCAGTGAGTTCGAAAGGTAAAGAAGACTACAAGACCGACCCAGAGCTGCTACTTTTCTCCTGAACAGGAAAGCTAACTGGCTATAGCTAATTCAGTCAAGTGATTTATAACCACCACTAGGTAAGCTTACTAGGGACTGGTATTAGAGACTGGGACTGGAGATAGTGGAGAAAGTGATCTGGAATATGCTGGCTAAAGCTATTATGCTAACGTGAACATGCCCAACAGAGGAGGAGCCTCAGTTTGTTTTTTGTGAAACTCTCGTTTGGTGTTGTAGCGTCTGAAAGTTCTTACCAGGGTTTGCCAGCCGGCTGCTGATTGGGCCTAATGCTTGGTAGGGGTCTGGAAATTAAGACACAGGGGAAGTTCAGGTGAGTTTGAGTGACGGGTAAGTGTCTGTAATATTGAACATACAGCAGATATAATATTATAGTGTGAGTTACAGGACGTTCACCTTGATTGGGTCTCTGTGAGGGTTCTGTAATCCTGCTGTTGTGCTGCTGCTCCACTGGAGAACCTGTTGGAATATGATGGAGAAATTAGCTTTTAGCATTAGCATTTATTGCTAAATCAGACTGATAGTTAGGGTTACAATTTGTTTACCTTAATAGGTGGGGATACACTGCTGTAGTAGTTGTAGTATGGGTGGGACTAAACTGATATTGGCTAAATGTATGGGTGGGACTAAACTGCTATAGACCACTGAACTGATGTCTCATTTTGTAGTCGGCGCCATGTTGTTTATGCCCATATTTGGGGTTTCGAGTCTATGAAGTCAGGTAAATGGAAAATATTTCACTGCATAATAAAGACAGTAAATGGTTTGCTGGTGTTGTGCTAAAAAGAGTCCACTGCTGATCTCTGCAGCTGCGAGTAAAATGTACATATGGGTGGGGCTAAACTGTTATCGGCTAATTGTATGGGTGGGGCTAAACTGCTATTGGCTAATTGTTTGGGTGGGGCTAAACTGTTATTGGCTAAATGTATGTGGAAAACCAAACTGTATAGACTGAATGGTTCAGACTAAATTGCTGTAGCATGAATGAATAGGACGGGGTAATCTACTGTAGACTGAATAGGTGGGACTATTCTGCTATTGGCTGATTAGGGTGGGGCTACACTAATGCAGACTATAGGGGGAGTGTGTAAATGTCTCCAGGCAGAATGGGCGGAGCTAAACTGCGGTTGGTTGAATACGGGAACTCACTGACCTGGTCTAAGAGGAGTCTTACCTTTGGGAACTGCAGGCAATGGCCCTGAAGGCCAACTGTTCCTTCTGCTGATCTCCTCAAAGTTGTTTTCTGCACCAAGACAAAGCAGATAAGAGGAGTTAACGCAGGGGGATTCTGCAGGAAAGGGGGCTTTGAAGCGGGGGAGGGGGGGAGGCGGCAGAGCGAGGAAGGAAACGTTACATTAAAGACTCCTGAGAAAAAAAAAACGCCGGCCAGAACAAAGCAGCAAAACAGCCCAAGGAGGTCCGAAGATGACCCGCGGTCCCTCGGGGTGAGCGTCCTTTTGTTGGAGCCAAATGCATTTGCCACAGAATAGTCAATTGTGTCCTAACTGGGTACCCATACCCCACTTCCTGTCCCAGTGCAGCTGTTTCCTGTCTGAAACTGCAAAAACGGAGAAGACTTTGAAGGTCTTTCGGTTAATGCTGATCAACACTCTGCCCATCTCTGCCAAAAACAACTGCTTCTAGTTTCTACTAGTGGAAGCGTTTTAAACCAGTGGCCAGTTTGTCCAATATTTCCTCATTAGCTAAATATAACAGGTAACACTGTTTCTATAGATGAACATCTGTAGAAGATGGTGTTTAATCAAAAATGTTGGTAGACTTACCAGCTTTGACCTGTAGTCTGGGCTGTGGCTGTGTGTTGGTTGGGGTTGTGGGATAGGAGAAGGTGGGGCTACCTGTAGATCAAACAGAACGACTATAAATACAGACAAAACTGCACTTTGGTTTACTAAAAACATTCATACGCTGAAACAACACTTAAGGGCCATATATACATAAGAAATGCATTCAAATACATGACTGTGTCAATGATCCCATTTTTAATCCATAGGGTTTCATATGATGTCAGCTTTTTACAGCTATAACAGCGTCAACTCTTTTGGAAAGGCTTTCTTCACGGTTTAGGAGTGTGTTTATGGGAACTTTGGACCATTCTTAATCCGTAGGGTTTCATATGATGTTGACCCTTTAAAGCTATAACAGTAGCAATTCTTCTTGGAAGGCTTTCTTCAAGGTTTAAGAGTGTGTTTATGGATTAAGAATGGTCCAAAGTTCCCATTCTCTTTAATATGATATCGGCTTTCCACAAGGTTTAGCAGTGTGTTTATGGGAATTTTGCACCATTCTTAATCCATAGGGTTTCATATGATGTCTGCACACCCTTTAAAGATATCACTGCTTCAACTCATCTGTAAAGGCTTTCCACAAGGTTTAGGACCACTTTGGACTATTCTTAATCCATAGTGTTTAATATGATGTCAGCCTTCCCTTTAAAGCTATAACTGCTTTAACTCTTTTGGAAAGGCTTTCCACAAGGTTTTGGTGTGTATTTATGGCAACTTTGAACCATTCTTAATCCATAGTGTTTCATATGATGTCAACGTATTTCAGCTATAACTCCTTCAAATCCTCTGGAAAGGCTTTTCACAAGGTTTAGTAGTGTGTTTATGGGCATTTTGAACCATACTCCATAATCCATAGTTTTTAATATGATGTCTACATTTTACAGCTGTAACTCCTCTGGGAAGGCTTACCTATGGATTAAGAATGGTCCAAAGTTCCCATAGTCTTTAATATTGTTCAAAATCTCTCTATATGCTTAAGTATTAAGAGTTTCATTTACTGGAACTAATGGGCAGAGCCCAACTCCTGAAAAACAACCCCATACCATAACCCCCCCTCAGCCAAACTTTACACTTTGCACAATGCAGTTAGTGGAGTACCGTCCTCCTGGCACTGCTGAATGGGTAAAGTGGGAGAGACTCACTCTGGCGGAGGTAGTTGAGGTGTGAGAGGAGGATATCGGTGTTGTAAGAAGACGTTAGTCTCATCATGTCCTCTTTGCTCATCTTGCAGAGAGCTTTACCGTCCAATGGGAGGAACAGGGACACGTCCACCTCCACCAGCCCGTACTCCTTAATCGCCCACTCCACCCACTGCCGCACGTGGTCCTGCGTCCACACCTCCGGGTCTGGAACAGACAGAGGGACAACGTTAAGATAATGTACCTAATTTTGGCTCCGCAGCTTAGTTTTACATTAACATTTCAAAAATATCAATCTGTTTAAACGTGACTGAGAACTTTCTGTTTACTCTGTCGTCTTCTAATAAACCCACCCCTTTAAAGTTAAAGGTAATTAACCTTTGACCTCATAAGTAACATCACAACCTTCACACTTTAATTTTCAAGGGTTTGAAGACACTTGGATTGCTATGGTGTTGGTTGCTGGAGTATAGGTGTTGGTTTCTAATTTGTCCCTAGAATATATGCATTGGTTGCTAAAGTATAGGTGTTGTTTTCTAAGGTGTTACTAGAGTAAAGGTGTTGGTTTCTATGGTGTTACCAGAGTATAGGTGTTGGTTGGTTACTCTAGCTCAACCACACTTTCATTAAATGTCAATTTTTACTAAATGTCTCCACCCTGTCACTGTGATGAATGGTCAAAATAATTAAAATTAAAAGTAGTTTTTTTTTTGTAAAATTCAGTATTCTGATAATGCTGATAACACAGCTGTAGAAGCAGTATTTACAAAGAAAAGAGCATTGTGGCTAATTTGGCTCCAGAACCGTCCGTTTCCTCTTCAGACCTGTATTTTCCAGCACCGCCCATACTGGGAAATGCTGGAATGAGAGCAAATATTTAATAGATGCTGGTAATGATGATCGTTTGATGACGCTAAGGATTTGCTTGATAAGTTTGGTTCCAGATAGAGTGGTGTTGGTTTCTAGGGAGTTACTACAGTATAAGTAAGTATTGGATTCTAATTTGTTCCTCAAGTATAGGTGTTGGTTGCTAAAATGTTGCTACAGTATAGGTGTTGGTTGCTAGAGTATAGGTGTTGGTTTCTAAGGTGTTTGTTGAGTATAGGTGTTGGTTGCTGGAATATGTGTTGATTTCTAATTTGTTTCTAAAGTATAGGTGTTGGTTGCTTGAGTATAGGTGTTGGTTACTAGTGTTCGTTACTTGAGTATAGGCGCTGGTGGCTAGTGTATAGGTGTTGGTTGCTGGTGTTGTTTGCAGGAGTATAGGTGTTGGTTTCTAAGGTGTTTGAGTAAAGGTGTTGGTTGCTAAAATGTTGCTACAGTATAGGTGTTGGTTTCTAAGGTGTTTTTTCAGTATAAGCGTTATTTGCTAGAGTATAAGTGTTGGTATTTAAGCTGTTACTAGAGTATAGGTGTTGGTTTTTAAGGTGTCACTAGAATATAGGTGGGGGTTGCTGGTGTTGGTTATTGGAGTATAGGTATTGGTTTTTAATTTGTTTCTAGAGTATAGGTGTTGGTTACTAGACTAGAGATGTTGGTTGCTGGAGTATAGGTATTGGTTATTAATTTGTTTCTAGAGTATAAGTGTTGGTGACTCGTAATGGTTACTAGACTATAGATGTTGGTTGCTGGAGTATAGGTGTTGGTTATTAATTTGTTTCTAGAGTATAAGTTTTGGTTACTGGTAATGGTTACTAGACTATAGATGTTGGTTGCTGGAGTATAGGTGTTGGTTATTAATTTGTTTCTAGAGTATAGGTGTTGGTTACTGGTAATGGTTACTAGACTAGAGATGTTGGTTGCTGGAGTATAGGTGTTGGTTATTAATTTGTTTCTAGAGTATAAGTGTTGGTTACTGGTAATGGTTACTAGACTATAGATCTTGGTTGCTGGAGTATAGGTGTTGGTTACTGTTAATGGTTACTAGACTAGAGATGTTGGTTGCTGGAGTATAGGTGTTGGTTTCTAAAGTGTTGCTGGAGTATAGGTGTTTTCTGCACCACCCATGTTGGGAAGTGTTGGGAATATTCAGTAGATGCTGGTAAATATGAATTTGATGCGTATGGTTTCAGGTATGGTGAGTCATTAGAGGTGAGTGTTCAGTAGTAAAGACCGGGTCGGGTCGGGTCTGAATGGTTTCAGTGTGACTCAGACGCTGGTCAGGAAGCTGAGCATCACTCGGGGACGGCGCTGAAGGTCGTGATGACGTGGTTATTGAAGGACAGATAAAGCGGGTCATCAAGCGCAGTTTCAGAACCTGCAGGACATTAGTTACACGTGACTTAATCAGAACACTCTCTATAAGGACCGTCACGCTACACTATACTCAAAACATACTCCAGCCTGCACTCATGCAGAGCTCCAGCACTGAGCTAGATTATTACAGTCACTGCAGACATCCGGTCTCACGAAATATATCACATCCTCTACAGATACCACACAATACTACTCGTTTTAATACGTCTACTACACTTACTGCTCAGTTAGAGAATTTAAAATACTACACAAATAAATTAAAAAAACAATAAAAGACTGGTTTCATTACTCATATTAAAATGTTCAGTTATTACCACATACAGAAAATGTCATTTAATTTCCTAAAAAAATATTTGTTCACTTATTTATTCTTAAACATCAACAACTATCATATGTGCCTTAAATACAAACTTTAGCACACAACTCTAAATTACTTTCACAGCTTTAAAAACAAAGCGTTGCTAGAGTACAAGTGTTGGTTGCTAAGGTGTTACTTGATTACAGGTGTTGTTGCTAAGGTGTTACTGGAGTATAGGTGTTGGTTGCTAAGGTGTTACTGGAGTACTGGCTACTATAGTGTTGATAAAATTAAAGTACAAAAGTACAAGTGTTGTTTACTAAGGTAATGCTAGTATAGTTGTTGGTTACTAAAGGGTTGCTAGAGCACATATGTTGGTTGCTAAGGTCTTATAGAGTATACATGCTGGTTGCTAAGGTGTTGCTAGAGTACCAGTGTTGTTTTCCAAGGTATTGCTAGTATATGTGTTGGTTAGTATATGTGTGCTAGTATATGTGTTTGTTGCTAAGGTGTTGCTAAAGTATTAGTGTTAATGGAGTACAGGTGTTGGTTGCTAAGGTGTTGCTACAGTATAGGTGTTGGCTATTATAGTGTTGATAAAGTATAGATGTTGCTTATCAAAGTATTGCTAGTATAGGTGTTGGTTGCTAAAGTACAGATGTTGGTTGCTAAGGTGTCGCTAGAGTAAAGGTGTTGATTACTAAGGTGTTGCTAGAGTACAAGTGTTGTTTTCCAAAGTGTTGCTAGTATAGGCGTTGGTTACTAGAGAACGGTTGTTGGTTGCTAAGGTGTTGCTACAGTACAGATGCTGGTTGCTGAGGTGTTACTAAAGTACAAGTGTCCATTACTAAGATGTCGTTTTAAGTGTTGTTTACATGGTATTGCTAGTATAGATGTTGGTTGCTAAAGGGCAGCTAGAGTAAAGGTGTTGGTTGCTAAGCTGTTACTAGAGTATAGGATTTGACTATGATAGTGTTGATAAAGTATAGGTGTTGTTTATCAAAGTATTGCTAGTATTGGTGTTGGTTGCTAAAGTACAGATGTTGGTTGCTAAGTTGTTGCTAGAGTATGGGTGTTGATTACCAAGGTGTTGCTAGACTACAAGTGTTGTTTTCCAAAGTATTGCCAGTATAGGTGTTGGTTACTAGAGAACAGATGTTGTTTGCTAGGGTGTTGCTAAAGTATGTGTTCATTACTAAGGTGTTGTTTTAAATGTTGTTTTGCAAGGTTTTGCTAAAGTAAAGTTGTTGGTTGCTAAGGTGTTGCTAAAGTGAAGGTGTTGTTGCTAAGGTGTTACTAAAGAATAGGGTTTGGCTACTATAGTGTTGATAAAGTATAGGTGTTTTCCAAGGTATTGCTAATATAGATGTTGGTTGCTAGAGGGTAGATGTTGGTTGCTATAGGATTGCTAGTGTAGAGATGTTGGTTGCTAAGGTTGCTGCAGAACAGATGTTGGTTGCTAAGGTGTTGCTAAAGTATCAGTGTTTACTAAAGTTTAGCTATAGTACAAGTGTTGGTTTTCAAGGTTTTGCTAGTATAGATTGTGGTTGATAAAATGTTGCTAGAGGAAAGATATTGGTTGCTAAGTTGTTGCTACAGTGTATGTGTTTGTTTGTAAGGTGTTACTGGAGTACAGGTGTTGGTTGCTAAAGTGTTGCTAGAGTACAAGTTTTGGTTGCTATGGTGTTGATAGAGTATAGGTGTTGTTTACTAAGGTGTTAGGGTAGTACAAGTGTCCTGTGTTGCTACAGAATAGATGCTGGTTGCTAAGGTGTTGCTACTGTATAGGTGTTGTTTTGCAAGGTATTGCTAGTATATATATTGGTTGCTATGGTGTTAATAAAGTATAGGTGTTGTTTTCCAAGGTATTGCTAGTATAGGTGTTTGTTGTTAAAGGCTTGCTAGAGTACAGATGTTGGTTGCTAAGGTGTAGCTACAGTGCAGGTGTTGGTTGCTAGGGTGTTGGTTGAGTATAAGGGTTGGTTATTACAGTGTTGCTAGAGTATAGGGATTGCTAGTATAGGTGTTTGTTGTTAAAGGCTTGCTAGAGTACAGATGTTGGTTGCTAAGGTGTAGCTACAGTGCAGGTGTTGGTTGCTAGGGTGTTGGTTGAGTATAAGGGTTGGTTATTACAGTGTTGCTAGAGTATAGGGATTGCTAGTATAGGTAAAGAATGTTCTTTTCTTGGGTTGGGTTTTAAGACGATACTTCAGATTTTGGCTTTCAGTGTTTATTATAGCCGTAACTCTCAGACAGGAAGGAAGTGGACGAGTGTTGGAGTGAACCCCTCCCATCAAAGATCCTTCTATACCACTGACCTGGCATTCTCCACACTCAGCACCAACTTCCTGTATGACGCAAGAGTCTGCGGTTAAAGCACACTTACCAAATACCAGCCTGACACCAGTCTAATCGCAGCTTTTTATTCCAGTTCTAATACTAAAACTTCTTCAACCTTTAGAACCAAACCCAATCTCATTAATCTGAAAAGTAGTTCGGACACACCTACTTCTACTTCTTCAATATTGTTTTTTTCTACAGTGTAAATGAATAGTGAAGTGATCAATCAGATTATGAAGGAACACATACAGAATCATATAGTAACTTAAAAGTGTTAAAGAGACCTAAATACTGAACTTTTTTCTGTGCAACAGAGGAAACTCTTACTCTTCCTGTCCTGGGGTGGTCCTGATGAGAGCCAGTTTCATAATTTTTCAACATTTTTGATGGTTTTTGAGGTGACTGCACTTGAGTATACTTTCAAAGTTATTGAAATTCTTCTTTTGCTTAAAGTATTTTTTTACTCTTCTTTATTTAGTTGAGTATTTTTTGCTTCTCATAATCTGGATTAGAACATTACTCAAATATTCACTATTCACTGTATACCTGTAACTCTACCTCTTCACTACTTTACTTTAACTGATGCTCTTAAACTAACATTAATGCTACGCTTACATTACCAGGCTGAACTGACTCAAATCAGATTTTTTTCATGGCTGTGTGAACGTGCCAAATCCATATTTTTTTAATTAGATTTAAATCAAGGCTACGTTCACATTCACAGCCACATTGCTCAAATCAGATTTTTCCCTTAGATCAGATTTGTCTATCTTGTCGGTTCACATTCACTGTAAATGTAAGTGAACTGTGTCTGTGTGTAATGTGAACGAATCTGAGAGAAACATGTAGAGAGAAGCATGTAGCGCTAATGCTAATGCGTAAAAGCAGTTCACATTCATGTTGCATGTCCATGAATCTGATGCGTATCTGAATTGGAACCACATTTGAAAATGACTCAAACCTGATTTGAAAAAAAATCAGCCATGTAAAATCGGGTCTGAGCAACATTGAGCAAAAAATCTGATTTGAGTCACTTGGTATTGTGAACGTAGCATTTTATATACTGCTAACATACTGATAATGACTACTATAATGACATATACATATATATATATATATATATATAGAGAGAGAGAGAGAGAGAGAGAGAGACACTCTGGACAGTCTTCCTCCTGGCGCCGGCTGAGTCTATGTATATTTATGTCTATGTTATTATCAGTACAGTGATGGCGGTGCTCGGAGCTGAAGCTAGTAGTGTTATAGGATGTAAACAGTGGTGTTTAATAATTTTCTTCTGCACTTTTTCAGTGATTAATGCCTGGTTTTAAATGTCAGAGCTCTCCGGATTCTAGTAAGGAGGTGTGGAGCTACTTTGAGCTGGATAACGGTGTAAAAAGTGATTTATCTTCAGGGTAAATTATGCTCCGTATCTCCCAGTCTGAAGGGTGTTTGTTGGATAAACTGTTAAAATTTCTGGATCTCTGAACGCTGTGGGAGAACGGAGGTGTGCTATTCATCAAAGATAAGAACTTTTATCATGTTTTACTACAACAAAAGTACATTTTACACCAGAGTTCAGCACAGCTGTTAACTGAAAGCCTGAATTCCAGGTGACTGAGCAGGTGTATAATATCACGATACCTACATTTAGACCGATGGTTTGTCTCACCTGCTGGGACTATAACTCGTTTCTCGTCTGTGGTGTTGCTGGGGGGCGTGGGGGCCTGGGGGCTGGTCCGGGGCTCCGGGTACGAGGACTGATACCCCAGTTGGCTTCCATCACTGCTGCTGATGTGGCGACTCCGTTTAGCGGCGCTACACTCCACCGGCGACTCCCGACTGAGAAAGATATACACACAAAGATTAGATATAAAGCAAATTATACAAAAAAAAATACAAATGAAAATTTACATTCAAATTAGGGCTGGACAATATGGCCCTAAAATAATATCATGATATTTCATGGTATTTTCGCGATACAATACTTGCATAAGATTTGATACTTGCATACGATATGATGCGGCACATTACTAACTGAGATATAAAAAAAATTACGAGAATGTTTTATACTAATAATAATGCATTTCAAAATTCTGTTATTTTAATTATTTTGTCTTTTTATTTATCTAGTTTTATGTTTTACCATTTTGACCCTTTTATTTTATTCATTTCATCTTTTTATTTGTTTTGTTATTGCTTTTACTTTTGACCTTTTACATTTTTATTTAATTTTATTTTTACTTATTATTAATACTATTATTATTTATTTTAGCTCCATCATTTACTTTTTTTATAATTGTGGTTATTTTAGTCCTTTATTTCTTTAACTGTGTTTATACTTTATATTTTACTATTCCACTTATTTAGCTCTTTGTTTTATTCCTCTACATTTTAGCCTGTTTGCTTCTTTTCTATTTTAAATAATTTTATTTTTTCTTAATTAATTAAATCTTACATTGTTTGCTTGATTTAATCATTTAAACTACATTTTTAATCCCTTTAATTTTTTGTAAAAGTTTGGCTACATTGAAAATAAGGGTTACCCTCAATTAGGGGTGTGCCATATCGCATCGTACGCAATAAAATTGCCAGTGTTTTTCAATATTGTGAACAATATCAGACCCTGAAATATCGTACCATATAACCCACCTACTACTTTTTGCTGTTTTTAGCAAAAGGAAAAATCACACTGTTCTCATTTCCCTTTATATGTCTACTAAAGACAGATTATATTGTTGCCAAAAGTGTCATTATCGTGAAAATACCATGAAATATTGTGATATTATTTTCGGGCCATATCACCCACCCCTATCATCAATGTATTTACAGAGTGAAAATAAAGGTTGATTGATATCTCAATATATCCAGGATTAAAGTAGAATAAATGATACTGTACAGATATAATCTTAAGTCTCTAGTAGATATATAAAGGGAAATAATGAGAACAGTGTGAATTTATATTTTATTTTTATTTCCTTTTGCTAAAAACAGTATAAAAAAAAGTTGTACCCTGATGTGATAATTAGGGGTGGGTGATATGACACCATATTTTAGGATATAATATCATATTATTAACAATAATTAAAAAATGACTGGCGATATTATTGCGTACGATAAGATATATACGATATGGCACATCCCTAACTGTCCAAATTTAATAAGATTCCCAAATCAGTACAGTAAAATGGAACATTTTTGAGTTGGCAATGGTTTTAATTTATTAGATTTAAAAACATATAAAATATTTAAAAAGTTTAGAATTTTTACGTATATTTAGTTTTTTTTGCTGAAATAAATGTTGTTAAAAGACTTTATCCCACTTTTGTTGGAGTAACTGTCTCTACTGTCCAGGCGGGAAAAGAAAATCCACATTAGATTTTATCATTAAGCATTTTTGTAAGGATATTTTGAGTTACTGAGGCGATTAAAACCCTAAAATCTGTTATAGTAGAATAAAGAACAATCTTTAACAAGCTATATTTTCATCAAAGTAAAAAAATATATATATTCTTTTATTCTAAAAAAAATCACTCTGGAGCATTTCTATTGGTCCATTTATCATGAATTTCTCACACAATATAAACTACTGCCAGATTATTGTTATTGTAAGCAGTATCTATGTAAACATGAAAATACATTGTTTGGTTTAAATTTGGGCTGAGAACATTAAAGAAAATACATACATATATATATAAACATACAAATATATACTAGTATTTTAATTGACTCCACTAAATATAATAAATATAAATAAATACATTTCTTACACTAATTTATGTTTTTTTATATTTAAACATTCACTATAAAAACTTGCGTCTTAATAACAAGAACGTGCGGTTAATTGCATTAATTACATTTTTTAATCGATTGACAACACTAGTTTAAATACAACACATTTTTTTTGGATTGATATGTTGTAAATATATTGTTTTTAGTCATTATTCATTACGGTTAAACATAATATAATATAATGAATCAAACCAAAATAACAATCGGCTACTAAAATCATTAATATAATAATAATAGCGAGGTCTGAAATATATTCTATTAGAAAATGCTGCTAGTTTAAAACACAGTAAATAATCCTGTCTTTTCCAGGCTAGAAGTTAAAGAAAATGATGTAATTTGAGTCAGTAATTGAGGGAACTCTGGACTGACGCTGATCTGGGCGGGGCTGGGAACAGCAGGCGTGAACAGGAAACTGGTTTGTTGCGGAGCCAAAACAGCCATAACTTCCTTTTCTGTGTAAAATACCTTCCACTAACTCTGATTCCTGAACAGTTCCTGACTCAAACAGGTGATTCTAGGAATCTGTGTATTGCTGGGAATTTTTGATCAGTAAAATCAGATGTATTACATTAATAGACATTATTAGAGAGTTTTGATTTTATAAAATACTGTATATGGAATTAAACTGGCTAGAGAAAAACTGGACCACCAACTCCACCAAAATTCAGGTATTATATTGTACTAATACTCAACTAAAATACAGCTGCTGAATTTCACTAATACTGGACAGGAGTGCAGGTAATTTCTTTCTCAACCAAAGTACAGGTGTTCATTGTCACTAATATTCCACTAAATTGAGTATTTCTTTCAAGTATTTATTTTTATTAATGCTCAATCAAATAAAGCTCCTGAATCTAAGTAATACTCTACCAAAGTACAGCTATTCCGCTTCAGTAATACTTGACTAAAGTACAGGTATTCAACTTCAGATATACTCAACCAAAGTACACGTATTTAATTTCTTAATACTCGGCTAAAGTACACGTATTTAACTTCAGATATACTCAACTACATTACACAATTTTAATTTCTTAATACTCAACTAAAGTACACATATTCAATTTCTTAATACTCAACTAAAGTACACATATTCAATTTCTTAATACTCAACTAAAGTACACATATTTAATTTCTTAATACT
The DNA here is from genome assembly GCF_023375975.1 of Astyanax mexicanus. Classification (NCBI taxonomy): domain Eukaryota; kingdom Metazoa; phylum Chordata; class Actinopteri; order Characiformes; family Acestrorhamphidae; genus Astyanax; species Astyanax mexicanus. The sequence goes on along the minus strand of NC_064408.1, from coordinate 128,992,343 downwards.
CAACTAAAGTACACATATTTAATTTCTTAATACTCAATTAAAGTACACATATTTAATTTCTTAATACTCAACTAAAGTACACATATTCAATTTCTTAATACTCAACTAAAGTACACATATTTAATTTCTTAATACTCAACTAAAGTACACATATTTAATTTCTTAATACTCAATTAAAGTACACATATTCAATTTCTTAATACTCAACTAAAGTACACATATTCAATTTCTTAATACTCAATTAAAGTACACATATTCAATTTCTTAATACTCAACTAAAGTACACATATTTAATTTCTTAATACTCAACTAAAGTACACATATTCAATTTCTTAATACTCAACTAAAGTACACATATTCAATTTCTTAATACTCAACTAAAGTACACATATTCAATTTCTTAATACTCAACTAAAGTACACATATTTAATTTCTTAATACTCAACTAAAGTACACATATTCAATTTCTTAATACTCAACTAAAGTACACATATTCAATTTCTTAATACTCAACTAAAGTACACATATTTAATTTTTTAATACTCAACTAAAGTACACATATTCAATTTCTTAATACTCAACTACATTACACGTATTTAATTTCTTAATACTCAACTACATTACACGTATTTAATTTCTTAATACTCGGCTAAAGTACACATATTCAATTTCTTAATACTCAACTAAAGTACACATATTCAATTTCTTAATACTCAATTAAAGTACACATATTCAATTTCTTAATACTCAACTAAAGTACACATATTCAATTTCTTAATACTCAACTAAAGTACACATATTCAATTTCTTAATACTCAACTAAAGTACACATATTCAATTTCTTAATACTCAACTAAAGTACACATATTTAATTTCTTAATACTCAACTAAAGTACACATATTCAATTTCTTAATACTCAACTAAAGTACACATATTCAATTTCTTAATACTCAACTAAAGTACACATATTCAATTTCTTAATACTCAACTAAAGTACACATATTTAATTTCTTAATACTCAACTAAAGTACACATATTCAATTTCTTAATACTCAACTAAAGTACACATATTTAATTTCTTAATACTCAACTAAAGTACACATTCAATTTCTTAATACTCAACTAAAGTACACATATTTAATTTCTTAATACTCAACTAAAGTACACATATTCAATTTCTTAATACTCAACTAAAGTACACATATTCAATTTCTTAATACTCAACTAAAGTACACATATTTAATTTTTTAATACTCAACTAAAGTACACATATTCAATTTCTTAATACTCAACTACATTACACGTATTTAATTTCTTAATACTCAACTACATTACACGTATTTAATTTCTTAATACTCGGCTAAAGTACACATATTCAATTTCTTAATACTCAACTAAAGTACACATATTTAATTTCTTAATACTCAACTAAAGTACACATATTCAATTTCTTAATACTCAACTAAAGTACACATATTTAATTTCTTAATACTCAACTAAAGTACACATATTTAATTTCTTAATACTCAACTAAACTACACATATTTAATTTCTTAATACTCAACTAAAGTACACATATTTAATTTCTTAATACTCAACTAAAGTACACATATTCAATTTCTTAATACTCAACTAAAGTACACATATTTAATTTCTTAATACTCAACTAAAGTACACATATTCAATTTCTTAATACTCAACTAAAGTACACATATTCAATTTCTTAATACTCAACTAAAGTACACATATTCAATTTCTTAATACTCAACTAAAGTACACATATTTAATTTCTTAATACTCAACTAAAGTACACATATTCAATTTCTTAATACTCAACTAAAGTACACATATTCAATTTCTTAATACTCAACTAAAGTACACATATTTAATTTTTTAATACTCAACTAAAGTACACATATTCAATTTCTTAATACTCAACTACATTACACGTATTTAATTTCTTAATACTCAACTACATTACACGTATTTAATTTCTTAATACTCGGCTAAAGTACACATATTCAATTTCTTAATACTCAACTAAAGTACACATATTCAATTTCTTAATACTCAATTAAAGTACACATATTCAATTTCTTAATACTCAACTAAAGTACACATATTCAATTTCTTAATACTCAACTAAAGTACACATATTCAATTTCTTAATACTCAACTAAAGTACACATATTCAATTTCTTAATACTCAACTAAAGTACACATATTTAATTTCTTAATACTCAACTAAAGTACACATATTCAATTTCTTAATACTCAACTAAAGTACACATATTCAATTTCTTAATACTCAACTAAAGTACACATTCAATTTCTTAATACTCAACTAAAGTACACATATTTAATTTTTTAATACTCAACTAAAGTACACATATTCAATTTCTTAATACTCAACTACATTACACGTATTTAATTTCTTAATACTCAACTACATTACACGTATTTAATTTCTTAATACTCGGCTAAAGTACACATATTCAATTTCTTAATACTCAACTAAAGTACACATATTTAATTTCTTAATACTCAACTAAAGTACACATATTCAATTTCTTAATACTCAACTAAAGTACACATATTTAATTTCTTAATACTCAACTAAAGTACACATATTTAATTTCTTAATACTCAACTAAAGTACACATATTCAATTTCTTAATACTCAACTAAAGTACACATATTTAATTTCTTAATACTCAACTAAAGTACACATATTTAATTTCTTAATACTCAACTAAAGTACACATATTTAATTTCTTAATACTCAACTAAAGTACAGGTAGTCAGCTTTAATTCTTGACTGAAGTACAGATTTTCAGCTTCACTAATACTCGACCAAAGTAAAGGTATTTAATGTCACTAATACTCAGCTAGATTACAGGTATACTCGATCAAAGTGCAGCTAATGAATTTCACTAATACTTAACCAAGTACTGATATTCAATGTCACTAATACTAATACTAAAAAATGACAGATATTCAGCTTCACTAATACTCAACTAAAGTACAGGTGTACTAAAATAAATAACTAAATTACAGGTGTTCAGTTTCACTAATATTCAACTTAATTACAAGTATTTACTTTCACTAATACTCAATCAAAGTATAATTCCTAAATGTCACTAATACTCAACCAAAGTACAGGTATTCCACTACACTAATACTTGACCTCACTAAAGGTATCCAATTTCTGATATACTCAACTAAATATATACTAGTTATACTCATACAGGTATTCAACTTTACTAATACTCGACTAAAATACGGGTATTCAGTTTCACCAATACTCAACCAACGTACAGCAACTGAATTTCTCTAAAACATGACTAAACTACAGGTATTCATTTTCCCTGTTAATCGAGTACAGTTGTTTAATTTCACTAATTCACACTGGAGTGTGTGTGTGTGTATATGCAGCTCAGGAAGCTCCAGGAAGATGGATGATCACGAGCCATCAAACCAGGCTCAACTGCTTGAATTGTTTTTTGCACCAGGAGTAAAGCAGCATTAAGTTATCCAAAAGCAGTGTGTAAGACTGGTGGAGGAGAAGACCATGATGCCAAGATGCATGAAGAAAAGTGTGATTGAAAAGCACCAGAGTTATTCCACCAAATATTGATTTCTGAACTCTTAAAACTTTATATGAATATGAACTTGTTTTCTTTGCATTATTTGCGGTCTGAAAGCTTATAAATGCAAAAGCAAATAAATGCTCTAAATGAGAATATTTTTATGTGGAATTTGGGAGAAATGTTGTCTGTAGTTTATAGAATAAAACAACAATGTTCATTTTACTCAAACATAAACCTATAAATAGCAAAATCAGAGAAACTGATTCAGAAACTGAAGTGCTCTCTTCATTTTTACAGAGCAGTATATGTGTATATATGTGTATATATATGTGTATATATGTGTGTATGTATGGTGTCTCACCTGGCTCCGTTGACGTGGTCGACTCTTTTGCTCGGGTTGGAGGTCCAGTCCGGCTCGGTGGACTCGGTGCTCTCCTCTGAGCCCTGCCTGTAGACGGGCTGCGGCGACGCCACCTCCCCCTTCATGTGCCCGGCCTGAGCACCGGAGAACCCTGGATCAAATATAGACTGATCCTCACTCACCACCGACAGAGCTTCCTATAACACACACACACACACACACACACACACACACACATGCATTAGTACAGCCTGTAGTAAACATCCTGACTGAGGTCTACAGGTTTATAATCCCTGGTGAAAATAATAATATACTTAATTATAGGGCTGCAGCGATTAGTCGATATAATCACCTGGAATACCAAAGCTAATCAAAGTAATCAGATCAATTAGCTTGACTATTGTTTTGTAACCATTCTATTAATCTATTTTTAATTTAAAACACTTTAGCAACCACAGTTTCCTTGGATACCGTAGCAAACACCTAGACATGCCAAAGCAACCATCACATTACCGTCCATATTGGTAGCAACACCACAGCAACCACCTGGGATATCATAGAAACCACTTCGCAATGCAATAGAGAAACTAGCTATCATTTAGAAGCACCATAGTGACCAACTAACAACACCGTAGTAACCACCAAGCAGGACCACGGCACCACAAAACAACAAGAAGTGTAATATACTCAAAACACACACACTCACTCACACACAATAAGCATTAGTACAGCCTGTAGTAAACATCCTGACTGTGGTCTACAGGTTTATAATCCCTGGTGAAAAAAATATATACTATATAATATGTAGGGCTGCAGCGATTAGTCGATATAATTGACGATGTCGATTTATTTAAATTAGTTGACTATAAATTTAATTGTTGTTTGGCGTGTCATGATAGCATTTTTTTGCAAACAATATTTTGTCCCAGAAATTATTGCGATAAACGAAATTGTTGCCATTTTTTAGACTGCTGATTTGGCACAAATAAACTAATAACATAATATTGAAACAAATAAAATAATCCTTTGAAGACAACATACTTTCCATTCCTGTTTACGCACCTAGTTTTCAAAATTAAAAAGGTCCAGTTTGAGCCTCGGTCTGTCCCAGCTGGCACGCATTGAACCGACATAAAGACCAGACCCCTGCCTGATGATGAATGGAATGCTGAGGCAACACAAACCTAAGAGACACTAAAGTTCAGCTACTAGAGCTGCATTTGGCCGTTACTATGTTTCTTTAAGTTTGTTTTGGGTGTTATTAGAGGGCATTTTGTTCATAAGAGTGAAGCCACGCCCACAGTCACAATATATTTAATATAATTTAAAGTGCACTTGAAGTGCAAACACAAAGGAAGAGATCACGATTATTAAAATGGTTGTGTCCATTTATTGAACGATAAGTCGATAAATTGAAGACTCATCGTTGATTTTTTTTTTTTGCCCGCCAATACCCCACATCTTCGGAGGACCAATTTAGCTTTATTATTTATTAGTGTTACTACAGAGTTTTAGGTACTGTGGGCATTGTGAGAAGAAGACAAAAATGTAATAACATATAAAAACAAAGGAGAACAGGAAAAAAAGGGGAAGAAAAACATATTATAATAATTGAAGCAAACAAAACTATTTGTAAAAAGGAGACAAATATTAGGAAACAACAAATAAACAAATAAATCTGAACATTTACAGAAGAAGAATGGAGAAATAAATAAGCAAGTCATTCTTTTTACCCCCTTCTTTTTGGATTTTATGTGGGAACAGATAGAAGAAGAAAGAGAAGAGAAAAAAGAGGTAGAGAAAGAGAGATAGTGAAGGTAGGTAGATAGTAATCGTTAATTTGTAACAGTCCTGCATTACACAAAGTGCTGGGGAAAGAAACGTAATGGGAGATAAAAGGGTAAATGTTTTACAAAGGTCTCCAAATATGCTCAAACATACAGATTACATATTTAATCACTAAATATCAGACCTTTTCACATTTAAACAACATCCAGACATTTAAATGCCTTTTAAATCTCATGTTCAGCTTTAGTGATTGGAGGACATGGCAGATATAATCTTTGACTAATCGACTAATTGAATAAATAATCATTTGATTAGTCGACTACCAAAATAATCATTAGTTGCAGCTCTGGTTAATTGTACTTGAAACATATTGAGAAATGTAAATATATTGAGTATGCTGTAAATATACTAACAGACTTATGTAGTTACTTAAAATATATTAAAAGCACATTAATATTATGCTTTCATCATTTGAAAGTAAACTTTGATCATACTTTTAGTTAATGTAATTCAATATACTTCTAATATACTTATTTTCAAATATACTTTTGTACATTTTTAAGCAATAGTGCCCCCCTTACAACACAGACGTAACCACCTGACATACCATATCAACCACCAAGCAGGGCCAAAGCAACCAACACAATGACCACTCAGCAACTATAGAATGGGTTTGCAACCACTTAGCCACACAATAGTAACCGCCTAGACCAAAGCAACGTACACAACAACCATTTGGAAATACAACAGCAACCACCTGGGATGTCATAGAAATCACTTAGCAACACAATAGATTTTTTGCTGTTTTTTTGTAACAAATTAAGACTATTTTTCATTTAATATAAGTTATCCTTAGTTTAACACCCCTTGACAACCCCATAACGACACAATATCAATTTCTGTGAATACCATAGCAACCACTTAGAAATGCCAAAGCAAGCAACACATTATCATGGTTGGTGGCAATACCATAGCACATACCTGGGATATCATAGCAAGAACCCATCAAAAACCATAGAAACCACCTAGCAACCACTTAGTAACACTCCAGTGACCACCTGAGGACAGCAATCACCTGAAATACCATATCAACCACCAAGCAGGAACAAAGCTAACCAAAGCAATCTAATCAAGTAGCTTGACTATTTTTGCTATTTTAAGTCTATTTTTAAATCTATTTTCAATTTAACACACATTAGCAACGGCTTAACAGAATAACAGAACAATAATAAGAAATAATAATATTCCTTAGATACCATAGCAAACAGCTAGACATGCCAAAGCAACCATCCCATTACCATCCATATTTAGACGTTTAGAAATTTAGAAATACCACAGCAACCACCTGGGATATCATAGCTTTGCAACACAATAGGAAATAGCACCATAGTGACCAACTAATCACACCGTAGCAACCACCAAGCAGGATCATAGAAGAACCACAAAACAACAAAAAAGTGTAATATACTCAATATATTGAGTTTAATTGATTGTTTCTTAGTATTTTATTTATTGACTTTTAATTTATTTATTTATTTTTCCATTTATTTGTAAGATAAAAAAATACACACACACATATATATATATATATATATATATATATATATATATATATATATATATATATATATATATATATATATATATATATCACATTTCATGTTAAAGAAATTTAAGAGATTAAACTTTAATTTTGATATTTTTTACACTGGAACGCGAAGGTTTCGGTTGTTTCTTTGTTTTTCCTTATTGAGTAGAGAATCTGTTGGTACAGGTTTTTGGTGTTGGTAGGGCAGGGTCTGTTCCTGTGCTTAAAATAACTGAAGACCACAGTCAGGAAATGCAGAAACGGCGCCACAATCAACCCAGAATAGCTCAGAGAGCTGTGGGCTAACAGAGCCCCCATAAACAGACCACGCCTACTAGCGCAAAGGTGCTAGATAGGGTTCTCTACCCTTCAAAACCATTCAAAAATAGATATAACATTTTAATAACTGTCCTTTAAAGCACCATTTCACAGCAGAACCTCTTTAAACACTCATAATCCTGAAGGGTCGGTTTCCCAGACTGGGATTAAGACTAGTCCTGGACTACACAGAAATGTAAATTGACATTTTCTATTAATTATTCCACTAAAATCCACTTTTTCTTGTTCTTTTGTATTCTGAAATACAGTTGGGCTCTCTGAGTTGTTTATGATGCTGCACATTATGAAACTCTTCCTCAACCTCTTCCTCATTTTCTGCAGCAGCTGGTAAAAGAAAATATTCAGAAAAAGGAGTCGATCAGGAAAAGCACCGTATCTACATCAACCCGTGAATTAGTATTCATAGCCCCGCCCACCTCGGCTCTGGACCACCCACAGGCAGAGCTGAAGCCAGATAGAAGCTAAATAACAGTGCTAGGAACAGCATGCAGTTCATTCCTGTGTTATTTGTGCGAATAACACATCAGTGTTTATATACTTTACCCAGTAATTCAGAGCTAAGGAACAAATGGTTAGAATTAGTCTATGGAGGAAAAACACCACCAGCCAAGTACAATTGAGATAGGTAGGTGTTTAGATGTTTAGATCAGTTCTGTTTACACTAGTTAAAAGTAAAAATCCACCCGGGGTTTTGTTTGTTCCAACTGTGTGGGCGGCTCTGCTGCGGCTCAGCCAACAAAACCTAAAAAACGGGGTGGATTTTTACTTTCTGGATCTGGACTACCCTCCTCTGTGTGTGAGTAACTATAGGTTTAAATAGGATCTCCGGTGGATTTGGTGTTTTACAGAGACTCTAAGACTAGGTCAGTGTCTGAACTGCACTTAGCAGGACATTATTACACATGTTGTATAGTAACATATGACATTGTAAAGACTGTTATTAGTGTAAAAATGTCTTTATTTTAAAAAGTTTCTAACTATTGTCCGTCTCGCTGTATCCTGGTGTTGCAGTGCTAATAGCAAATCAGAGGCGATATGTTTGTATGTATGAATATTCATGAGCAAGAGCCGAAATCCTGTCGTTTCTCCCCAACTACTCCTCCACCAGACTAAAGCAGTGTTATACCGGATCACCGGAGCACTTTTTACTCTTTACAAAAACCAAACAGTTCACATGACATTCATTCATACTAGAGACACAACTAGACATTTTAAAATGAATAAAAATTGATTAAATTAGATCTTTTGAAATGAATATATAGTAGACTTTTATACTGACACCAAGCTCATCACCCTTAGAATCATCTTAGAATGTTTTCTGGATGTTCTTAGAACTTTTTTTATTGATGCAACATAATCTGTGTCAGTGTTTTAATTTTTGTTGTCTTTTAACATTTCCTTAATGTTTGTATTTATCTAGCTTGGAACATCATGTGTGAAACATTCTAATAATGTTGTGATGCAAAACATTGTTATATTATAATAAGTCACATGTTTTTAAAACATTCTTAAAACATTATTTCTGTAACGTTACAGACCAACATCCCTGGAACCTTTTCAAAACGTATAATGTTCTCAGGGTTTGGTGAACTCACTTAGCTTGACCATCCTATAGCTGATTTTTGTAACAATTTAAGACCATTTTTAACCATTTTAAATATAATTTCATTGTTTATTTAACACACCTTAGCAACCACACAACACAACAATGATAACAATTTCCTCAGATACCATAGCAACCACCTAAAAATGTCAAAGCAACAACACATAACCATAGTTTGTAGCAATATCATCTAGGATATTATATCAAACACTCATCAACACCATGAAAACCACTTAGGAGCCACTAAGCAACACCACAAAAACCACCTAAACACCAAACCAACCAAAGCAATCAAGTCAATTAGCTTGATTATTCTAGCTGTTTTTTTTAACAAATTAAGACTATTTTTAACAATTAATGCAAAAGAAATTGTGTTATTAAACTAATCATTTAAAACACTGGATCACTTAAGAGTAAAAATGACAAAAAAAGGCATCATTACTGATTACAATAACAATTTCATACTCAACAAGTGTATGCCAGTGTATATTTTTTCATTGCAAATAAATGATGCTCAGTCATGCTCCTCAGCACCTTGGAATAAACTCTGAAATAAACTCTACACCACCAAAGAGTTCCCCTCAACTCAACTTGTAGTTCAAGTTGGAGAATAAACTCACACAGTTTAACACTTTCACACATTTTTGTTTAACTCCAAATTTTTTAATTTGCTGTGTAAATTTTGGGCGACAAAAAGCATTACTGAGGTAAATCATTTATCCCAAACTCATCCCATTCCTTCCATTATTATAAGATGAAGCTCCTTCATTCCAGAGGTCAGAGTTCTTCCTCTGCTTCTCTGTGTCTCGATACTGGGAGTTTACTTCCCTCTGTAATTTACACCTGGAATTAAGTATAGTTCATTTGGTTTGGTGGTTCATATTGAGGAATGGTATAATAGTGATGGGCAACATCAGGATAGTGGTGTTTGTTAGAAAACATCTGGATGTGCTATTGGGGTTTTACGTGTCTGAAGTCAGAACGTGTTACGCAGAACATATCAGAACTATGATTCATCCTGTGAGACACCTGAATGCAGCGTACTGAGACAATGCTGAGACGATACCGAGACGATGCCGAGACAATGAGTCAAGTATGATGAAAGGTTCTCGTAGCAAGACGAGGAACAATGTGGGGAGTAGGCTGGAGTTTCCAGTCTATTCCGGAATTAAATGACCTGGCACGCTTTTACCATCCCAATGCTGGAGAAATACCGGATGTTTATTACGTCTTTTTTTATACTTGTCTCAAATAGGGATGTGCCATATCGTATTGTACGCAATAATATTGCCAATGTTTTGGAATATGGCCATATCGCCCACCCCTAATTATCACATCAAGGCTCTACTTTTTTTTTATTATTGTTTCTAGCAAAAGAAAAATTCACACACACACATGTTCTCATTTCCCATTATATATATATATATATATATATATATATATATATATATATATATATATATATATATATATATATATATATATATATATATATATACTAGAGACAGATTATATCTGTCCAGTTATTTTACTTTAATCCTGCATATATGGAGATATTTGGAGTGCATTATTGATATTATTAGTATCATGATATTCTGAATCATTGACTACTTTTACATTTGGGTAAAAAATTATTATATTTTTTATATCTCAGTAAGGGGTGTGCCATATCATATCGTAGTTAGTAACAACATTTAATTTTCATTTTGCTGCAGCAGTGTATTCTTAATTTGATATTTTCTCATATGGCCAAGAGTATCATCATCACAAAAAATAACATAAAAATGTTGTTTCTGGGCTTGTTTGGGGGACGGGATCATTATTGCTGGTTTATGAGCTCTATCTTCCAGCCTACGCAAGGCGCATCATGATGCTCATTGCTATCTTACACCCCGCCAACAGTCTATTTTCACACCTTCCGCCTGCATCGTTAAAATAGCAGCAGTGCTTCTAAATATACAGTGCCCTCCAGAAGTATGGGAACAGTGAGGTCAATCACTTTATCTGATCTGATACACAGTTCAGAAGATAACACCTTCTATCTGAACCCACACATTTTTCTTAAGAAGATGGAAATTCAATCAGAGCCATTAGAGCACAAATGTTGTTTATAGCCAGAACAACTGTTTGGAATGTCCTGAAGAAGAAAGTCGTCACTTGTGTACTAAATAACTGGTGATGAACAGGTAGACCAAGGAAAACCACAGCAGTTGAACACAACAGAAACATTGTGAGTTCTCTTCAGTCCATAACCAAACCACAGGATTTAGTCTCTGAACATCTTATTAAATTCCAGCCTGGTCGTCCTGTTTACCTCATTAATATTGCTTTATATCTTTTATGTAAGCCTCTGTACTTTAGTTCATTAACAGTTCTTTCTTTACAGACAAAGATTAACCTTTTCCAATGTGATAGAAAGACTAAAATCTGGAGAAAAAAAGGATCTTCTCGTGATCGCAAACATACCAGCTCATCTGTGAAACACAGTGGAGGTAGTGTCATGGCTTGCACTTGCATGGCTTATTCTGGGATGGGCTCATTAATCTTAATTGATGTTTAATAAACTAAGAAGTCTACAAACCCAAATGTTTTCAGTCAACAGCAAAAATAAATGGATCGGCCTTGCTGTCCCCTCTGGTTTAGTACACCAGTGATGACTTTCCTCTCTCCAGTCCTATCACAGTGCACTTTAATATAACAGTAACAATCATATAACCCCACACATGGCACAGGGAGTGGACAGCTTTCTTATCTGCAATGAATCCACCGCACCTAATCGAGTATTAATGTGAAAATGCCCTTAATTTAGTGCACTTTGCTTTAATCATCTTAAGTGGAGAAAATGATATTAAGAGACGTTGTGGATGACAGAATATGTTTTCTCAAGGGTGTCTACAGCCTATGTTGGTAGACATATGTGTGCCCAAACTCTGCCTTAAATAAAACTCTTGCATTTTTATATTTTAAAAAGTTTGAAAGTTTGTACTTTGACAAATAATTAAACGGTCTATGATTTTCTTTTTATGGTAGCTTCATTTTTAAAGTGAGAGATGGAATATCAAAAAGTTAAAAAGTATAAAAATTTAGAAAATTTGATCAAATATAGACCAAGACTAATGGACTATTGGCTGGCATTACCTCTTCTTCTGTCCACAAACTCCAAATGATTCAAAACTCTGCTGCTCGGTTGCTCACCTACACTCGCACTCACGATCACATCACACCACATCACCATCTTCACTGGCTTCCTGTTAAACACTGTTTAAGATTCTCCTACTTACCTATAAAGCCTTAAATAACCTGGCAGCTCCCTATCTCTCTGACCTTCTTCATCCCTACAAACCTTCCCGCTCTCTCAGATCCTCTACTGCTGGGCTTCTAAATGTCCCATCATCCAATCGTCGTAGTTTCGGTGATCAGGCTTTCTCCAGGATCGCTCCCCGACTATGGAATTCTCTTCCAACTGCAGTTAAGCTATCTCCCACTCTTCCCATATTTAAATCAAATCTTAAAACTCATCTATTCTCTCTTGCTTATGGTCTCTCTTCTGCTTAACATTATGTTTGATCTCACATACTATAGTACTGCTGAGTTGGAGCTCCACTGTAAATGTTGTACCTGTATTGTCTGTGTATTGTATATCTGTATCTTTGTACCAATAATTGTAAGCGTCTTTGGGTTTTAGAAAAGCGCTATATAAAAATAAAGTATTATTATTATTATTATTATTAATGTTGGCTCCCACTTACCACTAATGTTAGTATAAGTCGTTACCTGCATGAGAGACACCTGTACCAAACTGTCACCTGTAAAAAGGCCACCTGCCAACAGACTCAATGATTCTCCAACATCTTTACCATGAGCAAGACAAAAGAGCTGTCTAAAGAGATCAGGTACAAAATTGTTGACCTACACAAGGCTGAAATCGGATACAAAGCCATGAGTACAGTAAGAACCTGGATGAGAAGCTGACGACAGTTGGTGCAATTATTCGGAAGTGGAAGAAGCACAACAATACTGTCAATTATACCGCAGTTAGTTCCGTCCCTGCAGTGTCATTGGCTGAGGGGCGTTTTATGAGTGACATTATCAGCCAGTAATGCACTGTAACCGAAGCTCTCCATGTATGACTCCGCCACATACAGGTAACCTAGCAATGATGCAGCGCATACAAACCAAATACAAACCAAATGCGATGTCACTAAATACCACTGGGGGGCGCTGGATCCCATAGAGGCACAGTGAAGAAACACTAAGCTATGTCTCCAATAGGTGGCGCAGACAAAGACGCTCAAATCCCACAAATAAATAAATAAATAAGCCCAGCAATTCAAAAATATGCATTATTACACACATTATCAGCGACTAATATCAGGCTAAGAGCTGTTATTATTAAAATAAAAGCTTAAGTATATATATTTTCTCGGTTCTGATACATAAGCTCACAGACACAGCCTTGTGCTGATCCACATCACCCTAGGAGTGATGAGGGGAAAGAGAGAGCGCCAGCTGCTGTACTGTACCCACCCAGAGACAGCAAGACCAACTATGCTCTCTCAGGGCTCTGATAGCTGATGGCAAGCTGCATGAGCTGAATTCGAACCTGCAATCAACTGATCATAGTTTTTAAAATGAACATTTTAAAATTAGTATTTATTTATTTATTTATTTTAGTAATATATATATATATTTTTACTATTGTATTTCTTATAATGTTTTTATTTCTTATTAAATGTTTTGGTACCACTTTTAAATAAGACTATTCTTATAAATGCTTTATAAATTAGATTATTAATTATTAATGATTAGGTTGTAAATGCCTTAAAACCACTGATAAGCAGTTACAACACATTAATTCAAAAGGCAACAGTGATCCGTTGTTTGCTTAGTCAGCTAATTTATAGTAAATAGTTAAACATACTTTTAAATATATTAATATGACAAGTTTAATGCTGTTTGGTAGAAAACACAAAGTAAGATCAGTATCTAGAAATATCTGTGAAGTGAAGAATCACTACTTTGCCATTTTTTTAAACTCACTGTTGTCATTTCTATCTATGTTGTTATTTATTTATTAACTGCTTATTAATGAGTTTTAAAGTATTTGCAGCCTAATTAAAAACTATTAATAATCTCCTTTATAAACCATTCATAACCCCTTTATAAAGGTAGTCTTATTTTAAAGTGGTACCAATGTTTTCAATCCCTTTGATGCTATAAATGCTCGGCAACGTTGTAATTGAGGTTAATAAAGGTTGATTGATTGATTTTTCGATTGATTTGCAGGTAACCGCGTTTGCTCTTCCTGTGACTATTTAACCAACGATTTTTGGCCAATTTTTTTTTACTGCCATTTTTACCACTTGAAACTTGTGCAGCATCATCAGAAAAGAACCGCACTGAAAGCAGAATAAGGTTAAAGCTGATGACATCTCTCTCTCTAGTGGACTCTGCGGCTGCACCTAGAATAACCTTCTGCTCTTTCTGCTGCGTTGAGTTCTGTCTTTTTGAGGCCGCTGTGGAAGATTTTGTGGCTGCTGCTGTTAATAATAGCTGTTTGCAGATATGAATTTGTTTATATGTATGTATATATACACTACAGGCCAAAAGTTTGGACACACCTTCTCTCTTTCAATGCTTTTTCTTTATTTTTATGGCTATTTACATTGTAGATTCTCACTGAAGCATCAAAACTATGAATGAACACATGTGGAGTTTTATGTACTTAACAAAAAATGAGCTGAAGCTCCACAGTCACCGGACCTGAACCCAATCCAGATGGTTTGGGGTGAGCTGGAGCACAGAGTGAAGAAGACAAAGGAGCAACAAGTGCTAATAAACACCTCTGGGAACTCCTTCCTTCCTTCAAGACTGTTGGAAAACTTTTCATTTCAGGTGGCCACCTCTTGAAGCTCATTTAGAGAATGATGGCAAGAGTGTGCAAAGCAGTAATCAGAGCAAAGGGGGGCTATTTTGAAGAAACTAGAATATAAAACATGTTTTTTTAGTTATTTCACCTTTTTTTATTAAGTACATAAAACTCCACATGTGTTCATTCATAGTTTTGATGCTTCAGTGAGAATCTACAATGTAAATAGTCATGAAAAAGAGAAGGTGTGTCCAAACCTATATATATTTACACCAGATTGCAGTGATGTTTTCAGGCTTGTTCTGTATCTAGGTCAGTAATCCTGCGTGCTCTCAGTGGAAACCCAAGTCAGCTGAAATCAGCTGAAACCTAAAGGTCTTATCGACCGGAAGTTTGGGAGGTAAGAGTTAAAACTCTTCGTTCTGTCACTTCCTCTTTAAAGAAGATGGTGTTTGTGTGGCAGGGTTTCTTTATGTATTCAAAGCGACCCGGGCCATTGCTTTATATATATTCCGGGGTTGTTTTATATATTTGAATGTATTTAAGTGTTTGTGGGCGAGTGTTTGTGTTAGTGCGCTGTGTACGGGCTGTTTTGGAGGGGCTGGGTATTGTCTTTGGAGCTGTAATGCGTCACGGCTCAGCTTTTTCGGTGGCCTACAGGAAATTGATCCCCCATGTGCAGCAAAACCTTTTGGCTCGGGTCGGGGGATCGGAAACAGAGCAGGGGGAGAGATGTGGGTCATTCTGAACTGAAAAACAAATTTGTCCTGAGCTTCGGGGGGTCCGGGGTCATCGTCCAGGGAGGGGACAACCTTGATGAACAGCATTGTGCTCTACCTTCATTCAATTAGTGCTTTTTTAAACAGGAGAGACTGATTCAGACAATGTGGTTTGGGTGTTCTCCATATCCTCAATACCCTCCATATACAAGTTCAGAACTAAAGGAATGAATATGGAACCATGGACCATGAACTAATGGTTCAACTAAGGATTAAACTTTTGTTATGTACCAAAGAATGGTTCTTGATTAGGGTTTCCCATTTAAAATACAGTCAAAACCATTTAAAACAAGTTTCCTACATTCCCAGCTGCCATTCAACATTGAATCAACGTTGATAAACATTTTCTTTAATTTCATGACAATTTAAATTGTAGATTCTCAAAACTATGAATGAACACATGTGGAGTTTTATGTACTTAACAAAAATGGTAAATATATATACTAGTTTATTCAAAATAGCCCCCCTTTGCTCTGATTACTGCTTTGCACACTCTTGGCATCATTCTCTCAATGAGCTTCAAGAGGTGGCCACCTGAAATGGTTTTCCAACAGTCTTGAAGGAAGGAAGGAGTTCCCAGAGGTGCTTATTAGCACTTGTCGCTCCTTTGTCTTCTTCACTCTGTGCTCCAGCTCACCCCAAACCATCTGGATTGGGTTCAGGTCCGGTGACTGTGGAGGTTCAGCTCATTTTTTTAAGTACATAAAACTCCACATGTGTTCATTCATAGTTTTGATGCTTCAGTGAGAATCTACAATGTAAATAATCATGAAAATAAAGAAAACACATTGAAAAAGAGAATGTTTCTACGTTTGCTTTTAGCAAACATTTAGCATTAATGTTGATTCAACTTTGTTTCAATGTTAAAACAACAAGAGAAATTACTTTAATCATATTTCTACCACATCTCAATGTTGAAGGTTGGTTGTGTGCCAGCTGGGTAGTAAATGAACACTGATGTAATGCAGATTATGAAGGAACACATAAGGAATCATGTAGTAACTTAAAAGTGTTAAACAATGTGAAGAAGCTTTTAGGTGCTCTTATCTGGGAAGCTGTTAACTTGTGGTTTCTGAGGCTGGTAACTCTGCTGATGAACTTATCCCGTTGAGTCCTGATGAGTACCAGTTTCATCATAATAATGTTTTGATGGTCTTTGCAGTGACTGCACTTGAGGAAGTTTTTTTTCAAAGTATTTCATTCTTTGCTTAGTTGAGTAGTTCTTACTTCTCATAACCTGGATTAGAACATTACTCAAATATTCACTATTCACTGTATACCTGTAACTCTACCTCTTCACTACTTTACAACTGATGCTCTCAAATACATTGAGAGACAAGAAATTCAAGTAATTAACCCTTGATGAGTTCAGCACAGCTGTTAACTGAAAGCCTGAATTCCAGGTGACTCTACCTCATAAAACTGACTGAGAAAATCCAGCAGAGATGTTCAAAACTGATCATCTAACAAGAGGAGCTTCTTTTTGAAGAATCTAAAATATAAAACATACTCTGGTTTGTTTAACACTTTTTTTGTTCAATAATAATAATAATATATCCTATAACATATAACATGTTTTTCATTATAGTTTGGATGAGTTAAATTTTAATCTACATTGCAGAACATTTTAAAATAATGAAAAAACACTGAATTTAAGGTGTGTCCAAACGTTTGACTCAACCTTCAGTGATGATACCTAATTTCTTGCTTATATGGGCTTTTTTGCCCTACTGTTATGGGTTATTTTAAAACAATTTCTGCTTTTTTTGCAGTATCATTTTTGGGGAAAAATTCACCTATTTCTGATATTGGGTGGACATCCTTCCTGGTTCCTATACCAATGGTTAAAAGTAGAAGCAAAACAAATACAGACTTTGCAAAAGCAATGCACAGAAACATTTTGCAGAAAGCACCCAAATGTGAAAAACCAAGCATCTCCACAGTGCAGAAGCAAACAGAGCTCAAAAATTTAATTTGGCTAAATCAATAAGTGTCAGTGAGTATCACTCGTGATCACAGTGGTTTGCTGGGTGCCTCTCTCCTCAGCCCTGAGCTCGGTTCTCCTGCCAGTCTGTAACCAAGCCTGGCATGACCGCAGAAAGCTTCTGAGAAGCTCCAACTCTTTTTTTTTACTTTCTCAAGCTTCGCGAAAACCCTCAGCGCTACAAAAGCAGGCCAGTGGAGAAGTGAAAGCAGGCTGGCCCCTGGAGAAATGCCAGAAGAACTGGTGCGAAAGGTTACTGAAGCCTCAGCCTGTGCACCACTCCCGCTAACGTACCTGAACCTGTGGCTTCTGGATTATCTGCAAATGCGGTTGATTGTGCAGCAGTGCAGGGGAAGGATGAGTAACAGGATGAGAAAGTGTTTGGTGGTGGATTTGAGCTCACTGTGGCCGGTGAAAGATTTCGGTGTTAACGTTCGTCTAACGGACAAGCTGTAGAAATCTGTAGAGATTTTTATTGGAAAGCTCATTGGATCCCATTCATGTCAAAAAAGTTCCTCTGTTAACTCTGCAGAGTGCAGACCACAAATGTTCGTGTACACGTGTGAATACATACACAATCACACCAACACACACACTTATACACACACTCGTTCGTTCAGTCTATCTCACTCTTACGATCTCTCTCTCTCTCTCTCTCTTTCTCTCTCTCTCTCTCCACCAGTGTGATGAACTTACACATTAAACACAGCTCAAGCCACAACTGACTTCCTGTTCGATGAGTTTCGTATCAGTTGCTGTTGCTGCGAAACCCAAAAACAACTGCTGCAGAAACAACAGCACGCACACTTTCTGCAAAACCGATCTGAGGTTGAACTCTACGAAGGTTTTGGTGCACCTCATGCTTGCTACATTATAAAAAGCTCATTCATGCAGTGGACGTTCCTACTCTGGTACTGACTGAGCCTTTCGAGGAGATTTACACCGTTTTTTTCTGAATGCAAAACATTTCAAAGAAGCGATTTGTTGGAAAAATAACAATTGCATAATCGCTGATCACTTCATTTGTAATAAAGGGTAATAAAGTAATAAAGGTACTTTGAATGCTACTTTGAGTGATGCCATAGAAGTCTTTGGGTTCCATATGTTACATCATACTGGAAATCTTTACCCTAACAACTAAGTCCACTGTGTTTTATTATCAAGTCTAAAGTCAGTGCCGTTTTGTTTTCCCACAAAATCTTACAGGCCTTCATGCTTTCCTCTGCTACTGACAACTTTTATTGGACATTATGGTCATTTTCCAGCAGGACTTGCCACACTGACAAACGTTCTGAATATTTTTTTCCTAACCTCTTTATAAAACTAATGGTATTACAAGACTCGGTGGGATGAGATCAAATTCTGAACCATTAAATGGTTCCTGTAGGTTTGAAAGTTACTGCTTTAAGGACCCATCGAGTGATAGGTCCAAATGTTTAAATGGCTGTGTTACTGTTATAATGTACCTCAGTTACATATACCTAATATAGAACCCTGAATAATAGATGCAATAAACTGAACATTTACCAATTCCTAATGCAATTAACCCAATGCTTAACCCTTCTATTATGTTCTTTTGTCAGAAACAGTAATGGTGTTCCCGGGTCATATTGACCCGTTTCATGTTTAATTATCAAAAATATATCTGAAAAAAATCCTAACAAGCAGTGTGAATATTTTATTACTAACTCCCTTACTAAGTATTATCAATATAATTAATATTTATTGCAAAAGTATTCCATACATCTAACAGGTGATGCTTCAATTAAGATAATTCACTCGTTTTTTTAATGTTTCACTACTTTTTACTACTATTACTTTTGAAAGACCAACATATAAAACAATAGTTTTACACAACATTGAAACGTAACATTACAAGTTTGTTTTAGTTTTTGCAGGGGGTGGTTGTTGCAAATATGTGTGATGAACCATTGTCATAGTATATGTTGATTCCATTAATTAAGGGAAGCAGACAAAGTTTCATACTGAAAAAATACTTGTAACTATTTTTCCTAGATCTTCACATTTTAAAATGGGTCAAATTGACCCAGAACCAAACAGGAGGTTTAAGAGGTTAGAGAACCTGAATGTGGTTTAGAACAGTATATGATTTAACTCAACACAAACAAAACTTCTCCATAGAGCAGAATATGGAGCCCAAGCTTTAGATGTTTAAAGCAAATAAATATAAGCCTAGCATCTCCTGTTGTGAACTAAACACCAAACTGTTCCTTTAAACTTGTTTATCTACTTATGAAACCAGTCCTTTACACTTTCATGTGTGCTTACGAAACAAGATTTTGAAAACTGCAAAAGTTGTTGGTTCCAGGAAAGGCATTTTATTTGTATAACACCTTTACAACGTGCAAAGCTTTGTGTTTTTTATAGTAATGCATTTGGCTTGCAAAAATACCAATGATTTGTATTTTCTCTGGAACACAACATTTAAGCCATTTAGGGACCTTGTTCTTCAAGCAATGCTTCCAACCTGGTCTACAGGATCCACCTAATGGTCTGGATTCTGTTTTCATTCCATCCCACTTCTATTATTACTCCTATCTGTTATAAGTGGGTTTGGAGTAAGAAATATGGATGATCTTGGGCTAATGAGGACCCCTATCTTAAAGAAGAGCTGAATTTGCTTTGCTTTTGATTATCCATCAAGAAGATTCAAACAATTTTAATAAACTATAAAATCTTAAAGAAGCAATTTAGTGAAAAAGTAAACTGACCCCCCTGGCTTTTAAAAATAAATATTGCACTTACCATGGAAGAACTATTTTGGACTTTACATAGAAACATGTAATAGAGATGTGTGTATAAAAAACATGGTAAAGTTTGATCAGTTGGTTATTGGCAAAGAAACTTGACACCAACTGATGGTTTAATGGACCTTCAAAAGGCTTCCATAGCCATTTTTACTGGAAGGCTTAAAGGTTCTAAGCCTGGAGGGTAACCATTCTGGGAACTCTCTGGTTCTGGTTTTATTAGCACAAATAGCTAATGGTACTTGGGGCCACAGAACCTTAGGTGGGAGGACTGAAAGACTAAATGATTTGCCAGTTGGACAACCTGGTCACCTGCATGGCTAATGCAGTGTTAGTAATATTGGCTAAACATGGCTGTTGGCCTTGCTAATGCAATGCTAGTGATATTGAATAAGCCCAGTTACCGGCATGGCTAACACTGCATTAGCATCTTTGAACAAGACCTTTTGCTGGCATTGCTAATGCAGTGTAAGCGACATTGGATGAGCCTGTTCACCTGCATGGCTAAGGCAGTGTTAGTGACACTTTTTTTTCTCTGTTACTACAGATTCCTGTTCTTCTACACAGCGTAAAGTAGATATGTAGAGTAGATAACTGAAGTTCTGAACTGAAGTTCCTTTACCACCCATCTGCACTCTAAAACCACAGCAGCATTAAGAGTTTTTCCTGCAATGCTATAGAAGGTTTCCTAAAGAGACGTACATTATTTCAAGGTCTGAAAAACCTTTATTTTTTAAAAAGTGTTGTCTTGTAGGTTCTGCTGTAGAATGTCTACCTTAAATTATTGCTAAATCAGAGGGTTCTCTAAAGAACTGCCTATCGAAAGCTCTTTCTAAGAAGAAAAATCGGTTTACCAACAAATCTAAGATGTTTCTCTGAAAGGCGTTTTTTATAAAATCAGCAAAAAAAAAAAAAAAACCCTTAAGGTTACTATAGATAAGGAACATGCACTCACATGCTGCATATTGTAGAACAGGAAGTAGTTTGTGTCCCAAGACTTTTGCTATGTCACATGGAGTATAAATTTTCATCCGTAGTCTGTTTGCATGGACAATTGTAGTCAGAAGCTGTCAGTCACCATCATTTGCCATAAACACACTTGCCAATGTTCAACCAAACTAATTTCGATTTCAGTGTGCTTTAAAGTTTTTTTTTATCTAATTTGAAACTAATTTTTGGATGATGTATTTATATTTCAGTGTAATTTAAAACTGTATTTAATCTGATTTTTAGAAGGTTTTAATATGAATGAAGCTGATGTTCCTCACCTGACTGATTTATTTATTTTATAGGAACAACAACAAACCACATTATTATTAGTGAAGAAAACAGAGAAGTGTGGTCTATTCTGTGGTTGGGTCTTCTAGATAAGACCATTGATCATAGCAGGTTCCCAAATATTTAATGGCTTCAGTATATGGTATTCAAACGAAATATTATCTTAGAAGGATCTTCACACTTACACGCATTGTTTTTTATAGAACAATGGGCAGCGACCATGTTTGTAAGTGTGAAGAACCATTGCAGACAATGTTTTGGGTTATGTACTATTCACTATTTACTGTTCAAGCCAATATATGTTTAGGAACTTTTACTTTGTTCAGTGGAGAAACTTTCAATGCACTTAAAAGTTCCTAAACACTTTCTTTCGCTTCTGTGTATGTTTGTAGTGATTTTTTTTTCTGAAATTGGTGCAGAATCAATACATTTATGTGAAAACGTTGTACATATCTCATTTAAAAAGCTGTCATTGTAAAACATATGTTTCATTGGATATAAGGTTCAATATTTGGTTTATATAGTTCAACATATGGTTTCTAAACACTTTCTGGCTCCAATCCTCGAATATTTCTAATGAAAAAAAATGTTCACTTGTTAAAGAAGGAAAATAGTGTGTGAGTAGAAATCTGTATGCTCCATTAAATTGCTGTGCATTGAAAAAAAAACTTTTCTTACTTTGTAGAAGAAGTTACTTTTGATATTGAAATACAGCTAAATGCCGCTAAATGGTTAATGCTGTGTGAACAGATTGAGACCAAGTCAAAACTGTGTGAAATAAAGGCATGAAATAATTGGCACTAATTTAGCGATTTAGTGCGCATCTAGTGATTTATTTTCTGAAATTGGTGCAGAATCAATATATAATGTGACAAAGTTGTTTATAGCTCCTTAAAAATCTGTCAAGAGAACAAATGCGAAACATATGTTTGCTTAGACATAAGATTCAATATTTGGTTTATATAGTTCAACACATGGTTGCTAAACCTTTTCTGACTCTAATCCTCGAATGCTTCTAGTGTAAATCTTTTATTGTCTGCTTGTTAAAGAAGTAATATAGTGTGTGAAAAGAAATCCGTAGGGTTCCTTTAAAAAAGCTGTACATTGACAAACTCTTTAGATAAATGAAGGCACGAAATAATGCGCACTAATTTAGCGACTTTTCCAGCAGGCCTCGTGCCTCTTGCAGGAGGGGGTGGGTGTAGAAAGCAGAAGTTAGGCCATGCTGATTTTGCAAATAGACGCGCAGCTGCCTCGAGCTGCAAAAACACTTTGCGGTTTTTCACAACTTTTTTAATCAGCAACATCGGCGTGCAAGAGAGCAGGAGGAGGGTGCGCGCGGGCTGGGCGCGCTGAGAGAGAGAGTGTGTGTTGAGAGTGTGAGAGAGTGTGTATGTGTGTGAGAGTGTATAGGGTGAGCTGAGAGGGGCGCGCTGCACTTTGCTTCAGTTATTCTTGTTGCGCATTGAAAAGCTGAACAATGCGTTTGGAGCTGGACTCGATCTCTCACTCTTTTTTTGCTTATTTCGAATGGAGGCAGCGGAAGTGTGTGTGTGCGGAAAGTCTGAGGTTTGAGACACAGGAAGTGTGTTGAGTGGAGATAAGGGCACCTGGCAGGCCAAACATACATACACACACACTCACACACACACTCTCTGCTGCGTGGTAAAACACACACACAACACATACTCCATCAGGAATAACGCCCAATGGAGTTCAGTACAATCAGCCAATCAGCCAATCAGAAATCGATACCGTTTCAATACAGGCTGTCCTATATCACCTGAAGAAGAACAAATTAACGACCATGGCTTTCCAGAAATTTCTTAAAATTAGTTGTAAATAAATAATTGTATCTTTACTAAGTTATTTATTTCCATACTTTCTCATAATTTACTTAATTAATACGGATTTGTTACTTCATTTTTGAAAACGGTTGGAGTTGGTTTGCTGTCAACACAGTAGAGTTATTCAGTCTTTTATATTTTTATGTTTTTCGATTCAAAAATAATAATCGCGAACATTGCATCACTGGAAACATTATTTATGTATATACCACGCCAATATATAATACAAATCTACAAATAATATGCAAATACATTATAACAATTAATGAATAATACGAGCTGATGACTGAAGTATAATGGAGTATAGTATCAAAACGTTTTAAAACAATTGATTGGTCCATCATTTAATTATTTCCATAATTTTCGTTCCTAAAATGAGAATTTTGTTGACAATTACTTATTTGTTTTAATATTAATGACTGAAATTAAACAAAAATGCCTAGTGGCCTATAGTATTTACTTCAGAATATTCGTTCAGATTTAGATTACTGTGATTGATATAGTGACATTAATCTTAGTATATTTAAAATGCTGTTCATTTTCGATTTATAATTTTTATTGGACTGATTAAAGCTGTTCTGTTTTGACAACTTATTTGTTTTTACTTAAATGCATCATGAATGTCCTTTAATCCACTAAAACAATGGTTTAGTCATTTAAAAAATAACTATTTAATGATTATTAAACATTTACAAGTTAAACATGCTTGGCTTTAGTTTTCGTGAATCAAAAGCTTAAACAATTCCAAAATATTTGAGCCAGCACTTCTTTATTATTTTTGTTAATGTTAATATTAATATTAATAATAGCCTTAATAACATTGATGCACGTGCATAGTACGTTTAATTCGTTTGGTTATGTTTAGAAATACAAACTGTAAACGAATAATCATCAACAGCATGCATTTATTCGACATAAAAACAGTGCATTTTTTTGCACTTTCTTTCTTAAACTGAAACCAAAATATTTTAGCAAATGCATATCTGCTCGAGCAGAGTGCATTTAATCCAGCACGATTTCTTTCCATCATGCGGCGAATAATCGGAACACAAAATTGATTGACATTTAATGTAGGTATGGTTTCTTTTACTTTGTTTTTCATTTCTTAACTAGAAATTTTAAACATTTCTAACACATTGTACCAAGTTTTTAACTATATTTTTGTGCACGCACGTGCAGCATTATTTTGATATTCGCTGCAACTCAAACTGAAAAATAACCGCACACACTCCCCATACAACCACCCCAAAAAAAACAACACACACACACACACACACACACACACACAAACACACACACACACACACACACACACACACACACACACACACACACACACACACACACACACACACACACACACACAATCATGCAATCGCTAGCAGCCATTTTGCAGCACTATTACAGAGGATAGCTGTGCATTAAGTGCGCATGCAAAACAAATAAAGTTGTTTTTCGACTCGAACATTTTAGGACCAAAATCTTGAAACATCAGAAAAGCTAAGGTTTGTTTCTCTGCACGGCAGTGTTCCCGCGTTCTCCTCATCAGTGCATGCCGATGGATGACACCTGCGCGCGCGCACGCACGCGCTCGCTGTGCTCGTTAGCCATGAAGGAGCAAATAAGGCGAGCCTTTATATCTGTATATGTATATATGAAACAATCCACCTGCTTTCTACACTACGAGTAAACGTGTTTACCCTCGGAAATTAGCGACTCAATTAATTAACCAATTAGCGAACCAATTAGCGGTATTGTGAGAGATTGAGATTGCGACCGGGTGAAGAAACAAAGATGGTAGAAAAGTAAAACACACTCACCGGACTCCATCTCAAAAGTGTGTGTTAGAGAGTGTGTGTGACGGAGAGAGAGAGATAGCACGCTCTGTCTGAGAGAGTGTGAGCGCGCGTTTTATCTGCGCGTAAAAGTCGTGTGGCGGTTTCTTGTGTTATTAAAGAGGCGACATTCAACCGCGAACGGGAAGGAAGAGGAAATTTTGTACGAGAAGGAAAGAAGTGGGGAGCTGCATCACCGCCTAGCCTCTCTCACCCAGAGAGAGAGAGAGAGAGAGAGAGACAGAGAGAGAGAGACAGTGGGCGAGCCGCACTCACTCTCAGAGCGCGAGCGGGCGCGCGGACGCCTACCTTAATCGTACAGTCCATGGCGGGAGTGTGTGGAGCTCATCGAGGCGCTTTTGCTGGAGGGATTTTTAGGTGTGTGTGCTGGTTGGTGTGTGTGCGCGCGCGGGTGCGCGTGTGTGCGTGAGCGCGCGTTTGTGTGTGTGCGGAGCTCTTGTGGAGGAGGGAGGGGGGGTGAAGGTGAGGCGCGCGCGCAGACTCAACAGCCAACAGCCTTCACGCCATCTAGCTACTGGTGCTGCTCTGTCTCACTCTTACACACACACACTCAGAAAAAAGAAAGATGTGTGTGTGTGTGTGTGTGTGTGTGTGAAAGCGCTGCTTTCTAAAATTGGGAAGTGAAGTCACACAGTTGCTACTAAAGTGTTTGTGCGCAGAAGCTCGCGCACATTATGATTTGTATCTATTAGCTTTCCGTTTGAACGTTTTCTTAACATTGAAAATGTCGTACAGGTGCTAGCTTTGTCATGCGGGATGTTTAAAAACATGTTTTTTATCATTATAATTATTTATATTGGGTTAAAATGTTTTTGCGGTTTCGGTTACATGTTTTATGTTGCCTTTCATGTACATTTAAGCTTTAAAATTTTACATTTTATTGCATTTCAACCGTTTTTGTTCTTTTTTTCTTGTAATAATTTATCTCTTTATTTAACTGCTTTAAATTGTAGCATGTCCACCTATCCTTCTTAATTAGCTTGTTTTTCTAGTGCTTTTACCATTTATTTTTTTGTTTTGTTTATGTGAAATAAGTCTCTTTTTTAGCATAACCTGATTAGACACTTGATTTTCATTTTATTTTTTAAGTATTTTTAACATTGAAAATTAGGGTTACCCTCAATGTATTCCCAAGGGAAAATAAAGGTTAATTGATTGATTAATTGATTGAAATGTGTTTTAAATGTGTAATTGCGATTTCTTCTTCTTTACGTTTTACATTTAAACTGATTTCTTTTATTTAATTGTATTCCTAATTGCACGTCCGCTAAATTGTTTGTTTTTTTGTTTTAAACTATTTTTGTGTTTGCGTTTTAATTAAGGACATAAAACAATCGTAAAATAATAATTAAGGTCATTTTCAAATATAAAAATACATATTCCTTGCATTTGTGATTTTTTTTTCAGGTATAACTGGGCGATGAGTGTTTATTATTTTAGCTTTACTGACTGTTGAAAGAACTCAGGAAGTTACAGGTTAAGGCCATATATTTTAAACAGCACAAAGGAAGCTAATGAACATCTGTGTTTTTTAGACTGAGCATCATCAGCATTACTTCCTCTCAGACAACACGCTTCATTAAATACCTCTCAGTTTTACTGGTTTTGTTTTAAATGACGACTTATACTAAATACATTTTAGAGGATCATAACGTCTATGTGAAGATTCATGATGCCAGTAGCAGGAATTATCTGGCTGCCAATTACAATACGTTTTAATGAATAATACATGAGTATTAAATCTTATTTGACTGGTTGCTTTGCACTAGGCAGTAATGCAACATTTAAGTTTTTAACTGATCAAAATCAGCTAAAGTTTTGGGGTTGAGCTTAACTAAAACAAAACAAAACTAAATTAACTAAATCAATAATTCATTCAAGCTTATTTTCTACTGAATGTGTCGCAATAATAACGCATTTTAAAGGTGAATAGGGCCTTAACTGCTGTTTAATTGGATAGTAGCTTAATTAGAGGTTTTCATTAGTATTAAGGCTTAAAATTTATATGGCTAGTCTTAAAAATAGTATAAGTTGACCTTTTGACCACGGATTTATTTTTTCAAGTAAAAGGGGAAAATCGCTAAATTCTGTACGATTTAATAATACAATATGGGATAAATAATCATTACAAATTGTAATATTTTTTTACATTTTAGTATAGGCTTCTTTTATAAAGACAGAATTGCATACACTTTAATAAAGTGAGAAGTCCACCCAACCGCACATTAGACAGAATATAACACCCCAGAATACAGCTAATAAATATCGTGAACAGTCGTACAAATTTGTTTTTCTAAAAAGATGTTAAAAGAACTAGAAAAATTATTAAAAACCTACTGTAAAACTCTCTCTTTAAAATGATAAAACGGTTCTAGACTATACCGGAAAGGGTTCAACCATGCTTAACTTAAACAATCAATTTATAAACGTCGTTTTATACGTTTCTGTTAAGAACCTTGGGAACATGGTTCAACATAGCACCAAATCGGATCCTACCCTGGTATGAGTCAAAGAACACCTTTTAGCACTTAAATTTACCACGTAAATATTGTAATGCATTAAAATAATTAATAAATGTATTTGCTTTCCTGCAAAAACAAATACGAAACTTACAGGAGGATGCGGAAACAATGTCCAGGCTTTCAATGGAAGATAATCTAAAAGATTTTATTCCAGTTTTGGAGCATTTCTAGTGTTTTATTCATAATAGCATTTAAACACAATATAAAGCAACCCACCGGATCACTGTAACGAGGCAAGCAAACCAATCAATCAAAGCGACTGGTTATGAATTGAATGCAACACCAAACGCATGTGAGCGCGTATTTTCTGTTTATCGTATTTAATAGTATTGACGAAGGTAGCATAGCTTATCTGCAATGCGAGCTATTCTTCCCTGGTAATCTCTATGCCAACTGTGGGTTAAGAAAGACCTACGATAATTTCATGCATCATATAACCAGACTGGTACATTTATGTCTATAGTGTTCATGTACGCCACCTAACTTCTTTCTTGATGATTGGGGCCACTAAATACCTTAAAACAGCCTTGGCAACCCACAGATTCGCGTTAAAGCCTTATTTTTCAATAATATACAAGGTTTCACAGAACTTTGACAATACAAATGTGTATATAAATGAACCGTTTTGTGGAACCTGACATTACCCAAGAAGTTTGGGAGTTGGACACACCTTCATTTCCTGGATTCTGCAGTAAACGTTATGTAACCTCTGCATTTCAGTGTATTACATTGTGCATATTGTGCATGTTTGCGCCAGTTTACGCATACATTAAATAGCATTGTGTTCAACGCGCTCCATTTCTGCTGCAGAAAATATCTGTTTAAAATGTTAGTGCGAACGGAACTCAGTCAATAAACTGGATTTAGCACTGTTTTAAAAGACGACCCTTACTAAATACATTATAGAGGATCATAACGTCTATATGAAGCTTCATGATACCAGTAGCAGGAATTAGCTGGCTGCCAATTAGAATACGTTTTTAATGAATAATAAATGAGTATTAATTCTCCTTTGACTGGTTGCTTAGCACTATGCAGTAATGCAACTTTTAAGTTGTTAACTGATAAAAATCAGCAAAAGTCCTAAGGTTCACAGCTCAAATAAAACTAAAATAAAATAAAACAATGATTTAATGTCATATTTTCTTCTCATTGTGTCGCATTAATAACGCATTTAAAAAGTGAATGGGGCCCTAACTGCTGTTTAATTGGATAATAGCTTAAGAGCTATATGGCAGGTTTTACTTAGTAGTAAGTAGTAAGTTAACATTTATACCGCTAGTCTTAAAAATAGTATAAATTAACCTTTTGACCAGAGATTCTTTTTATCAAAAAGCGGGAAATGGCAAAATTCGGTAATCTAATGATACAATATGGGTTTAAAGTGTGTTCACATTCAGTTTAGGCCGGATACTTGTAAATATATGTGCATTATACAACTGAAATACTTTTTTTGCATATTATGATACATGTTATTGGTTCAGTCCCTTAAAGTAGTAAATACTTGCATTGAAAAGGAGAGTTGTCCGCAATGTATTCCGGATTACGACTAATGATGATACAATATCTACACCCGATATACACTTTAATTATAAGTGCACAAACTCTGCATATAACCATCTCCAGTATATAAGTCCAGTCTAACAGTATGTAAACACTTGCCAAAGTATACAGTGTGTAAACTCACTCTTTATAGTGCATAAATTGTGGTGTCTAAACACACTCTAATAATATATACAATATATAGTGAATAACCCTTAAATTTATTACGTTATATAATAGGTTTATTAATTTTCCAGTGTATTGAACAGTGTAATCTAACATCGTATATTCTGTGCAGTGTATAAACCCTATGTTGTTAAATGGTACGCTGTACTATGGAAGCCCATTTCCGCCACTTGAAGAAAAAAAAACGTCCTCAACTAAGTCATAATTATGAGATAGAAAAGTCATAATTATGGAATAGTAAGTCATAATTATGAGATAGTAAGTCATAATTATGAGATAGTAAGTCATAATTATGAGATAAAAAAGTCATAATTATGAGATAGCAAGTCATAATTATGAGATAAAAAGTCATCTCATAATAATGACTTTCTATCCCGTAATCATGACTTTCTATCTCATAATTATGACTTAGTATCTCATAATTATGACTTTCTATCTCATAATTATGACTTAGTATCTCATAATTATGACTTTTTATCTCATAAATATGACTTACTATCTCATAGTTATGACTTAGTATCTCATAATTATGACTTTCTATCTCATAATTATGACTTAGTTGAGGACGTTTTTTTTTCTTCAGGTGGCGGAAATGGTCTTCCATACTGTACAAACTCGCTCTAATAGTGAACAAAGGGTAGTGTAGACGCACTCTAACAGTACAGTGTATAAGTCTATTTAAAATATGGAAACATTCTCTTGTTAAACTGTTCACTATGTAACCCCACTCTAGTAGTATATAACCTATACAATGTATTATATAACCAAGTCTATTTGGGAGTGTATTAATTGTGTAGTCCATAAACACACACACATTCAGCTCTTACGCCCCCTGTGGCGGCCTCTTAGTACTTAGCAGTTCCATTAAAGTCCAGATGGAGGTCTGGTTCTGATATATTCAGTACAGCATTTATTAAATTATTTTTACATTTTCACATGATTCAGCATTGCCTTCAAAACAAGAAATGATTTTAAAGAAAGTGTAAATAGATTGCTAGACTGGTGTAACAAAGGTTTCTATCATTAATACAAAAAAGACAAATAAAATTAGTTTTGATCTAAATCAGATCGGAATTATATCATCACGGTTAATAATTAATAAGGAAATCATTTATAATGTTGTTTTATATTAAACTGTATGGTTTGCTGCCCTTTCAGTGAAGTTGAAGACTTCTTCACTGTGCAGACTGATGATAATAATTTGTTCCAAAATTGTAGGCCAGTCCCTAGAGGATCACTTTATTAACCCTCCTGTTTTGTTCTGGGTCAAATTGACCCGTTTTAAATTTTGAAGATCTAAGAAAAATAGTTTAAAGTATTTTTTCAGCATGGTACTTCTTCTGCTTGACTTAATTAGTGTAATAAACATGTAATATAAAAATGGTTCATCTCACATATTTGCAACCACCCGCTGCAAAAACAAAAATTACAATGTTATGTTTTAATGTTATTTAGAATTATTGTTTTACATGTTGGTCTTTCAAAAGTAATTAAGTAGTGAAGCATTACACAACGTTTGAACATATTTTTTATGAAAAACGAGTGAATTATCCTGATTGAAGCATTACTTGTTAGAGGTAAGGAACACCATTGTACTAAATATTGATAGAATAATTAGTAAATAAATATTCACACTGCTTGTTAGGATTTTTGTTGGTTTCAGACATATTTTGAATAATTAAACATGCACCAGGTCAAACTCACCCAGGAACACCATTCCTGTTCATGAAAAATAAACATAACAGGAGGGTTAAGGAAGCTTATGGGAACGGAATGGAAAGCATAGCGAGTAGCAAACTGTGATCCAGAATACACATGCTGCGCGGAAAACATGTTATTTTACCTTCAAATAGACCATAAAAGATACAATTTTAGAGATACAAGTTTAAGAGATTTAGACACCAACGATATGGTTGAACAGGTTTAGGAACCCATTTATTCCACAGTCAGTTATTTATGTTGCTTAATGTTTAGGTAAGTATTTACTCGATGGATAGGACATCAATGCTGTGGATGTTGAATGATGGTGTGATGGTATAAGATAAATATTAGGCTGATTTTTTTTTTCATTTTTTGTTTGTATTGTTTGTATAATTAGGAGTGATAATAGTTTACTTGTATTAGAGCCGTTGTGGGACGCAAGACACATTTTAGAGAATTTTAGAGAACTCTGACACTAAAATTGTATTGTATTGTATTTTATAGATGCAGTGCGGGATTTGATTTGGAAGCAAATATCTGAGGAACCTCAGTCCAGCCTGGTTTTAGAGCAGGTCATTAAATCAGATCAGGTTGTGTAAACGCGCGCGGGTCATTAAGGCGACAGAGTGCACGCCTCATTAGCCCGCTCTGGAGGGCGGGGGATGGAGGAGCTTCTGTAACTCGAGCCGCGGTGTAGCTCCTTCATCACGACTCGCGTCGCGCGCCCCGCGGTCATCGCCGCTAACTGACTCTCCAGATGTTTTTCTTATTTTTTTGCGGGACGCTGTTTGGGTTTGGCCTTATCTGGCCGCAGCACTCGCGCTGTGATTTCAGGACTGCTGGGCTCGTTATTTTACTGCCCATTGTTCTCCTGAGTGGCGTTTAAAGATAGACCACCAGTGGTCCTGATTACAGCCCAGACCCTCAGCCAGACTTACCGCACAGCCCGTCATAACTAACACACCCATTAACCCAGTCATATCCATATCTCATCTCCCAGTCAGCACTGGGAGCTGAATCAGTGCCGGAATGACGGGATTTCGACCTTCATTCAGCAGCATTCTAACTGGGGTTGGGGCCATATATACTGACACTCATAACTCCGTAGGTAGTAGAGAACAGATACTAGGGTTTAATAAATACTTCTGTAGAAGTTGAAGAATCAACTCTTTTTATATTTTTACTCTTTAAGCAAAACTGTAAAAGTACTATGTATATAAAAGTAAAAAAGTAAAAGTAATGTAAATACTCTGGGATTTAGGCATTTAGGTATTAATTTTAAAGATATTGATAGTGAATTTGTGATTTCACCGCTAGAGAAAATAGATCTTGTATAGTTAAACCGTCCCAATTTGGGCTTATGTCACAATCAGGCTTAATTTGCCATTTATGTATATTTAGTTCAACAGTGTCAATAAAGCATTAGAATTAGACTTACACTCTTTAAAATGGTTTGTGATAAAACAATGACTCAAACAACTCAGACATCCATTTAGATTGGGCTTTCAATTTATTTAATGAGTCAAAAATGCTTTTGCCTATAGTAAAGCATTCAAAAGGTTCTATGACTCACATAAGCAGCCAAAGAGTTTTAAATTTGAATAGTTTTTAATGGAACAAAGGGATCTTCAGATAGGTGAGAAAACATCTGTAGGCAGTATTTTATAACCCCCCAAATTCTTCTGCATTCTTTTAGGAAAATAGATTTTGTTCAGCATGGACAACCTTATTTTTTTCATTTGATTCATATAAGAGAACAGTGAAGATTTTGGGGGTAAAATAAGGGTTCTAAAGGTTCTAGATCCATCTAAAAGAGGATTTTCACTAATGCATTGAATTAAAACTCTTTAACCATTCATGGTTAATTTGCATGCTTTTATGTTTTTTTTTTTTCAGGTTAAATTGTTCTTTGCACTGCTATATGATATCTTCTGTAGACCATACCTTACAGAACCTTCAACAATTGTTCATTTAAAAGTAAAAAAAATAAAAATTCCACATAGAACAATCTCAAAATCTGAACTTTTACACCAGTATGATAAAACAGACATGTATTTTGATCTTTAACAGGGCCAAGTTTCCCAAAAGCCTCTAAGTATTAAGAACATGTTAACATATAGAGAGATTTTAGGGAGATTTTTTATCTTGTAAGTTGGTTCTTCTGAAAAATTTAAAGTATTTTGTCGATAGAATATGAAAAATTGGTTCTTTGTAATAAATATATATCAATATTATTACTAAATAAAACTCCTTTTTGGGTTTTAGCGAACAATGAACTCATAGTCAGCCATAGTCAATAACTAAGTCAGCCACTGACAAAAACACTGAAATCATATCATTCATTCAACAACTGGGCAAGTGTTTGTTTGTTTTTATTTGGTTTATAAACTGAATATATAATAAACCTATATAAATATATATAAAACATATAAAGTCAAATCTAACCATAACCTCAGCCTAATTCTAAATAACCTCAATCTAACCCACACCATACACTGCTGTTGAAGTTCGGTTGAGTCTCACCAGTAAAATTGTAAATTTAGTTTAAGTCTTTTAGTTTTTTTTTGTTGGGTTTAATAAATAATAAAACAATTATCACTCTCATATAACTCATTGAAAATATTTAAATCTGCTAATTGTCACTAATGATTAGTATTTAATAAAATGATGTACAGTCATGTCATTCTTGACCTCGAAGTTAATATTTACTGTTAAATTTGTGTTGATGTGGTTCTCAGAGCATATGCTATTTATTAAAGAATGAAATGTACTGAATAATATTTGTTCATTTATGTAGTTTGATAAAAATATTTGACCTATTTTACAGTGTTTTACATTACACACATTTTTTGGATTGATAAAATCAAGTGTAGTCTAAGCCAAGGGTAATCTGAATTTAAAATATAAATTAATGTTAATTAGTCATATAAAATGGAGTTTCTATTGGTAATGAGCCATGAGATTTATTTCATTCAATAGCAGCTTAATAGGTTCTACAACTCAATCTGGCTTTATAAATTATGATTTGTAGCAAATTATATTTCCGTACTCATTTCTCTAACCCTATATGTGCTGAACTATATATTTATTTGTACTTTCCTCATACTGGTTTAATGTTTTATTATATTTCTTTAAAATCAGCCAAAGAACCATTTAGAGAGTTGGGCAGATGTTAAGTAATGCAGGCAGCCAATCGGCAGTGTACATTTTGAGAAAATCCAGGCTTTTGCAACCAACCCGTGCATCCCTAAATAAGGGGTCCTTTAAGGGGTTCCTTAGTGAATGCAATGTGTTACAATTTAAAGCACACTTTTAGATACTTTCAGTGAAGTTATGTAATGTTATGTAACTTAAAGACAGCCAATAAACAGTCTTGATTTTAAAACAAGTTAAAACAAGACTACAAATCCATGCAACTTAATTAATGTTTTTTTATGTACTATCGTAAAGGCCATTTTCACATTTTCATGCCTTAATT
Organism: Astyanax mexicanus; assembly: GCF_023375975.1. Lineage (NCBI taxonomy): Eukaryota > Metazoa > Chordata > Actinopteri > Characiformes > Acestrorhamphidae > Astyanax > Astyanax mexicanus. Next base: position 128,957,263 of record NC_064408.1, on the reverse strand, counting down.
ATTAGTTATCGTGTTAAATGATTCTTTAACCAGCCAAAGAAGAATTGAGAGAGTTGGACAGATGGTTTATGATGGTGGAAGCTCAACTACACTGATTTTCACCAATCTTGATCTTAAATAAGCCGACCCGCCACCTTCAGCTATCAATAAAACCCTAATAAAAATCTGAACTCGTTTTAAAAATGAAAATAAGAAGAACTGATGTAAGATATTATTATATTGCAATTTAACCTTAATTTTAACCTGTTTCAGTTCACTTTTCTATCTTCATTCACAGTTTTCGGGTTTTTTGTTATTGTTGTTTTTTTAATCTCTGAATGGGAAAAAAGTAACAAATCTGCGCTCGTGACTCCAGTCTGACGTCACAAAGTGCAAATGAATGGTCTGGGGATGGGAAGGAGGAGGGGGATCACTAGTCACGAAGCACTACGAGCGCATTCCAGCGCGCGCGTGGGCCACGCCCCTCCCCTTTATAACGGGCTGGAGGAACCGCTACTCCAACCAAACGCTCTCCAAGCGCAGAGGATCTCTGAAGGTAGAAGGTAGGTCCGCTTGAGGATCTTTGGGATGGATGGATATTCTCTACATTCGGTTTGATGGGTCTTTAAGCCTGAGCTAAAGATCTGTTAATGTTAGAAATATAGACCTGTATTAATCAGGTTGTGAAAATTTAATTCCAATCTTTTTGACTTTGAGGATCATTAGATTTTTTTTTATTATTGTGCTTAAAAAAATATATGTATGATTTAAAACAGTGTAAAACTAATAATTTCTGTGTTCTGTAGATGGAAATGTATCAGGCCGGATATTTCACTGAGGACTTCAGAACTCAGGAGGTTCCTGGAGGCTTTGACTTCAGTTCATATGGTAAATAAACTTCTCTGATTTCCTAAAATGTTGGCCTTCTCAAAGGTTCTTAAATAGTACTGTTGGTCTTGATAGAGAACATCCATTTAGTTTGAATTCAAGTTTTATTTTTATTAAATTTGGATATTTCCATACAAAGCCAACTTCCGGTGGTGGTTCTTCAATTGAAAGGGTTTTTATTAATTGAAAAGTGGCTACTATAGGCTTTGTACAGCACATCTGCCTTATGTGGAATTCCTTTAAACTTGGACGTATACAAAACAATCTTATTTCCAAGAGTGGATCTTCCAATGGAAGTGGTTTATGGACTAAAAATAGCCCCTTCTTAAAATTAAAAAGTTATAGGAGCATACAATTTGCCTAGGTTTTAGCAACACATGGTTTAGAAAAACAACCAATTTGTAATTTTAACTTGAACTATGCACAAAATTTTTCTTCCATTGGAAGGTTTATCACTTTTTTTTTTTAACTTTTATAGGTTGTAACAGCCTACAGTTTGGCTTGGAGCAGAGTGTCCACCTTAGTATACAAAAGTATACAAAAAACCCTACTTCCAAGAGTGGTCCTTCCATTGGAAGTGGTTTATGGACAAAAAAAGATTAACTTATTAAAATTAAAGTTATAGTAGTGTACAATAATTCCAAAGTCATTTAAGTTGAAAAAACTTTTAAAATTAAATTATAGTTGTAGCAACCTATGGTTTAGAGCAACAACCAATTTGTAATTTTAACTTGAACTATCCACAAAATTCTCTTCTATTGGAAAGTTTATTACTTTTTGAACTTTTAAAGCTTGTAACAGCCTACAGTTTGGCTTGGTGCAGAGTGTCCACCTTACGTGGACGTCTTATAAACTCAGAGGGATCCACATAATACAATTCATACCACCAATGGTTGTTTTAACTTGAAATAAAGTTAATAATAACTTCAAACTTATATATTCCCACACAAATCCCACTTTCAAAAGTGGTTCTTCCATTCTAATCTATGTTGCTTGTTGGACCTTAAGGTGGTTCCTCTATTTAGTTCTACTGTTGAGGGAGAAGGTGGTTGGGAGAAGGTTTTCTGGTGGTTTTGAGGGTCTTCACTCTGTGTTCCTGTCACGTTTCCTGAGTTTTGCTGCAAAACATTTCCTCTGTCCTTCAAAAACGGGTCGGTCGTCGCAGCAGGGCCTGTCAGAGAGCCCGAACCTGGACCTTGACACCTTGTTTGCTGATGCTGATTGGCTGGTGGTCAGGAAAGCTGAGGGACAGTGAGGAATGTGTGGATGGGGCTGTGGTAGTGGTGGTGGTGGAGGTGCTCAGGTTAAAGATACAGCTATTTTTTTCCCTCCGCCGAATCCCTCCCTCTCTTCCTAATCCTTTCCTCCAGACTTCCTCCTCAAACAGATTTAGCACCCCCTCTCCTCCCCCTTTCATCATCCCTCCGTCCCAGCGCCACGGCCAGCTTCCTCCCACTGTCCGGCCTGGTTTGGACTGGAGTTGGTGGTGGAGGTGGGGGGCTGCTGGACTGGGTGGGGCTCTGAAAAATCACTGCAGCTGCATTTTGTTGTTGAGGGAAAAGTTGGGGGAAAAAAATAGTTTTTATGGTGTATGATGGTGGAAATGTGTTTGAAAAGCTCAAATAACCATTACATCACATATTTGAATAGGCAGATGTTGGTTTAAAGCTTAAGGATGTTTCTTCAACTGGGCAAAGAAGTGTCTTGGATTTTGATTTGAAGTGTGTTTGAAAACTATATTCTGAACTTTTGCCATACTTTTATCTTTAAAGGTATAACTATAATACTGTTTTTCATGGGTTTTTTGATGGTGGAAGAATGTTTGACTACTTTATGATACATTTAGACACATATTGGAATAATGTTTTTATTATTTATTATGTTTTTTTTTTAACTGATTTTATGATTTTAAAGGTGGAATGGTGTTTGCCTGGTTGAAAATCATTTAGATAGACTAAGAACCATTAAAATAACTGGGTACACATGTTTTTTGATGATAGAAGACTGTGTGAAAGCACAAATAACTATATACTGATTTAAAGCTTTATTATATTTCTTTAATCATGCAAAGAAACATTAAGAGAGGTTGGCAGATACTGATTTCTGATTTTATGGTTGTTAAAGGTGGAATGGTGTTTCAAAAACTCAAAGAACCATTTCAATACTTTATTCTTATTAACCTGGTTGAAAAGCATTTACCTAGAATAAGAACCATTAAAATAACTGGACAGACATGTTTTTTCAGAATGTCTGTATACTCAAATAACTATTTTGCAATATATATATTTGGTTTATATATATATACTGCTTTAATGCTTTATTATATTTCTTTAAAATCAGGCAAAGAACTTTTTAGAGAGTCGGGCAGATGTTAAATAATACAGGCAGCCAATCGGCAGCGTACATTTTGAAAAAATCCAGGCTTTTGCAACCAACCAGTACATTTCTAAATTAGTTGCTTTCAATAAAGTTATGTAGAAAAGAACAATTGAGAGAGTTGGACAGATAATGCTTTCTATGGTTTATGAAGGTGGAAGGGCTTAAATGATTATTTGAAATGTTAAATGGTCATTTTCTCTTATTCTTTTTTGTTTTTTACTTAGAACATTTCTGCTCTTTCTCATAGTTGAACATAATGTTAAAATCGCTCTAGAATGTCTAAAAAACTAACCACATCATGAAGGCGTTGTGTTCACCTATATGCAAATTGCTGTAGCGCTTCATCAGCAGATAACTGCACCATCTAAAGAAAAACTGTGCTGGTGAATCTTCTGTAATTAAAGTGAACTGAGTTCGGCGGGTTGCTCCAGTGCGCCGCCCTGCTGGAGGTGATTTGCAGTGTTTGCTCGGGCTTGTGCTCAGTTCATTCATGCTGGTATCTCTGGTAATGTACCCGCAGACTACAATGGTGAAGACCTGTCCTTTTTGTTAGACAGCAAAGGACCCGTCCAACCGCAGTACGCCGACACGTACGGGGACCTTCAGAAGGACCACGCCAACACCTCCAAAGGTAAGGAAACAGATTTATCTTTTACAATCTTTTACGAAGTTTTCGACAACTCAAAGAAGCATTTAGAGGCTCTAATCATCATTTATCTAGACTGTGAACCGTTGAGATAGTTGAATAGATGCTGCACTGAATAAAATGATGAGTAAAATTTACTGTAAAAAAAATCGTAACTTTCTGCCTTTGCTTTTTTCAAGTAAATTTAAAGACTTAAATGTTACATAGAGTAAATAAGTGAACTGAACTTCAGTCAGTCCTTACTTTTAGTTAACTTTACTTAATTAATTATATTTATGACATGTAATACATTATTTTTAGCATACTATATTATAATATAATATGTATCATAAATTATTTGAGTAATATTGTATAAATGAAGTAATTGTAATTAGGTAATATTGTATGCAGAAATTAAGTGCAGTTTACTAAAAGAAAGAATTGACTGAAGTTCAGTTCACTAATTTACTCTGTGTAACATTTAAGTCTTGAAACCGAGTTGAAGTTTAAATTTACTTAAAAAAAGCAAATGCAGGAAGTTGTGAAACTTTTAAAAGTAAAATTTACTATAACTATTAAAGTTATAACTATTTAAGCATCCAAATGCTTTAATTCAATTATTTAAGTTGTAGAACTAGAGGTAGATCTTGTCTTTAGTAAAGAACCCTTGAAGAAGCTCTTTTTTCTTTAAGTGCGTAGCTAGAATTCTAAACAAAACATCTAAAACTCCAAAATTCCAAATTCTTGATTTCTTCAAGATTCTTAAACATCCAAAGGCAATGGTTGTAAAGTAATGAATCACCATTTAAGGGACCAGTTGGATAGTTAAATAGTTTAGATATAGTAGATATTATTGTAGAACTTTCAGAAATTTACCAACTATAGGATTTTATATAGCTATTTTCTGCTGAGTGTATGTTAGAGAACCCTTTCGGGGTTTGGTTCTAAATAGCCTCAAAATTTTTTGGTAGCATGCAGAATGTTTTTAATAGATCTAATCTTATTATTTTCTTCATTCGCATTTCTGTTCTTCTAGTTCACTCCAGTGATCCTGGCTTGTTTAGTCTGGAATCCTATCCAGAGTTTAACTGCTGGACATCGTACACCACAGGTAAGAATTGTTTTTTTATATTTTTCCATTTTAAATGCTCTGGAACATCCAGTATGGGCGGTGTTTGATAATATTTGAATCCTAATTGATAGTTTAATAAAAGACAGTACCTCTTTAACATCAGCCGGAGGTTCTTGAACATTGGAGAACTCTGAATCCAGGTGAATAAATTCATATATTTTATTAATTCTCAGTTCCTGATGGGATGCTGACAGACAGGCAGCAGGCCGGCTTCCAGGACTCGGCTTCTTCTCAGACGTATCAGAACCTGATGCCCCCGTGCCAACCAGCCCAGACCAGCCCATTCAGCTCTGCCCTGGACCCCAGCGGCCTCTACCAGCCCACCAAGGAGCTCACCTGCAGAGGAACAGCTACAGGTGAGCACCGGGAGGAGGAGCTTCTGACCGTGGTGCCGGTGGTGGAGGGTTTGGATGGGTGGAAACTCCAAATAATGCCAATCCCAATTGAGTTTTGAGTAGTACGGAGCCTCTGAAGGGACATGATGCATTTTTTTAATGTAAAAAGTAGTGAGCACCAGATACTAAGTGATGAGCCCCAGATACTAAGTGGTGGGAACCAGATAGTAAGTGGTGAGCACCACATACTAAGTTATGAGCACCACATAATAAGTTATAGTTTAAACTGACATATGTTCTAGATAGATAGGTGCTGGTGATAGATCTGGTGCTCTCCACTTAGTATGTGGTGCTCTTTTCACTTAGTATGTGGTGCTCTCCACTTAGTATGTGGTGCTCTCCACTTAGTATGTGGTGTTCACCACTTAGTATGTTGTGCTCAGCACTTTTTCATATGAAACAAAAAAAAATACACCATGTCCCTTTAGGGGCTCTGTAGAGTAGAGCACTGAGACCTTGGTTGGATACTGGAATTGTTTGGGTTGTTGGTTGGAAATGGTTTGAATTAGTTGGAAATGGTTGAAATTAGCGGGAATTGATTGGGAATGATTGGAATTGGTTGGACTTGGTTGGGAATGATTGGAATTGCTTGGGTTGTTGGTTGGAATTGGTTGGATTGTGGGTTAGAATTGGTTAGTAATGGTTGGAATTGGGTTGAATTGGTTGGGTTGTTGGTTAGAATTGGTTGGGAATGGTTGGAATTGGTTTGGTTGTTGGTTAGAATTAGTTGGAATTGGTTGGGAATTGGTTGGGTATGGTTGGAATTGGTTGGGAATGGTTGGAACTGGTTGGGTTGTTGGTTGGAAAAGGTTGGAATGGGTAGGAATTGGTTGGGTCATATAGTATAGCTGGGTTTGATCTCATCGTTTTGACTGAGCGTTTTCGTGTTTGTTCTTCAGGCGACGCCGACAGAAGTTACTCGCTGTACGAGACAGAAGCTCAGAGCAGACCTTCACCATACTGGTCAGATTATTCCTCCTCCAGTTACTGCAGTCCACTTATGGGCCAGCCTCCATCTTCCTCATCCCCCATCCCTCCGCCCTCAGAGCCATACTGCCCCCGCGTGGCCAAGCGGCGCACTGCACCCTCCCAGAGACTGGAGCGCGAGGGCGAGGTGACTGGCATGTCTGCCTACCCAGGTGAGCTTCTGAACATACAAGCGTTTACAAGTGTGAAGTTAAAACTGAAAGTTTCAGGATGTATTTGTGCAACTTGTGTCAAAATGCCCATTTCACCCCCAGCATTCCCAAATATAGCATTTTAGACAATGCTCTTGACAGGACTGCAATTTTTATACCATTTTATGGTTGATTTTTACACCATTCACAAGCTCAAAGTATCTCCACACTTCATTGGTAGAATTCTGAGAACCCGGATGTTTAAAATGAGGCACTGAGAGCTTTGAAAGTGTTTATAAAGACTGTTTATACACAAAGACCGTCTCAACTAGTTTATTAAAAACACTGGGTACCACTTTAAGAATAATACTCCTTTATAAAGGGCTTATAAACAGTTTATAAAGTAGTCTATTGATGGTTATAAATTAAGTGCTATGTAATAAAAAATATATAATAATATTTTATAAGAACTTAAGCATAATTAGAACACATACATAGAAATAACAACAGTGAAAATAACCTTTTTAACACATCTTATAAAATAATTTAGAATGTCAGTTCAGTAATTTAATATGTTGTTATATTTATAGCATTATAGCATATGCCTGTTGGGAGCATCGGCTAAAAACACTGTATTTCAGAATGATGTGGGTGAACGGATTTGGACTATTTCACAAAATAAAGTGTTTCTCTTTCAAATTTAAAAATCTTTTTAGCAATATAAAGAACTCTACAGAGTTATATACAGTAGCGAAAAAGGGTGTTTAAAAGCTACAGAATTGCTTCAAGAAATAATCGTATAAAAGAGACCCTTAAAACAGACAAAAAGCTAAAATGCTCACAAACGTTTATTGGAGTTATCATGGTTTTAAGAGTGCTAGATCTCTCAAAGACCTGTTGTCATGGTTATTTGTGTTTTTGGCTGCAGGATCAGGACCAATCCAGCTGTGGCAGTTCCTGCTGGAGCTTCTTCTGGACTCCACCTGCCACACCTTCATCAGCTGGACTGGAGACGGCTGGGAATTCAAGATGTCCGACCCTGCAGAGGTAAAGATACACAGCTATAGCCTTTAGCCTTCCACACTAACTAAATACACCACACTACTGCTTTTACTTTTAAAGAGCTAGATTAACAAAAAATCTAATTTACACCAAAGTTTTGCTAAAATAAATCAAAGCCCACCCTATAGTGACTTCATCAGTTATCTAATACCTAATATTTACCTATAAATACCTAATATTTAAAATGATATAACAACATATTTGTCACCTGCAGCCGCTCCCGAGAGGGGATGCTTTTTCTGGTGGGGGTGCTGTATTTGGCACCATATTAAAACAAAAACTTATGCATAAAATTTTAAGAGTTCAGAAATCAATATCTGGAGGAAAAACCCTGGTTTTTAATCACAGTTTATTTAAAACAAATGTTTACCCAGATTCTCACAGCAGTTTCTGCATCAAGGAATAAATAATAACTGTTTTATACATTTTGGGTTCTAATTGAATTTTCTTGTCCTACTGAAGGTGGCGAAACGGTGGGGTCAGTGCAAGAACAAGCCCAAAATGAACTACGAGAAGCTGAGCCGAGGCCTGCGTTACTACTACCACAAGAACATCATCCACAAAACGGCGGGAAAGCGCTACGTCTACCGCTTCGTGTGCGACGTGCAGGGCATGCTGGGAAAAACAGCACAGGAGGTTCTGGCCAGCATGAACATCTCGCTGTCGACCGCAGGGTCGCCGAGATCAGCAGGTACCACGAAGTCAGAGGACGCCGCGGACGTGTGGTCGCATTAGCAACGCCGAGCTCTGCCGGGTGTTTGTTTTTTGGGTTGCGGATCGAGTTCCGTGGTCCGTGGCTCATCTGTGGACGTTGGGCTTTTGTTGGACTTAAACATGAATTAAAGCACTCCTGGGTTCTGATCACGACACTCAGTGTGAAGAAACGTACTGTTATGGACGTACTGAAGGAACAATGACCCTGTGCTCTAAATATTCAACGCAGTTCCTCAGTTTTCAGCTCGTTTTCTGTAAACGTCATCAGCTACCTCCTGTTTAACGATGAAACACTACGATGACGAGTGATGAGCACTGAGATAATGTGGTGCTGCAGCAGCAGATGTATTTTGTATTATTGTAAATAAACCAATTTGTGTACAGCCATGTCTACTGTCAAACTCGCAGCAAGCGAAAACATTATAATCTGATTTAACACCATAGCAACCACCACAGACACCTCAGCAAACATCTACCAACACAATAGCAACCACCTACCTAGCAACACAATAGTAACCTCCACAGATACAATAGCACCACCTCGGAAACAATAGAGACACATTAGCATCCACTTAGCGAGACCATAGCAACAAATACAACCTTCATAGCAATGCCTTGGCAACCACCTACATAGCAACCACTTAGCCACATGATAGCAACAACCTTGGACACCATAGCAACACATTAGCAACCACCTGAGACCATAGCAACTAATACAGATACCATAGCAACCTCAGCAACCACTAAGCCACATGATAGGAACCACCTCAAATACCATAGCAACATGTTAGCAACCACCTACAAACTCTTTAGCAACCACATAGTGAGACCATTGTAACCTTAACAGATACCATAGCAACACCTCAGCAACCACCTAGCAACCACTTAGCCACATGACAGCAACCACTTTGGTCCACCATATCAACATGTTAGCAACCACCTAGAAACGTTTTGGCAACCACCTAGCAACCAGATAGTGAGACCATAGCAGCCAATACAGATACCATAGCAACACCTCAGCAACCACTTAGCCACACAATAGCAACCACCTTGGACACATAGCAGCATGTTGGGAACCACCTAGCAACTCTTAAGCAACCACTTAGCAAGACTACCGCAACCAATAACGACACCATAGCAATACCTCACCAATCACCTAGAAACCACTTTGCAACACATATAGCAACCACCCAGTAACCACTTAGTGACACTATAGCAACCAATATGGATACCATAGCAACACCTTAGCAACCAGCCACAGAATCCGCACTGCAATCACACTCACAGTTTCTGAAGTGTAATCTAGTTATAGACTGTAGTTCTGTATCTGGGTCTCTGTATACTTTATTATTCTCCTCATTTCACCCTGTTCTTCAAACCTCAGAAACAGGAGAGAAAAACACCACCATGCTGTTTAATGTCATTCATTTAATGTAAGTTTGAGGATGGCAGCTTAGTGTACTAGGACAGCAGAAATGTTTATTATTATTATTATTATTATTATTATTATTATTATTATTATTATTATTAATAATAATAATAATAATAATACAATAATAATAATACAATAATAATAATAATAATAATAATAATAATAATAATAATAATAAAATCATTCTTTATTAATTCTTTATTAATATAAATTTATGCAATGTTTCAGCAGCACAGAGGAAACGACAGAGAAACAGGTCAGGAATATCTATATAAACAAATAATAATAAACCTATATAAACAAAAGATCACAGAAAAAATATAAATGGTTGCAAATATATAAAATGAACCATTTTCATAGTATAAATTTATTACAGTAATAAATTAAGGCAAGCACAAAAAGTTTTATCCTTTTTTTCTAGCTTTTCACATTTTAAAACGGGTCAATTTCACCCAGAACAGAACATTTTTACAGAGCGCTACTCTCAAGACAGTGGTGGATCGTGTATGCGGGTGTTGGAGCAAGCTGCCAACATCTGCACCACCCACTCACTGGCGGAGGACGACCCGCGCGCAGGAAAAGAAGAAATAAGGAAGAAGGTCTGGAAGGAGGTGCTGTTAGACCCTTGTAGGACCAGTAAAACAGAGAAAACCAGTGAAAAAAGATGGAGAAGACCATCCAGGACCACCTGGTGAACGCTCTGGACGACCTGACCACAGACAAGCTGAAGAAGTTTAAGAACAAACTGGTCGATCGGAAGCAGGAGCCGCGGGTGCGGCGGAGCGACGTGGAGAAGGTGGAGTACACCACGGAGCTCGTGGACCTCCTGATCGACACCTACACCACCCGCACCGCGGTGCAGGTCGCGCTGGAGGTGCTGAGAACCATCGGCTGCAACCAGGTCGCTCAGAATCTGGAAGCAGCGACCGGCGGCGGTGAGTGAAACTCTACGCGTGGTTTCGGTTTCTTTCTGCTGATGTTTTAAGAGGTTCGGTGTTGCTCCAAACGTTTAATAGACCTGTTGGAGTGGACATAAATCTTAAAAGTCTTTTATTTTTGCTAAAATTCAAATTTTATCCGATTTACCATCCTGTTTTATCGGAACTGCCACAATGTAACAGCAGCACCGTTTAAGGTGGAACGGCCAATTTTAAAAACAAGCCTACTACTTTTTTACTCCAAACATTTATGAAAAAACAGTAAATATGTACAATTTCAGTAATTTCAAATCTTATATAAAAATAAGCCTAATGTCTGTTTTGCGGCAATTGCGGAGCTAAACATTTTTACAATGGTTATTTCAACAACCCCCCGTTCCACCTTAAATAGTGCGGCCACAGTGTAACAGCGGCCAATTATATAAACAAGCGTCCTCTTTTCAACTTTTTTACTCTTTCACTCCAAACGCTGATACAAAAAAGCCCAATGTGTATTTTGCGACAAGAACGGAGCCAAAGGTTTTCAGAATGTTTATTTCATCAAGCCCAATCTGTGGGTTTTTGCTACCTTGTCAAACAGTGCGACCCTGTATATTTAACTGTTAAAAATACAAAAATACATAAGAAGCACTATATAAGAGCATGTTCCCTGTATTTGTTATTATTATTCATTTCCATGTAGACTTTTCTGCAATGACTGTAAATTATAAAAAAATAATGTATTATAAAAAAAAAATAATAATAATAATTTTAAAACGTGTAGGTCAGCGCATGCGCAGTGCCTTTAGGAAGCACGTATGGATGGGTAGCATAACTCGGCAGAACACCGCGGCTTGAGCGTCCTCTTTTGAACTTTTTTACTCTTTCGCTCTAAACATTGATGCAAAAAGAACAGTAAATATGTAAAATTTCAGTACTTTCAAATCTCATGCAATAATAGGAGCCTAATATCTATTTTGCGACAGGTACAGACCTAAACTTTTTTAGAACGTGTATTTCAACAAACTTCACCGAATATATAACCTACATTCTGTTGACTGAGCGGAAGCAGAGTTAAAGGAGCTGATCTCAGATCAGGTTTTACTCTGAAGCTCAAGAGAACAATAAAAACCGGTTTACAAAAGTGTGAACATGCTGTAGCGTGCTATCTTATTGAGTGTTTATTAGGAAATTGTTCCAGTAATGTTTCATGTTAAATATTGTTAATTTTACAGACTGTCCACACTTGATCAGACGTTTTTTTTATTTTTTACTTCAAATAACTCCCAGAACAGATGTCTGTCTGTTCCTACAAACTTATGAAATGTGATGTACCCAGCTGGCACACAACCTTCAACGTTGAAATGTTGTTGAAATGTGGTTGAAGAAATGTCTGTTGTTGTTTTAACGTTGAAGCAACATAATGTCCTCAACCTGCTGCCTTTTGAATCAGTATTTTACATTTCATCACCATATAATTTCTAAAAACTGGTTGGATGTAGGGATGGAAAAGTGGTTTTATTTTTATTGCAGTAACTGCTTTTTAATTAAGATAGATAGATAGATAGATAGATAGAGAGGCATCCAGCAGCAACAACACAATACAATAAGAAACATATTTAAACATAAATTAAAACACAGAAGAATAGAAAATATATAAGGCTATAAAAAACTTACTTTACAAGGTAAGGATCTATCTGTAAACAGAGCAGTGCAGTAGATGTTGCTAAATGTCGTTAAATAATTAACAGAGCAAAGTGCAAGGTGCAATGACATTGATTATAAAAGTGACTGATGTGCCATATAAATATAAATATAAATATAAATATAAATATAAATATAAATATAAATATAAATATGCATATGTTACAATATAGTTCTGAGAAGTGAATATGTGAATACCCAATCATGAGTAAATGTACTTGAATGTAAGTGAGGTTGGGGAAGTGATAGTGTAAAGAATTAAGAATTAAGTGGTTAACACCAATTCTTCACTATACCTGGAGGGAATGTTCATGTTCTATTAGTTTTACTGGTTTAGTGTTTTTTAGATCAGATGTTCAGTCAGATTGGTAGTGGTGGGTAACTTTCTTTATGCTTTATAACCATAGAATCTTCTAATTTTTATTGAGCTATGGTTTATTAAAGGTTGAACATAAAACGTTGAAACAATGTTGCCATATTAACGTTGATTCAATTTTTTAAATCAACACCAAATCCAACATTGATTCAACCATAACATCAACATTGATTCAAAAGTGTCTCTATGTAATAAAATGGATTTCTTCTTATGTAAAGTATTGGCATGACCATACTAAAATGTAAAATAACAATACCAATTTTGCAACAAAAACAGTCGCATTTCATTTCGTAATATTTACTTCAACAACATCCGAAAAAAGTAAAAATAACCTATGTCCTGATGACGCAGACTGATATAGAATGATTTAGTTGCTAAAAATATTTGTTTTTAAAATGTACAAACTACAGTGCGACAAAACATAATATCATGATACAAAACAATATTATCCTAAAAATCTAAAAATACCCCAAAATGTTCCAAAAACACAACTTTACAGGAGAAAAAGTTAGGTTTATTGTCTTATTATCTTTTTGGAGAATTTCAATCGTTACATTCATCATCCAATTCTAGTACAATATGAAGAACAGTTGTCAAATTCATATTATGACAAAACGTGTAAATTGGAGATACAAGGTTTTTAAGTTGAGAGATTCCGTCCTGACTGTTTTCTCCTGTCTTGTTTACAGGCTGTACTGCCCTCCAGGCTCCGGTACAGAACGTACCCCCTCCATCAGCCGCCGGTTACGACCTGCCGGACACCTCAGCCATGCTGATTCCCAGCAGCGAACAGTTCAAACAGGACATCATCTCCAAGAAAGGGCAGGAGGTCAGTGATTTTACAATGTTATTACACTGTTATTTCACTGTTATTACACTGTTATTACACTTTTATAACACTGTTATTACAGAAACTCAGTTGCATAAAATATTAAAAAATAACAACAGGCTGCATTAAGCTACTGATAATTGTTAAATGCCCTCGAGACATCTGTCTTCTTAACAGGTTAACTTTATGAAACTACATGTTAATTATTAGGCTCCTTTTTTTTATTATTTTTATGTTATTGAGACACATTTATAAAGGAAAAGATAAAAAGAGCTGAGCAGTTTGGGTGCTTCTCCATTATTAAATGTAGCCGTAGATTTGTATAAAAGTCCCTGTATTTGATTCGTTTCGAAAATAACTCGCCGGAGTTACAAAAAAGTACAGTTCATTAATATATTTTCAAAAGTAAGATTTTTTGAAAGTAGAATTTTGAAATGTATTACTTTTTGAAAATGGGATTATAAAAAGTAAAATTCTTTGAAAGTATATGTAACAAGGCTATTTTTAAAATGTAAGGAGTAGAAAGTTCAGATAATTGTGTGAGTAAAGTATAGATAACCTACATTTCTACTTAAGTAATGGAACAAAGTACTTGTACTTTATTACTTCACACCTCTGTCTACTATACATTATTCAGTATCAACCTGAATTATTTAGTGCTAAAAATGAATTAATACATAAATACTCTAAACTATTTAAATGGTTCAGTAACTACAGTGGAATTTTTAGTATCTAGTTACTCTGAATGTAACTAGTGCTTGTGCCCCACATTGCTCAGTGTCTTCTCTGAATTATTCAGTATCCAGTGTAACTTAATTAGTAATAAGTGTGTAATATTTTGATATCCTATCTACTATGAATACAGCTTGCAAAATTATTCATACCTCTTGAATTTTTTGCATTTTCACAGTTTTTGTCATCCTTACAACCACAAACTTAAATGTGTTTTATTGATTTTATAGATTTTAAGTGAAAGACTGACACAAAGGCCCAATCCCATTTTAACCCTTTCATTCCTTAGCCCTATTACTTACCCCTACCCCTTGTTTTTGGGTGTAAACCTTCCCCTTTGGAACAGAGGTAGAAGAGGAAGTGTGAAATTCTCCACCTAAGAATTGTAAAAACCTTCAAGCACCCGATACGTAATCAGGAGTGCTAAAACTAAAGTTCAGTAAACTAGTTAACTTTAGGGCGTATTTTATTGTTTGTCTTCAGAAAGGGGGCCGATTGGGTGTAGAAATTACTTATTACTGTCCATTCCTTAATTCCTCTGTAATGAGGAGCTGAAATTAGATTTTTTTTTCTGGTCCGCCTTAAATCATGCAGCTTCTGTCCTCTATTGCACCATTTAAGGTGGAACAGGAAAGTTAGCTAATTAGCTAGCTACTAAGACAAACTACTAGCGATCTTTTTTATGTTTGTTATGAAGAATTCGACCATAAAACATTAAAATTACTCATTAAACTCTGGTAATATACTGCCACAAAGTGTCACTTTGTGTTGCCATCTTACCAATGATTCTAATACTAGTGATGGAACGATTTTTCAGCTCTGATCCGTTTCCGATATAAAACTGCCGATACCGATACAAATACAGATAAAAGAGTTCTTTAATTTATTATTAGTACTATGATTAAGGTTAAATAATGAGACTGAAACAGAAGAGTAAATGCATCAATGTAAATGCATTCCAGAGTCATTTATTTGAAACACACACTATATTTGAATTTTTATTAAATATGTTAAATATTAAATACAGGGCTCTAGACTAATTTTTGCACTGGTTGCGCAGGAGACTTTTATGTTGACAGGTAGCGTAGTGGATTAGCTGCAATGGCTAACGGCTAACCGGCGACGCTAACTGTATTTCTGAGCTGAATTAATCTGTTTTGTGTTTTTTAATAACAGATTGTTTAGGTAGTGCTGGTTAGAGTGGGGAGGATCTGTGGTTTGTGTTACGCTGGGGTGTGATGGAGGAGGAGGACGTAAGTGCAAAGATAATCTTTTATTAAATAAACAAAACAAACATAGAAAAGAAAACAGATTACATACACTAAGACTAAGACTGGGGTAAAGACTGGGATACAAACACTAAGATACAAGGCTAGGCTACTAAGGCTAAACACTATAAACAGGATACATGGTTAGAGATACTGACTAGGATACACAGACTAGAAAACACAAAAGACTCGACACAGCACGTACAAACAGAGGGGCTTATATACAGGAGGAACACCTGGGCAGGGCTGATGAGGGGGCAGGGCTACAGATAAGACACAGGTGAGAACACTGATGGTTAGGGCAGGGCTAAGACGGTGACAGATACACAACAGAAACACGTGGCTGTGAACACATGACAGGAAAACAGAGGGGAGGAGCACTAGGGAACAAATGAGGGAGAAACATAACCCAGACAAGGGCTAATATGTAACATAACCCCCCTTCAACGGCGCCACTACCAAGGGCGCCGAGAGAGGGAACAGAGGAAGGGAACATAGACGGGACTAACGACCGAACAGGGGCTGAGACTGGACATGAGACTGGACACGAAACGGGGACAGGACCTGGAACGGAGACGGGACAGGGGACGGAGACTGGGACTGGACAGAGGACAGGACACAGGGCTGGACAGTAGACGGAGACTGGACGAAAGACTGGACAGGGGACGGAGACTGGACAGGGGGCTGAGACTGGACAGGGGGCTGGACGTTAGACTGGGACAGAGACTGGACTGTGGAGGAGAACATAGACTGGGCTAGGGGCTTAGACAGGACAGAGGACTTGGGCTGGACAAACTGGGTCTGGACAAGACAGGGCGATGGAACCGGGACAAATACACATACTGGGACTGACACAAATACGGTGACAGGGATGGGAACAGAAAAACCACCGGGGACAGGAATGGGAACAAACACAGACACTGGGACCAGGACAGGGAGAGACATGGGAACAAACAAAACTTGGGGATGCCCAGGACTGGCTAAAGTCTGTGGGGTAGTTAGAGGGGCCAGCCTGGGCACAGTTCTTGGGCAGAGGTCCGGGGGCCTTGGGGCGGGCCTAGGAGCCCGTGACCTGGGAGCAGGCCTGGGGATAGGCCTGGGGGCATACAAAGTTCTGGGAGTGGGCACAGGGTCAGAGGCGGCCGGAACCGCGGGCACAGGGTCAGAGGCGGCCGGAGCCGCGGGCAAAGAGTCAGAGGCGGCCGGAGCCGCGGGTACAGAGTCAGTGGGTACCACAAGACTGGCAGGCACTGCTTGCACTGGAGCAAGTTCTGTAGCAGAGGCAGCAGGTGCTGGAGCTGAGGCAGCAGGTGCTGGAGCTGGAGCTGAGGCAGCAGGTGCTGGAGCTGGAGCTGAGGCAGCAGGTGCTGGAGCTGAGGCAGCAGGTGCTGGAGCTGGAGCTGAGGCAGCAGGTGCTGGAGCTGGAGCTGAGGCAGCAGGTGCTGGAGCTGGAGCTGAGGCAGCAGGTGCTGGAGCTGGAGCTGAGGCTGGAGCAGCAGAAGCTGCTGGTGCTTGAGCTGGAGCTGAGGCTGGAGCAGTGGGTGCTGCTGGTGCTTGAGCTGGAGCTGAGGCTGGAGCAGTGGGTGCTGCTGGTGCTTGAGCTGGAGCTGAGGCTGGAGCAGTGGGTGCTGCTGGTGCTTGAGCTGGAGCTGAGGCTGGAGCAGCGGAAGCTGCTGGTGCTTGAGCTGAGGCTGGAGCAGTGGAAGCTGCTGGTGCTTGAGCTGGAGCTGAGGCTGGAGCAGCAGAAGCTGCTGGTTCTTGAGCTGAGGCCGGAGCAGCGGGAGCTGCAGGAGCTGGGGCTGAGGCCGGAGCAGCAGGAGCTGCAGGAGCTGGGGCTGTGGCAGCAGGTGCAGGTTGAGCAGGCGCGGCGGGTGCAGGTTGAGCAGGCGCGGCGGGTGCAGCTTGAGCAGGCGCGGCGGGTGCAGCTTGAGCAGGCGCGGCGGGTGCAGCTTGAGCAGGCGCGGCGGGTCTAGGAGTTCGTGACCTGGGAGTAGGCACAGGAGCAGAGGCTGGACCCCCAGGCACATGAACTGGGGTAACAGCGGGCACAGAGTCAGAGGCGGCCGGGGCCGCGGGAACTGGGTCAGAGGCGGCCGGGGCCGCGGGAACTGGGTCAGAGGCGGCCGGGGCCGCGGGAACTGGGTCAAAGGCGGCCGGAGCCGCGGGCACAGAGTCAGAGGCGGCCGGAGCCGCGGGCAGCGCTGAAACAGAGGTGGCCGGAGCCGCGGGCAGCGCTGAAACAGAGGCGGTGGGTCCTGCTGGCGTGAGCGCGGCAGGCACCGCTAACGTGGAGGCAGCTGCCACCGCGGGCTTGGAGGTGGCAGGCACCGCTGGCAAAGAAGCCACTACAGCGGGAGCTGAGAGTGCGGCTGCCGCCAAGATCCGGACTGGAGCCGCAGATTCAGCAGTGGGCGTGGTTGTAAACACCGGACCGGAGCTTGCTTCCGGAGCCGGAGTCGAAGATCTGGAAGCCGGCCGGGCTGGTGAGCTGGAAGCCGGCCGGGCCAGAGAGCTGGAAGCCTGCCGAGCTGGAGTGCTGAAAGTCGGCCGGGCTGGAGAGCTGGAAGCCGGCCGCGCTGGAGTGCTGGAAGTCGGTCGCGCTGGAGAGCTGGAAGCCGGCCGAGCTGGAGTGTTGGAAGCCGGCCGAGCTGGAGTGCTGGAAGTCGGCCGGGCTGGGGAGTGCGGTGGAGCTAACATGCTAGTTAGCTTAGCTGGAGCTGGGCCGACACTCTCCACCCCGAGGAGAGGCGCCGGGAGCGGTTCATCCCCCCGAATTAGCTCCGCGAGAAACCGGAGATACTCCAGGTCCGCCTTCCTCGTGGCATTCCATTTTGCTACGTCCATGATTTGGTCGAGTCTTATGTTACGCTGGGGTGTGATGGAGGAGGAGGACGTAAGTACAAAGATAATCTTTTATTAAATAAACAAAACAAACATAGAAAAGAAAACAGATTACATACACTAAGACTAAGACTGGGGTAAAGACTGGGATACAAACACTAAGATACAAGGCTAGGCTACTAAGGCTAAACACTATAAACAGGATACATGGTTAGAGATACTGACTAGGATACACAGACTAGAAAACACAAAAGACTCGACAAAGCACGTACAAACAGAGGGGCTTATATACAGGAGGAACACCTGGGCAGGGCTGATGAGGGGGCAGGGCTACAGATAAGACACAGGTGAGAACACTGATGGTTAGGGCAGGGCTAAGACGGTGACAGATACACAACAGAAACACGTGGCTGTGAACACATGACAGGAAAACAGAGGGGAGGAGCACTAGGGAACAAATGAGGGAGAAACATAACCCAGACAAGGGCTAATCTGTAACAGTTTGATATTAGATGTGGATTATGACTTTAGTTTACTTGAGTTAGTTACTTATTACATTCACAATGCTGGAATGCATCTGTCGGGCTGATGCTAGCTAGGCTAACAGACTGCAGATCTTAATGGAGATAGCTAACGGCTAACTGGTGATGCTAATTGTATTTCTGAACTAAATGAATCTCTGTTTTTAATAACAGATGGGTGAGTTTGTGCTGGTTAGTGTTTGTAGATGCTGTGGTTTTATAGGATATGTGGATTATGACTATAGTTTACTCCAGTCTGTAAGTTTAATAGTTAATATCTTAGCTGCTGAGGGTTTAGGGTTAACTGTGGAACTGGAATCCGGATCAGTGATGTGTTTCGTGTTAAGGTTGCGTTGGGTTTATTGTCCAGCTCAAGCTGTGGACTGGAATATGGATCGGTAAGTGGATCAGACTCGCTCGCCCGAGATCCGATACGTTAAATTACATCGATATTGGCCCGATACCGATAATGTATCAGATCCATCCCATTTCTATCTAAAACCTCTCGGTATTAGGGCTAAAAAGTACTTTTTTTCTTTAAACTACCTCTCCAGTCTAACAAGAATCAGGACACCCTTACCCCTTGGAGTAAACATGCAAAACAAAGGGGTAAAGGGGCCAAGGGGTGAAATGGGATTAGGCCATGGTAGCACATGATTGTGAAGTGGAACGAAAAGTATACATAGGTTTAAAAAATTTAAATCAATTAAAAATCTGAAAAGTGTGATTTAGAGAATTATTTAACTCCAGAATCCGTTGGTAATTCTGAACAGATGAAGGAAATGAACCCTGTGTACATTTCTGATTTCAGATTTACCCGGTTCTAGATAAAGGCGTGAGGAAGCGATTGGCTCTGCTGATCAATAACGTGGAGTTTGACTGTAAGAGGAAGAAGAGGAACGGAGCTCAGAAAGACCAGGAGAACATGGAGAAGCTTCTGAGAGCTCTGGGCTACGACGTCGTCAAACACACCGACCTCTCCGGCAGGGTGAGTCTTTACAATAAATCTACATGACCTCAATCATTTTAATAATCGTGATATCGCCCATTGTGTTTCCACTTACAAAATGCACTTATAGTATGAGTGAGCCCCTGGGGATAAGGGCGTGGCCACCATGACCTGGTAGTGCAGAAGCACAGAGAGACACAGACACAGGGAGTAAATTAACTCAAAACGTACCTTTATTAGGAAAAATGGCCTCCATCAACACCCAAAACAAAGTAAAAGAAACATAGTAACGGCCAAATGCAGCTCTAGTCTTTTAACTTTAGTGTTTCTTAGGTTTGTGTTGAATCTCTCACCATCAGCATATCTCTCGAGTCTTTATATCGGTCCAGTGTGGGCCAGCTGGGACAGACCGCAAAAAATTGTTATTGTGACAGGCCAACTCTCAGAGTTAGGAAGATTTTAGGAAACCCATCCCTGAACCGTAGAGGACGCAGAGCTGAATGAATGCTGAAACTGTTTATTTCTACAGGAAATGGACGATGCGATAAAGACCTTTGCTGGACGTAGTGAGCACGCTGAATCAGACAGCACCTTCGTGGTCATAATGTCTCACGGACAGAGAGACAAAATCTCAGGGATCCATCACGGACCAGACAACCCTGACGACTTCCTTCCTGTGGACAATATCTTCAACCACCTGAACACGGCGAACTGCCCGGCTCTGCTCAACAAACCAAAGGTCATCCTGATTCAGGCCTGCAGAGGAGGTGATGCTAATATTATTTCTAAATTTAATATACTCATATTTGTATCAGAATATTTACTATCTTAATTATCTTTCCATTCATTTTTTGCAAATTTATTTATCCTTAATATACATACTGGTGATTTTCTCCTGTACTGATTCTGAATGTGTTCAGGTAAAGCCGGGGGGACGTGGGTGTCTGACAGTCATTCAGACGAGGAGCCGGATCTGGAGGGCGATGCTTCCTATGAGCACAACGAGAAGGACTTCATCTCCCTGCTGTCCTGCACTCCTGGTGAGGAGCCCCGCCTACTTTTAGTCTTAATAATCCTCAGGTAATATAGACAGACAGACAGAAAGATAGATAGATAGATAGATACTTGTTTATACCAGATTCCAATCCTTTAAAAATATGTAAAAAAAAATAAATAAATATGTAAATGTAAATGCAATTAATCAAAGACAGCACACATAAACACAGAATGCAGTTTTTAAACGAAGGTTTTTATTATTAAGAGGGGAAAAATCCAAACTTACATGGTCCTGTGTGAAAAAGTGTTTGCCCCCCAGTTAAAACATAACATAACTGTGGTTTATCACACCTGAGATCAATTTCTCTAACCACACCTTTAAACTGTGGTGGGGTAATTGGGTAAAGGTTAGGTAATTGGGTAAAGGTTGGGTAAAGGCTGGGTAATGATTGGGTAAAGGTTGGATATTTGTGTAAAGGTTGGGTAATGTTGGGTAAATGTTGGGGTAAAGCTTGGGTAATAGTTGGGTAAAGGTTGGGTAAAGGTTGGGTAATTGGGTAAAGGTTGGGTAAGGTTGGGTAATGTTGAGTAATGGTTGGGTAATGTTGGGTTATGTTAGGTAAAGGTTTGGCAATGTTAGGTAAAGGTGAGGTAAAGGTTGGGTAATGTTGGGTAAAGGCTAGGTCATGGTTGGGTAAAAGCTGAGTAAGGTTGGGTAATTGGGTAAAGGTTGGGTAAGGTTGGTAATTGGGTAAAGGTTGAGTAAAGGTTGGGTCAAGGTTGGGTAAGGTTGAGTAAAGGTTAGGTAAAGGTTGAGTAATTGGGTAAAGGTTGGGTAAGGTTGGTAATTGGGTAAAGGCTGGGTAATGTTGGGTAAATGTTGGGTAATGTTTGGTAAAGGTTGGGTAATGTCCTTTATGTCTGGGTCAGAAGAGAATTTGCTGGGTAATGTTTTTATGTTGCATCGCTAAGTTTATTGACCTGTTTTACCCACAGAGACGAAAGCGTACAGGGATCCGGTGAATGGAGCTCTGTTTATCGGATTCCTGGTGCAGGTGTTCAACGCTAAAGCACACGAGGACCATGTGGAGGAACTGTTCCGACAGGTGAGTTCAGATCAGCAGTCTGAAAAAAATGTGGAGTAGGATTTACTTACAAAAAAACAATGAAAACTGCAAGTAAATTTAAAGGAGAACTCTAAAATTAACTTTTGTTGTAGTAAAACATGATAAAAAGTTCTTACCTTTGATGAATAGCAAACCTCCCTTCTCCCACAGCGTTCAGAGATCCAGAAATTTTAACAGTTTGTCCAAACACCCTTCAGACTGGGAGATACGGGGCATAATTTACCCTGATAAATCACTTTTTACACCGTTATCCAGCTCAAAGTAGCTCCACACCTCCTTACTAGAATCTGGAGAGCTCTGACATTTAAAACTAGGCATTAATAACTGAAAAACTGCACAAGAACCTTATCAAAAACTACTGCTTACATCATATAACTATTAATAGTTTTTAAGCTCAGAGCGCCACCATTACTGTACTGATAATGACGAAGACATATATATATATACATAGACTCCACATAGCGTATCAATGTATCAACACTCCAGTCTTTCTGTGTTGTTTTGTGTTTGTTTCTGACATTTGTCTTGTTCTGTTTCAGATTATGAGGCATTTTGAGCAGTTTGGATGCGGGCAGGTAAAGCAGATGGTGTGTAAGGACAGAGGCTCCATGCCGAAGCTCTTCTACCTCTTCCCCGGACTTTGAATAATCTGGGCTTTTGGATTTTTGGCATTTTTAAATTTTTGGCACTTTTAAATAAAGGACTTTTTTTTATCAGGGAAACTAAACCAGCAGAGATCCCGTCTACTAAGGTCGGCCAGTAATCAGCCAAGAATACAGCAATAATAATAGCCAGTATCGTTATAACCAAAGGTGTAAAAAGTATCTCCATTCATTACTATGTAGGTATAAGTACAGATACTAGGGTTTAATAAAATGCTTCTGTAGAAGTGCTTAAAAAAGTACTGATTTCAAAACTACTTAAAGAATAAGAAAAGCACTACCCTCCTCTGCCCAAAACACATTTTGTTCTAAAAGACAATATAACATAATGAATATAATGTAAAAATATTAAAATGTTAATGTTGATAATATAATTTGGGATGAACTAGGCTGTTCCCTGTTTCAGCTGCATATATGCCCCATTGAAAATGAATGTATTTTAGTAGAATGTAAAGTAGGGGTGTAACGTTATGTTTATTCTTTACAAACCATTACGGTACGGGGGTCAGGATTCGGGGGTCACTATTTGGTTCGTGCAAACGCATGCAGAATACACAGTACAGCCTATACGAGACTTGTCGAACTAATGAACGTAATGCAGAACTAATTTTCACGCGTGTGTTGCACCCAGCATTGCGCTGAAATTGTGCCCTGCCATAGCTTTCCAGTGAGAACGCAGGGTTAGGCACTCGTACTCTCTCTCTCCAGTAATATGCTTAGGAAACAATATGTGAATTTTAACCATAAGTTAAAGCAATGCTGTTGTTTTTGTTCTTTTTAAAGTGCCACAAACACAATTAGTTGTTTGTTCCAACAAGATCTAAAAGATGGAACCTCTCATGATGACAGTAGGAAAGTAGAAACATGCTGGTTTCAAGTATTTAATAAAAGAGCTCGAGCCCCGTTACAACATTCCATCCTAACTAAACATGATTATAATGAAGATTCATTCTTATTATGAAGATAAAAAAGAGGAGGCTATACAGAATAACCAGCCTCTTTATTTTTTCCACCAACTGAAAACGTAACGAAAACTTACCGAAAGCGTACTAAAAACTTACCGAAAAGGTACCGAAAACTTAACGAAAGAAGGCGAGCTGAAATGAAATAGGAGTAACAAGGCTTTTCTTAAAATGTAAGGAGTAAAAGGTTCAGATAATTGTGTGAAAATGTAAAAAAATTACTCCAGTAAAGTAAAGAAAACCAACATTTCTACTTAAGTAAAGTAGCAAATTATTTATTCACACCTTTGTCTCTGTGTATCAATTGTGTGTGTGTATAAAATATATATATATATATATATATATATATATATATATATATATATATATATGTTTTTATATTGGGTGTCATAAACAAATTACTTATCTATCAAAATCCAGCAGAATCGCCTGAGGGAAAAGGTAAAATATACGGCTAAATATAGAGCATCAGCTCTAGCCTGGGACACGAACAGTGAGACATGTTTTGCTTAGATTCACCATTAAAACACCAGTAAAGGATTAAGGGATGGTCAAACCAACAGTGCTCACCATATTTTCATTATCATTTCAGTGTCATTGTTTCATTCTCAGGGCTATTGCATCATTTTTTAAATCATTGTATCATTGTCTTTATTATACTCATTGTGTTATTTTCATTATCATTAAAAATATATAATTTTCATTATCATTGTGTCACTTTCATTATCATACTGATATAAAACGTAAACTTTTAATTAAAAAAAATAATCAATCAATCAATCAATCAACCTTTATTTTTACTCGGGAAAATATTGAGGGTGACCCTCATTTACACTTTGCTGAGCCTTTATAACATCAAAGGGACTGAAAACATTTAATAAAAAATTATAACGAATAAAATAATAAAAAAAAAATAAAAGTACTAATTTTAAATCAACATTTAATATATATGAATAACACATATATGTAAGAAAAAAATTACACAAAAAGTAAAAAAATATATAAAATAAGTAAAAAGATAATAGTACATATAAAAAAGTAAAATGTTAAGAATGATAAAAAAATGATTACGTGAATAATAGAACTAAGGACAAGAATGAAAATATAAAATATTAGAATGAAAAAAATAAAAGAAATAATAAATAAATAAAAATATATTAAATAAATTAAAAATTTAAATAAGAAAAATTAAACTAATAACAAAAACTCATTTAAACAATCACAGGCTTTGTGATGGTGATTAGAAACTAAAAGTTTAAAATAAAAAAATAAAACAACTTAAAACACAGGACACAACGCACAGAGTGGAGAAAATGTAAATATACTACATAATTGACATGCAAATACATGATAAAAATAATAATAATAATAATAATAACAACAGTAAACGTTGTAAGGAGTAACATGTTTAGGTTGTAAAGTCACGTTTGGTTGGATTTAACTAATAATAAACAAAAGTACAGAAAAAAAAATATTTTATTTTTGTGATTAACTGTAACTTATAAAGTCATTATAAAGGTGGGTTTTAATTCATTTTAGCAAAAGTTATTCACAGAATAACACAGAAGAACGTCAGTATCAGAAAAGAGTTTAAACAGTTTTCATTTTTATTATAAAACATGTTTAAATTGACTTGCACTGTGGCGCTGTATTTTTGAATGCTGAGGAAGAACGGATTTGAACTATTCCATTAAAGTTTGTACTCGTTATCATGATTTACTACAACCTGAGTACATTTCGCACCGGATTTCTCCTTTAATATGAATATTGGCGTTTTAATTCAGTGTTTTTCTGAAAGGGTGGAGTGTAGTTCAGTTAAAGAAATCTTTTATGAATAAATTACAGGAGTTAAATCAGTAGAATAGAATAGAATAGAATAGGTGAAGTTTACTGTTGTAATTTAAGAAAGTAGTGACGCGTCGTGCACAGGTGCAATGTGCGCACGCGCGCTGCAGCACCTGCGCACCCCACCCAGTAGTAGCAGCAGCAGCAGCGTGGATCTCACGCGCGCTCGTGCTGATCTGAGTCGTGTCCAGGTGCGCGCGGGATCTGCTGCTCGAGCTTCTGGAAGATCTGGACTCGGACCAGTTTGACAGGTTCACCGATATACTGACGTACTCCGGGCTCGAGCCGCGCGTGCGGCGGGGGGAGGTGGAGGGGCGGGGCCGCGGAGACATCGCGTGCCTTCTCATAGAACGCTTCACCGAGAAGCGCGCGCTGGAGATCACCCTGCAGATACTGAGGGACATCAGAGCCAATCAGACCGCGCGGCATATGGAGGAAGACTGTACAGGTGAGCTGGAGGGGGTGGGCGTCATTTATCACCTGTATACTCACCTGGATACACTCCTGTATACTCACCTCTATACTCACATATACACTGACCTGTACAGTGGCGGACTTAGCAATTTGGGGGCTCAAGGCGAATTTAGCTTGGGGGCCCATCAATAAAAAAAAATATTGATCAATAAAATACTAAAAATATTGAAAATGAATAAAAAATAATTAATATAAAATAAAAACTCATTTAAAACACAATCAAAAGCTATCTAACAGTGCGCAGAATAATATCAGTTTCAGTTAGTTTCAGTTTCAAATAATTGAAACAGCTCCCCAAAACCTCAACCTATCCTTTATATTTGACAATATTTGATTAACTTTACAGGTCCTCACTCATCTTAATTTATTTAACTAAACTGAGTTTTCAAATTATTTCTAGCCTCGCGCTGAACTCCTTAGTAACTAGTAAATATAACTGATTACTTTTTCAAAGTAAGGTGCCCAACACTGGTTGACAATGAGCAAGTTTCCCGACCCACAACGAGCAAGGCTATTTGCCTGAATAACATGAAATGTTTAAAATTAATACAGACATGTAGAAAAAAACGAAGACAAGCTGTAACCTAGATATAAATAATAATATAATAATAATAATATAATAATAATAAATAATATAATAATATGCCAATTAGGCATATTTATAGCAGTAGGGTATTTTAATTTTCATCCCTGACTCTAATTCATTTAAGTTATATACCTGATTTGATATTTTTCCATACAATCCCTGCTAAAGTTTTAGGTGAAGGAGACCCAAAGAAGGTCAGTGCATGTTTCTGGAAAAACAAAAAAGTGAGCGTGGCATCGCAATGGTTACCATCCATCGCGATGTTGGGTCATAAATGATGATATGGCACCTCCTCGTCCTCCTCCTCCACCAAAACATTCGGGTCCGGTGGTGCTGACACACTAAAAAAGCTTATCAGTTTTGGAAGAGCATCTGTTTTTAGTTTAGCCTCTTCCTTCTTTTTTCTTTTTTCGCTCACATCCCACTTGTACACTTAATTTCACCTTAATTCCGTCTTTCACAAGCAGCGCGTGTGCGTTCATGGCATGGCCACAAGGCATGGATGGAATATTCCATTTTAACACGAAAGAGGGGGTGTGGACGGAATCTGTATTTCTTTGTAATTTATTGTGTTGTCTTTGTTTCCATTTTAAACATACAAGAATCACCATTTATGAACTCACTATCTGTGAATTACTGTCCAAAGGGCCCCAATTACCAGCTGTAGGCCTATGGGAAGTTTGCAGCTAGTCATGGGGCCCCTACAGTGCGCTGCAGTGGGAGGGGCCCAAGGCAGTTGCCTAGCAATGCCTCTATGCAAAGACCGCCTCTGGACCTGTATTCCCACCTGTATTCTCATCTATATACTCACCTGTATACTCACCTGAATACTTACCTGTATTATCACCTGAATACTTACTTAATTTCTTAATCTTTATACTAACCTATATTCTCACCTGTATATTCATCTGTATTCTGACCTGTGTTCTAACCTATATTCTCACCTGTATTCTAACCTATATTCTCACCTGTATTCTCACCTATATTCTCACCTGTATACTCACCTGTATTCTAACCTATATTCTCACCTGTATTCTCACCTATATTCTCACCTGTATACTCACCTGTATTCTAACCTATATTCTCACCTGTATTCTCACCTATATTCTCACCTGTATACTCACCTGTATTCTAACCTATATTCTCACCTGTATACTCACCTATATTCTCACCTGTATACTCATCTGTATTATCACCTGAATACTTACCTGATTTCTCAACCTGTATACTCACCTGTATTCTCACCTGTATTCTCACCTATACTCTCCCCTGTATGCTCCACTGTGTTCTCACCTGTATACTCACTTGTATAGTCACCTATATACTCACATATATTCTCACCCGTATACTCACATATATACCCACCTGTATACTCTGGAAGAATAGAAGGATCACTGAAAAAATGGGTGGATAGATGTAATACCAAAAGGACAAATTTACTGATATATGGATGAATTACGGACAGACTAAAAGGATATAGGAAAGATACATGAAAAGATAGATAAATTGAAGGTTGGCTGGAGAGATGAACAGATGGATGGGTGGGTGGGTGGATGGATAAATGAATGGATAAATGGATACATGAATGAATAGATGAATAGATGGATTGCTGCTTGAAGGAATAGATGGATAGATGAACAGATGGATGGAAAGGGGAAAAAAATTCAATGGAATTTTAATAAAAAATAATGTAAAAATATTTTATTACAGCTAATTTCGTATTTTTTAGTTTGGAATAAGAAATCGTTGGGGTACTTGGCCTTTTGGAGAAAAAAAAAGAGTGCATATTGTGATGGCGATGCTGAAACGATACATTGTTCAGCCCTAGTCAACAGTGACTAAGGTAACTTGGCTCAAATCTTTTCAGCTCATTTTCTCTCTGGATGAATTTCTTATCAGATCTAGTTCACCCAGTGCTTCAGTCTCAAACTGAAAGTCCCAACGACCCTCAAACTCCTCCTCCAGAGGTTCCTCCAACTTCTCCACCCAACCACAACTCTACTCTCATTCACTGCAGCCAACAGTTTCAAGAGGAACTACTTAAAGAGAAAGGAAATGAGGTAGGTAGACCCAGAATCTTCTCAAAACTCTGGTAAAACAGTGTTTCAAGTATCAGGCAGTGATGTGTTATAACTTTCTATGAGGAGCTTCTGATATTCCACTGATATTGAACTATTCTGACAGGGGCTGATTATCTAGAACTGAGCATTTTACACCAGATTAATTAAAAGTAAAAAAAAAAACAGTTGTCAATAGTTTAGAGAAAACAGTGTTTGGTTCAATGTTAAATTTGAAAGTTTGTAAAGATATATGTGAAGTAAGTACCTACAGTTGCAAGAAAAGGTATGTCAGCCCTTTGGGATTACTTGGATTTCTGCATAATTTACTGCCTAAACTAACGCCATACAAAAAATTATATATTTTTGCATGATTTTATTGAATGCAACATGTTAACATTTACAGTGGGGGGGGGAGGGGTAATTACTGGTTGATCCTCCTTTGGCAGCAAAACCTCAACCAATCGTTTCCTGTAGCTGCAGATCAGACCCGCAGAACGGTCAGGAGGAATTCTGGATCATTCCTCTTCACTAAACTGTTTCAGTTCAGCTATAATATTATGGGATATCTGGTGTGAATCGCTCTCTTGAGGTCATGATGCTGCAGCATCTCAGTTGGGTTCAGGAGGTCAGGACTCTCCAGAAGGAGTATTAATTTATTTTCTTCTGTTGAAGTCGTTCGGTTGTTGATTTACTTCTATGTTTTGGGTCGTTGTCCTGTTGCATCATCCATCCTCTGTTGAGCTTCAGTTGGAGGACAGATGGTCTTAAGTTTTCCTGTAAAATGTTTTCTTGGTCAACTTGGGAATTTTAACCATTTTTTCGTTGATGGCGGCAATCAGTCCAGACCAGTCCAGAGGCAGCAAAGCAGCCCCAAACCATGATGCTCCCTCCACCATGTTTCACAAAGTCATTAGTCTAGGGGTTCACATACTTTTCCCACTCTGCACTGTGAATTTTAATGCGTTGTGTTCAATTAAACCATGCAAACATACATATGTTATTTTTTTGTGTGGTATTAGTTTAAGCAGACTGTGTTTGTCTATTGTTGAGACTTAGATGAAGATCAGAACACATTTAATGGCCAATTTATGCAGAAATCCAAGTAATCCAAAAGGGTTTACATACTTTTTCTTGCAACCGTATATATGTATTTCCTCAGATTTACCATGTTCTAGATAAAGGTGTGAGGAAGCGTTTGGCTCTGCTGATTAATAATGTGGAGTTTGATCGTGAGAACATGAGAAGGAAAGGAGCTCAGAAAGACGAGGAGAACATGGAGAAGCTGCTGAGAGCTCTGGACTACCACGTCATCAAACACTCCAACCTCTCCGGCAGGGTGAGATAATACAAATAATATATATATAATAATATGACTAAAGTTCATCTATTCTTGCTCATTTTAAACCACTATTGCAGAAAAATCTAGATGATCAGTGGCTGGTAGCAGTGGTGTGGGTTGTAACAATCTTCTAAAAAATTTCATTATGTTAAAAACATGTCCAAGTCAATCTAATCTACACTGCCTGGTTAAAAAAAAGTATACACTCTAATATTTGGTTGGAGCGCCTTAAGCTTTGATTGCAGCACACATTCACTGTAGCATTGTTTTAATAAGCTTCTGCAACGTCACAAGGTTTATTAAAATTCAGTGTTGCATTAATTTTTCAGCAAGATCTTGCAGCAGCATTGATGATGGTAGAGTCTGACCACTGCACAAAGTCTTTTCCAGCACATCCCGAAAATTCTCAATGAGGTTAAGATCTGGTCAAAATGTTTCAGGTCTTCAATTTCCCTCATCCAACATGTCGAATTGTAGACTTAAACTTATACACTTCATCTTCAGTATGGTCTTATTCTTGCAAACTGCAAACCTATGCTAGGTTATGAAGAACAATGAAGGTGATATCTGGATAAAGATGAATCCCAAGACAATGATCCCAAAAGCAGTTTCCAATTTGGATGGTATTCAAATCAGACATTTTTGATAAGAGATTGTGCATCCTCACAAGCCATTGAGAGTCCAAACGCAGGTACATCATTGAAGCCTGGGGCTTCCAGACACTCTCTTCACCAGGTCCCCTGGGAATTGCCCCCTCACTTCACCCGGGCTTTGTCTCCTCTAGTCACCTGGCAACTGCCTTCTATTCTCAACTGGCAACTGCCTCCTCTTCTCAACCAAGAAGCAACATTTTCTACACACCCGGCAAGTGCCTTCTAGCCTCACCCACCAACTGCCTCCTCAACTGGAGCTTTCCGGCCACACTTTCCCCCTTAGTTCTCATGGGATTGCCTCCTCTTTGCTCCTGGACATTGTCTCCTCTATTCACCTGACAACTATCTCCTCTCTCTGACAACTGCCTCCTATCCTCAACTGGCAACTGCCTCCTATCCTTAACAAAGGAGCAACATTACATACACACCTGGCAATTGCCTCCAATCCTCACCTGGAAACTGCCTCCTATCTTTGCCTGGCAACTGCCTCCTATCCTCACCTGGCAACTGCCTTTTGTTCTCACCTGGCAACTGCCTCGATTCCTCACCTAGCAACTGCCTCCTATCTTCACTTGGCAACTGCCTCCTATCTTCACCTGGCAACTGCCTCCAATTCTCACTGGCAACTGCCTCCTATTCTCACCTGGCAACTGCCTCCTATTCTCACCTGGCAACTGCCTCCTATCTTCACCTGGCAACTGCCTCCAATTCTCACTGGCAACTGCCTTTTATTCTCACCTTGCAACTGCCTTCTATTCTCACCTGGCAACTGCATCCTCTTTTTGCAGAGCAACTGCCTCCTATCCTCACCTGGCAAAAGCCTTCTCGTTTTGTCGGACAACTACCTCCTCTCCTTGCCTGGTGACTGTCTCTTATCTTCACTTGGCAACTGCCCCTGTGCTCACCCGGCAACTGCCTCCTACCCTTGCCTGACAAGTGCCTTTTATCCTTACCTGGAAAGTGCCTCCTATCCTTACCTGGCAACTACCTCCTCTCCTTGCCTGGTGACTGCCTCCTAGCCTCACCTGGCAACTGCCTTCTCTCCTCTCCTGGCAACTGCTTCCTCTTCTATGCATCCTCACAAGTCACTGCGTACCCAGATTCAGGTACATCAGGATGTGGCCTGAAGCTTTCCAGCCACTTTCTCCACTAGTTCACCAGGGAATTGCCTCATCTTCTCACCTGGACATTGTCTTCTCTATTCATCTGTCTCTTATTTTCACCTGGCAACTACCTCCTATGCACACCTGGCAAATGCCTTCTATCCTCACCTTGCAAATGCCTCCTGACCTTACCTAGCAACTACCTTCTCTCCTCTAAACACCTCATAACGGCCTCCTCAGAGTCACTAACTGCTAACTGCAAGGCATGGTAGAACTTCAACTGGTGATTCTTCGACAAGTAAATTCCTGCCAGTTATTTGTCAAAGTCGAGTGTTTGAAGCTAACGTGAGAATCACCTTAAGAATAATGTCCATTACTTTAATTTATATTCAGAGAGTTAGCAACGGTAGCATAGTTAGCACAGAGCAAGTCTACTGACCATAACTCCACCAGTAATGACTAAAACTGTTTATTTCTACAGGAAATGGATGAGGCGATAAGGAGCTTTGCTGGACGTAGTGAGCACGCTAAATCAGACAGCACCTTCGTGGTCATAATGTCTCACGGACAGAGAGACAAAATTTTAGGGATCCATCACGGACCAGACAACCCTGACGACTTCCTTCCTGTGGACAATATCTTCACCCACCTGAACACGGCGAACTGCCCGGCTCTGCTCAACAAACCAAAGGTCATCCTGATTCAGGCCTGCAGAGGAGGTGATGCTAATATCTGTATTATTATAGACTGTAAGAGACTGTAGCTCCGCCTCCTCAGCATATAATATCACAATACCTACATTTAGAGTGCTTTTAATATACAGTGGCATGAAAAGTATTTGCCCCCCTACAGATTTATTTTGTTTTTGCTTTT
Source organism: Astyanax mexicanus (assembly GCF_023375975.1). Classification (NCBI taxonomy): domain Eukaryota; kingdom Metazoa; phylum Chordata; class Actinopteri; order Characiformes; family Acestrorhamphidae; genus Astyanax; species Astyanax mexicanus. The sequence goes on along the minus strand of NC_064408.1, from coordinate 128,924,722 downwards.
TTTCTCATACTGATATTTAAAAATTATCAAACAAACTTTAATATGAGACAACAATAACATGAATAAATGTAAAAAGCACTTTTTAAATTATACATTTATTATAAAGGAAACAAACTACCCAAACCAATGTAGCCCTGTGTGAAAAGTGTTTAAATTCAGACACATTAAAGGGTTTTCCAGCATGAACAGCATGTTAAATGTTGTTCTGGGTTCTTTTGGGACCAACCACATCCAACAGGATTAACTGTGGACGCTGTAAGAGGAAGCTATCTGAAAGTGGTCTGATTGTGGTCTAAAAGCAGGTGTTTCAGTTTCGTTGTCCAACCCCTGTATGTATCATTTGTTTCTCTTCGTACATTTAGAATATAAACTATTCCATAAACCATTCGATTACAATGAGGAGAGTCATTATTAACAGCTTAAAGATTGTATTAATTATAATGTACTTTATGTAATACTTTCTGTTCTGTCAGTGTTGCACCCGTATTTTCCGATGTCAAGATAGCAACACACGAGAAACTTACCTGAACACACTTAGTCCAATCCTGCTGGAAAATGAAAATCCGCATCTCCATAAAAGTTGTCAGCAGCAGAGGGAAGCTGTAAGATATGAAGTGCTGTAAGATTTTGTGGGAAAACAAAACTGCACTGACTTTAGACTTGATAATAAAACACAGTGGATCAACACCAGCAGATGACAGACATGTCTCTCCAAAGCATCACTGATTGGTGGAAACTTCACACTAGACCTCGAGCAGTTTGGACTGTGTGTCTCTCCACTCTTCCTCCAGACTCTGCTCCCTTGATTTCCTTTAAATGAAATGATACATTTACTGATGATCAGTGATGGTTTGGAGAGACATGTCATCTGTGTTAGGGCTCAGCCAGTTCCCGCAGCGGCCACCAGAGGCCGCCATAAACCCACCAAGGTGGTAAGAAGGGAACCGGCTGAGAGTTCATTAGAACAGGGATCATTAAGGCCACCTGAAGCCAATAACGCCTCATCAGCCTCAGCTGTGGTACCGTCTTTAAAAAGGAGAGCTTCCAGCAGACTGATGTCGCAGACTTCATGCCCTGTGACCGGTAAACGGTAGCTCCACGGAGCAAAGCTGAAAAGAAAAAATAAAAGAAAGCCTGCAAGGTTGAAAAGAAAAGAAATAAAAGAGAGCTTGCCAAGCTGAGAGAAAAAAAAAAAGAAAGCTTGCAAAGCTGAAAAGAAAAAATATATAAAAGAAGAAAGCCTGCGAGGCTGAAAAGAAAGAAAAAAAAAAATAAAGCCTGCAAGGCTGAAAAGAAAAGAAATAAAAGAAAGCTTGCAAAGCTGAAAAGAAAGAATAAATAAATATATAAAAGAAGAAAGCATGCAAGGCTGAAAAGAAATAAAAGAAAGTTTGCAAGGCTGAAAAGAAAGAATAAATAAATATATAAAAGAAGAAAGCCTGCAAGGCTGAAAAGGGAAAAAGAAAAGGAAGAAAAGAAAACAAAATAAGAGATCAGAAAATAAAAGAAAGCTTGCAAGGCAAGAAAGAAAAGATAAGGGAAAGCCTGCAAGGCTGAGGAGAAAAGAAAATAATTTTATTTTTCTGTTTCTATTTCTGTCTTTATTTTATTTCAAACAGAGGCATTATTTAGTTAGCTTTGTTGCGCCGAAAGGGCATTCTCTTGTTTATTTTCCCCTTTTTCTTTTGTGCACACACAATTATAGTAAAACCCTTTTCGTTATATCTCTGCACTTGGCTCCTCCCACACCCCTACCATGACAATCTGCTGGTGTTGATCCACTGTTGCTCTAGTACACTGCATATAAGATAATATGATACGATAAATTAGACGTATACAGTAAATTAAACACTGCTTATATATTCATTAATGATATATTTAGGGTCTGCAGTTTTTCAGTATTTAAGTATAATGTGCTCCTGTGTTACTGTTGCAGGTGATGAGGCGGTTTGAGAATTTTCCGCACTTTAGGCAGATGGCGTCTAAAGATCGGATTTCTCTCTCCAAGTTATTCTACCTTTTCCCGGGGCTCTGAGAGAACCAATCAACAGACACCAGCCTGCTCATCATTCTGTTCTACTCATATCTAATACCTGTTATAATCATATAAAGATATTACAAGATGTAAAAACGATTAAAGGTCTCCTTCCGCTAAAATCCACTTTCTTTCTTGTTGTTTGTGGAATACAGCTACATGATGAAACTCTTCCTCATTGTCTGCAGCAGCTAGTAAAAGAGAACCCTCAGAAATGCGAGTTGATCAGAGAGACGTTAGGGTTGTAGCGGTTAGGAATTGATCTTCCACAGTTACTTAAAAACTCTGCAGGTGATGTTAATTGAGAGTTTTTTTTAAAACCTGATGAACTGAGATGGTGATTTGAGGTGATTTAATTGGGAGGAGCTGGAGCTTCACAGCGTGAAGGAAAAGCAGCAACTATTGTTCAGCACCTCCAGAAACTCCTTCCTTCAAGATGCTGAGAAGACTATTCCAGGTGATTCTACATCTAAATGTGATACTTAGAAGAATCTAAAGTATAAAACAGATTTTATAAAAAAATAATTCTGCATGTTTTCCTGTGTAGATTTAATATAGTCTTCAAAATTCTTCAACTTACAATGTAAATAAAAATCATAAAAAGAACGAAAAAACACTCTAGAATACACATTAGAATTATAATACAATGATGCTCACTATCTCTCTCTCTATCTCTTCACAATTAAATTAAATTTCTCATTTTTTGATTGATCTTATTACTAAAAACACAAGTACTACGTACTAAATCACCACCTAAAGTGCAGAATAAAAAAAACATCAATAAAATCATAAAAAGTTAAAATAATTTGTAGTGGAAGTGATAAAATAACACATGCGGTGCTGCATTAACCTCCAAGAACCTGGACTTTTCATTTCTCCTAGCTAGTTAGGATAAGTAAGACCTATCAATCAGGTATAAAATCTAAACTAACTTTGTCTTTGTACAGGAAGTCATTTTTGCAAAAAAAAAAACAAAAAAAAAACAATGTCCTTATATGGGGACAGTAGTTTATTAATCTTTTATTTTTTATTCTTATTATTGATATTTCTTTCTTTCTTTTTTAAATGCATGCCATATAAAGCTTGGGATGTTATTCTACACAAATAAAGTAGGTTTAAACATAATATTTGGTCAGAATTTACCCCATGTTTCTGGACTGGCTGGTGAAACTTTTGACTGGGATTCCCATCATCAGTGCAATGTTGTCATATGACAAGAAGATATGATATATGCAATGCATTTATATGAGGCCAAAGGATCAATTGAAATAAATAATTTGGATGGTTTTATGGATTTAGGGCTGACCTGAATAAATACCTATACAACTACTGTATATTAGTACAATACCTGTACTACTGAATTATCATCGCAGTACTGAAAACTAGTTAGCTCTCCATATGATTTGTTTTAAATCATCACTACCAAAATAACACATGAAAACACCCAAATTCCTGAATTTATATATATATATATATATATATATATATATATATACACTGTCAATGACTGCAATAGTGAAACCATGGCTCCCTCTACTGGTCTTAATAGTTTCTGCACATCTTTAGACCATTTGCTTTAGCCAAATAAACAAGAACTGAAACACTGATACTGAAACACTACTGTAATCCTATACTACTGAATTACCAGTGACAGTACTGAATTAATGCCACCAATAAGTAAATGAACTCTAAAAGTACTGATATAACAGTACAAAGTAATAAATGAATGTATGTGCTATACAATTGGCATTGGCAATACTGAATTTCTAAAATAAGACCTGCAGCACTGAATAAATACTTTTATTCAGTACTGTTAAACGTGGAAATGCTGAAATAACACCTACAGAACTAGTAATTAGCATAGGCATTCCTTAAATGAAACACTGAAAAACTCAAATAACACGAATACTAAACTATCCTACATTGGTAAAAATTACACTGCAAGTACTGAAAACCAAGAGTAATGAACCAATACCAGTCCTGCATAAATTAGCACTGACAATATTGAAATAACACATATGTACAGTACTGAAATGTACTACTAAATCAGAACTACCAATGCAGAAACAACACCTGCAGTAGTGAATTGTTATATGTACTACTAAATTAGCACAGTGCTTAATAATTATATACATAATAAAATTTGAACCTACAGTACCGCATTACCTAGAGTACATTGTTTGCGCTGACAATATTTAAATAACAAAATAACACATACAATACTGAATTACCGCATACAGTACTGAATTTACACTATCAATACTGAATTACCGCATACAGTACTGAATTTACACTATCAATACTGAATTACCGCCTACAGTACTGAATTGACACTAACAATACTGAATTACCGCCTACAGTACTTAATTGACACTATCAATACTGGAATAACACCTACAGTACTGAATGAATACCCATACTAATTTATTTGCACTAAGAATACTGAAAAAGTACTGCAGTACGAGTACCAGTCGTAAACCTGTATTTCGAGGTTTGATGTTTAGAGTTTGAAGAATGAAGTTGGACATTTACAGATCGAACTTTGGAGTTTGGTGTATGAAGTTGGAGATTATAGACATTTGAGTTTGAAATCTGCTGTTAAAATTAGGTGTTTGAAGTGTAGAATTTGTAGATTATGGTTTTAAATTTTGGTGTTTGACATTTGGAGTTGGAAGTTTGAATTACAGAATTTGTAGTTAGAAATTCTGTAAAATCTGTAGAAATTCATCAGTTTTTAACATTATGAAATTGAAGCATGGTGTATGGAGTTGAAAGACTGTAGTAGGAGTTTGGGTGTTTGAAGATTGTAGTTGGAAGTTTGTTTTTTTAGTGATTGGGTTCTGGAGTTTGAAGATTGTATTTGGAAGTTGGGTGTTTGAAGATGGTAGTATGAAGATGGATGTTTGAAAATTGGGGTCTGGAGTTTGAAGATAGTAGTTGGAAATTTGGTGTTCGAAAATTGCAGTTGGAAGTTTGTTGTTAAAAGCTTGTTTAAAGCTTGTTTGAAGATGGTAGTTGGAAATTTGATGTTTGAAAATTGGGGTCTGTAGTTTAAAGATTGTACTTCGAAGTTTGGTGTTTGAAGATTGGGGTCTGAAGTTTAAAGATTGTGCTTTGAGGTTTGGTGTTTGAAGACTGGGGTCTGGAGTTTGAAGATTGCAGTTTGATGTTTGAAGATTGGGGTCTGGAGTTTAAAGTTTGTAGTTGGGAGTGTTTTAGTTTTGGAATTTTAACGTTTGCTGTTTAAAGTTTAAAATTTGAGGTTTGCCATTTGAAGCTTGCTGTTTGAATTTTTGAGTTTAAAGTTTAAAATACGAGGTTTTAAGTTTTGTATTTGGAGTGTGGAGGTTGGAGGTGTAGTTGGGAGGGCGGACAGAAGCCTTGGGCTGTTCTTCCTGAACTTCCTGGAAGAGTCACGTCTCCAGGACCTACAGAAGGTAGTTCTCGGTCTCCGGTGCGGTCGCTCGTGCTGCTCTGAAAAATGTTCAAGACCATGTTCGACCTGCTGGAAGGAGCTCTGGAGGACCTGGGCGCGGAGAAGTTTAAGAAGTTCATCAGTAAGATGACGGACCCTGGGCTCGAGACGCGCGTGGCGAAGGGCGCCGTGGAGGGGAAGGACTTCGGGGACATCGCGAACCTCCTGATAGAGCACTTCACCGAGAGTCGCGCGCTGGAGATCACCCTGCAGATACTGAGGAACATCAAAGCGAATCAGACCGCGGAGAATCTAGAAAAAGAAGCTGCAGGTAAGGAGGAGTAGAGGGGCTTCATTAATCACCTTTATAACCTTTATATTCACCTGAGAGACCGACACCGCGAGCCAGGGTCCCGAGCACCTTCCACTAACCGGTTTTAGTTTCACTTTCAACTGAACACGCGCCCTCTACTAACCCTCTACTGATTAAAATTTTCTGAGACGCGGATTTTTGGGTTCTCATTGGCTGTAAGCCATAATCATCAACAATAAAAAAACAAACGCTTAAAATAGATCACTCTGTCTGTAATAATTGTAAATTTCTAAAAGTTTAAATACATTTAAACTTTTAATATATAACCACCTTCAGACAGCCTGTAATTTTATGTTTGACCTTTTAGCCATTTTATTTCATTTATTTTATTCATAGCATCATTTTATTTATTTATTACTGGTTTTATTTTTGGCCATTTACCTTTTTATTTCATTTATTTAGTTTAAATTATATACGTTTTTTTACTTATTATTGTGAATTTATTAGTGTGAGTTTCACATTTTGTACTGAGTTACTGAAATACAGTAACGTTTCAGTGATATTCTAATTTTTTGACAGGCACTAGAATTTTATTGGTAAAAAATATGTAAACTCTGTAAAATGATATAAATTGATTATGTAATTCTGATATTGTTATGTATCCAGAATCGACAGAACTTCCGTGTAATTAATGTATTTAATTGTTTTATGTTTTTTATTCTATAGCTAATGGATTCTCGCCGTCTGCCTGATCAGGTGAGTAAATACTCCACTTACATTTACAAACAAGCTGAATTGCTGGATTCAAAATATCCCAAGTTAAATCAATCTGGCATTATTAAACACAGTGGATCAACACCAGCAGATGACATGTCTCTCCAAACCATCTCTCTGCTCCCTTGATTTACAAATAAAATGTAAAATTTACTGATGATCAGTGATGGTTTGGAGAGATATCTGCTGGTGTTGATCCACTGTGTTTTATTATCAAGTCTAAAGTCAGTGCCGTTTTGTTTTCCCACAAAATCTCACAGCACTTCATGCTTCCCTCTGCTGCTGACAACTTTTATAGAGATGTGGATTTCTTTTTCCAGCAGGACTTGGCACAGTGCCCGCACTGCCAAAAGTCTTATATAATAATCTTGTATAATTATATAATATTCTTATTGTCTCAGACACTGATTTTTGAGTTTTCATTGGCTGTAAACCATAAACAATCATCAACAATAAAAGAAAAGAACACTTAAAATAGATCACTCTGTGTTTAATACAGCTACAGTTGTGGTCAAAAGTTTACATACACTTGTAAAAAAACATAATGTTATGGCTGTCTTGAGTTTTCAATAAGTTCTACAACTCTTATTTTTCTGTGATAGAGTGATCGGAACACATACATGTTTGTCACAAAAAGCAGTCATAAAATTTGGTTCTTTCATAAATTTATTATGGGTCTGCTGAAAATGTCACCAAATCTGCTGGGTCAAAAATATACATACAGCAACATTAGTATTTGGTTACATGTCCCTTGGCCATTTTCACGGCAACTAGGCGCTTTTGGTAGCCATCCACAAGCTCCTGGCAAGCTTCAGGTCGAATGTTTGACCACTCTTCTTGACAGAATTGGTGCAGTTCAGCTAAATGTGATGGTTTTCTTGCATGAACCCGTTTCTTTAGCACTGTCCACATGTTCTCAATGGGGTTTAAGTCAGGACTTTGGGAAGGCCATTCTAAAACCTTAATTCTAGCCTGGTTTAGCCATTCCTTTACCACTTTTGATGTGTGTTTTGGGTCATTGTCTTGTTGGAACACCCAACTGCGCCCAAGACCCAACCTTCGGGCTGATGGTTTTAAGTTTTCCTGCAGAATTTGGAGGTAATCCTCCTTCTTCATTATCCCATTTACTTTCTGCAAAGAACCAGTTCCACTGGCAGCAAAACATCCCCAGAGCATAATACTACCACCACCATGCTTGACAGTAGGCATGGTGTTCCTGGGATTAAAGGCCTCACCTTTTCTCCTCCAAACATATTGCTGGGTGTTGTGGCCAAACAGCTCAATTTTTGTTTCGTCTGACCAGAGAACTTTCCTCCAGAAGGTTTTATCTTTGTCCATGTGATCAGCAGCAAACTTCAGCCGAGTCTTAAGGTGCCTTTTCTGGAGCAAGGGCTTCTTTCTTGCACGGCAGCCTCTCAGTCCATGGCGATGTAAAACACGCTTGACTGTGGAGACTGACACCTGTGTTCCATCAGCTTCCAAATCCTTGCAGACCTGCTTCTTGGTGATTCTTGGTTGACTCTTGACCATCCTGACCAATCTCCTCTCGGCAGCATGTGATAGCTTGCGTTTTCTTCCTGATCGTGGCAGTGACACAACTGTTCCATGCACTTTATACTTGCGTATAATTGTCTGCACAGTTGCTCTTAGGACCTGTAGCTGCTTTGAAATGGCTCCAAGTGACTTCCCTGACTTGTTCAAGTCAATAATTCGCTTTTTCAGATCCACACTGAGTTCCTTTGACTTTCCCATTGTAGCTTTTGTAGCTGAGTCTAATCACTGGGTCAAATGAGCCCTATTTAAATGGGCTCATGAGAAGTCAACAGCTGTAGTCAATCAGAATCACTTACAAGAAGTGAAGAGGCCATGACATGAAGCTAATTTGATTGACACAACTCGCTACATCACCAAAATTGACAAATTTTGTTGCTGTATGTATATTTTTGACCCAGCAGATTTGGTGACATTTTCAGCAGACCCATAATAAATTTATGAAAGAACCAAATTTTATGACTGTTTTTTGTGACAAACATGTATGTGTTCCGATCACTCTATCACAGAAAAATAAGAGTTGTAGAACTTATTGAAAACTCAAGACAGCCATAACATTATGTTTTTTTACAAGTGTATGTAAACTTTTGACCACAACTGTATATAATATATGAGTTTCACATTTCCAACTGAATTACTGAAATAAAGTAACTTTTTAATGAAAGCTACTTATGTATTCACCGATCAAAAATAACATTAGTGATATAATTAGGGTCTGCAGTTTTTCAGTATCTGTTGTAAGCGTTGAGTATAATGTGCTCCTGTGTTACTGTTGCAGGTGATGAGGCGGTTTGAGAATTTTCCGCACTTTAGGCAGATGGCGTCTAAAGATCGGATTTCTGTCTCCAAGTTATTCTACCTTTTCCCGGGGCTCTGAGAGAACCAATCAACCGACACCAGCCTGCTCATCATTCTGCTCTACTGACATTTAAAACCTGTTATAATAATGTTCCATACTTTACATTTGCATTCTTATTGAATATTTTTCTGAATTTTTATCTTTATTTCTTTTTTTAATTCATTTTCTACATTGCAGATTAAATTTAAATATGTAAAAACGATTAAAGTCTCCTTCTGCTAAAATCTTTTTTTGTCTTGTTTTTTTTTAGTACAGTGGGTCTCTCTGAGTTGTTTATGATGCTGCACATGATGAAACTCTTCCTCAACCTCTTCCTCATTTTCTGCAGCAGCTAGTAAAAGAAAATCCTCAGAAATACGAGTCGATCAGTACCTGTACTACTGAATTATTGTCACAGTACTGAAAACTAGTTAGCTCTCCATATGATTGGTTTTAAACCAACACTACTGGAATAACACATGAAAACACCTAAATTACTGAATTATTATATATTGTCATTGACTGCAATAGTGAAACAATGGCTCCCTCTACTGGTCTTAATAGTTTCTGCACATCTTTAGACCATTTGCGTTAGCCAATCAACTAGAACTGAAACACTGATACTGAAACACTGAAACAATACTGTAATAATAACCACTGAATACCTATACTACTAAATTACCACTGACAGTACTGAATTACTGAATTTTAGTACTGATTTAGCACTGACAATTCTAAAAAGTACTGCAGTACTAAATTAGCACAAGTATTTCTTAAATAAAGCTTATGTACAGTAATGAATGAAAACATACTATATATACTAAACCTGACAAAACTAAAATAACAGTAATGAACTAATACCAGTCTTACATAAATTATTTACCACTGACAATATTGAAATAACACATATGTACAGTACTAAATTGCACTTAAGAATCAACACTATCAATGCAGAAACAACCCCTGCAGTAGTGTATTGTTATCTGTACTATTAATTAGCACAGTACTTAAAATATAAATATATACATAATGAAATTGGAACCTACAGTACTGAAAGAATAACCATACTACTTTATTTGCACTAAGAATACTGAAATAGTACTTGATTAGGACTACAGTACAGAACAAGAAGACTTCTTTCAGAGCAGAACAAGCACCAGTCTTACACATGTATTTCAAGGTTTGATGTTTAGTCAAGTCAGTTAAAAAAACACAGAAAACTGGACATAAAAGAACCAATAAAAATACTATCAATAAAAACCATCATAAAAAAGAACCTGATGACAGGACAGATTTGACCAAGACAAAACGGACAACTAACAGCATAAACCACTCAGGACTCAAATGCCTGGGAGAATAGATTGGAATTAAAACTATCATTTGTGGCTGATTCCTGTATAAAAAGTGAAAGATTATTCCAAAGTTTTGGAGCCTTTGAGTCACCTTTGAACTTCAGCCAAGAGCGAGGACACACATCTAAACACAACTGTTTAGAGAAGCGTAAAACAAGAGGGGTCGAGCATAGGTGAAGAAGAGGCCAGAAAAATTATGAAGAGCTTTAAAAACCAAAAGTAAAACTTTAAATTCAACTCTGTATTTTAATGAAAGCCAATGCATAGAAGCCAATACAGAGGTGATATTTTCCCTTTTTTTGCCACCAGTCAGGAGCCGAGCAGCTGCATTTTCGACCAACTGTAGACGTGAAAGGCTCGACTGACTGATGCCCAGCTACAGTGAGTTGCAGTAGTCGATGCGGGACGTAATAAAAGCATAAGCAGGTCCTTAAAAGACAGGATACTTTTGAGCTTAGCTTTGTTGCTAAGCTTATAGAAACTTCCTCTAACAGCTGGGCTGATTTTTTTCTCAGAGTTTAGGTTTTGTGTCGAAGATGAAACCAAGGTTCCTTACATGGGCATGCATGATGGTATTCGAAGGCCCATTCGAAGGATCATTGGCTATAAAACTAACCGAAGAATCAGGATTTCCAAAGATAAAAATGTCAGTTTTGTCTTGGATTAAGTTAAGGAAATTCTTAGACATACAACATTCAACATCCTTCAAACTATCAAAGTGGAATATGTTATTGTACTTCTGGAAGATAGACATAAGAGGGAGCACATATAGAGAAAAAAGAATAGGTCCCAGAATGAACCCCTGGGGAACACCACAAGAAATACGTGCTGGAGAAGAAGAAAAAGACTGACCCATCTTAACAGAGAAAGTTCAGTTTTCTAAACATGAGGCAAACCACTTTAATGCTTCCTCCTGAATGCTAACATCATACTTCAGACAATCTAGCAATATGGTATGGTCGATAGTGTCAAAGAATACCACAACTTCCAAATCCACAGCTAGAAGTAAGTCATTTAGAACGGTTAGAAGAGCAGATGATGCATGATGAACTCTTAAACCTGACTGAAACTTGTTCTGAAGGTTAAATCCATTTGGAAAAGAATACAGTTGATGAAAGACAACTTTTCCTAAGACTTTTCCCAAGAAAGGAAGCTTTAAAAGTGGTCTAAAATTGGAGAGTGTTGGATCTAGGCCAGAGTTTTTCAGAAGAGGCTGAACAACTGCATGTTCTAAAAAGAGGAAGGGACAACATTACTGGAAAGACTGCGATTCACTATAGACTGAATGCTTGGACCAAAGAAAACAGAACGTCTTTAAGAAACGATGTAGGAAATGCATACAGACAGCAGTTGGAAGTAGTTGGCTTCATATGCAGAATTAGCTCAGTCAGGTCCAACAATTACTTCAATTTAGGAGTTTCGAGTTTGAAGAATGAAGTTTGACATTTGGAATCTGAACTTTGGAGTTGGATGAAGTTGGAGATTATAAACATTTGAGTTTGAAGATTGAAGTTTGTGGTTTGACATTTTAAGCTTGATGTTTGAATTTTTGAGTTTAAAGTTTAAAATACGAGGTTTTAAGTTTGGTATTTGGAGTGTGGAGGTTGGAGTTGCAGTTGGGAGGGCGGACAGAAGCATTGGGCTGTTCTTTCTAAACTTCCTGGAAGAGTCACGCCTCCAGGAACTACAGACGGTTGTTCTCGGTCTCCGGTGCGGTCGCTCGTGCTGCTCTGAAAAATGGCCAAGACCATGTTCGACCTGCTGGAAGGAGCTCTGGAGGACCTGGGTTTTGAGAAGTTTAAGAAGTTCATCAGTAAGATGACGGACCCCGGGCTCGAGACGCGCGTCGCAAAGGGCGCCGTGGAGGAGAAGGACTGCGGGGACATCGCGAACCTCCTGATAGAACACTTCACCGAGAGTCGCGCGCTGGAGATCACCCTGCAGATAATGAGGAACATCAAAGCGAATCAGACCGCGGAGAATCTAGAAAAAGAAGCTGCAGGTAAGGAGGAGTAGAGGGGCTTCATTAATCACCTTTATAACCTTTATATTCATCTGAGAGACCGACAGCGCGAGCCAGGGTCCCGAGCACCTTCCACTAACCGGTTTTAGTTTCACTTTCAACTGAACACGCGCCCTCTGCTGACTAGCGCTGCAACTAATGATTATTTTGGTAGGCGACTAATCTGATTATCATTATTTCGATTAGTCGTAATCTCTTAAAACAACAGAAAAACAGCTAAACATGAGATTTAAAAGGCATTTAAATATATGGATGCTGTTTAAACGTGGAGAGTACTGATATACCTGAGATCAAGTTTCTTCTGTCCCCAGCACTTTGTGTAACACATTTTAATAATCAACATTGTCGATTATATCGACTAATTGTTGCAGCCCTACTAATGATATAAACCACATCTAAACTGCTGACTTTAGACTTGATAATAAATCACAGTGGATCAACACCAGCAGATGACATGTCTCTCCAAACCATCACTGATTGGTGGAAACTTCACACTAGACCTCGAGCAGTTTGGACTGTGTGTCTCTCCACTCTTCCTCCAGACTCTTGATCCCTTAATTTACAAATAAAATGTAAAATGTACTGATGATCAGTGATGGTTTGGAGAGACATGTCATCTGCTGCTGTTGATCCACTGTGTTTTATTATCAAGTCTAAAGTCAGTGCAGTTTTGTTTTCCCACAAAATCTTACAGCACTTCATATCTTACAGCTTCCCTCTGCTACTGACAACTTTTATGAAGATATGGATTTCATTTTCCAGCAGGACTTGGCACACTGCCCACACTGTCAAAAGTACCAATTGGTCTTATATAATATTCTAATTTTCTGAGGGTTGGCACATTATTTTTTGGGTTTCATTATATAACTTTAACTTTAAGTTAAGTTTTTTCTTTTACCTTTTTCTTTTGATTTACCAAATTTTATGTTTGACCTTTTAGCGCTTTTATTTTAGTTATTTAATTCATTCCATAAATTAATTTATTTCATTAGTGTTTTTATTTTTGGCCTTTTACTTTTTTATTTCATTTATTTGGTCTTTTTATTTTTTCATATACATGTTTTAACAATTATTTATTTCACATTTACTTTTTTAGAATTGTGAGAATTGCGAGTGTGAGTTTCATATTTTATAACTAAATTACTAAAATAAAGTAACTTTTCAATGATATTCAATCTTTTGGACAGGCACTAGAATTGTATTGTTAAATAATATGTAAACTATGTAAAATTATGTAAAATAATTATGTAATTCTGATATTGTTATGTATCCAGAACTATCTTGTTATATCTACAGAACTTCAGTGAAATTAATGTATTTAATTGTTTTATGTTTTTTATTTTTTAGCTAATGGATTCTCGCCGTCTGCTGGAGCAGGTGAGTAAATACTCCACTTACATTTACAAACAAGCAGAATTGCTGGCTTCAGAATATCCCAAGTTAAATCAATCTGGCAACCCAGTGCTTGTTCCAACAGCTACGGCTAAAGTTTATATAGTTTACATTAATAATTGTACCGACTAAAAGCACAACCAGTGTGATTATTATTCTCATATTGGTGGTTTAACTTGTTTGAGCCGATGTAAATTAAATCTGAATATCTGTTAAATGTATTTACATACGTTTAAAATGATTTTAGGCATACATTTTGAATTTTTAAAATTGCTATATTATATTTTATAATACACTACTTTTAAACAATTTTTTAGTTTGAAAAACAGGATATTAAATGAAATGATTCTGCTGTATTTTTACTGTGTATCTGTAGCTATGAAACTTCTTTATGTCATGTTAAATATCTATAATATGCTAATCACAGATTCTTCAGAATTTGGATAAAACAAGTTTTAATTTAGAAAAGAAAAAGTTACGTTTTAATATTCTAAAAAACTTTGTTTTTAGTCAACACCATCAGACACAATAAAGAGCTTTTTCTTTTGCTTATTTATTGGGTTTAATATATATTTACAGTTTTTAATTTTTTCTTATTACACACATACATTAACTGGAAAAAACTAAGAGATCACTTCAGTTTCTGAATCAGTTTCTCTGATTTTACTATTTATAGGATTATGTTTGAGTAAAATGAACATTGTTGTTTTATTCTATAAACTACAGACAACATTTCTCCCAAATTCCAAATAAAAATATTCTCATTTAGAGCATTTATTTACAGAAAATGAGAAATGTCTGAAATAACAAAAAAAAAAAAATATGCAGAGCTTTCAGACCTCAAATAATACAAAGAAAACAAGTTCATATTCATAAAGTTTTAAGAGTTCAGAAATCAATATTTGGTGGAATAACTCTGGTTGGTTTTTAATCACAGTTTTTTCATACATCTTGGCATCATAACTTTATGCTGCTTTACTTCAAGCAGTTCAGTTTGGTGGTTTGATGGTTTTTGATCATCCATCTTCCTCTTGATTATATTCCAGAGGTTTTCAATTTGGTAAAATCAAAGAAACTCATAATTTTTAAGTGCTCTCTTATTTTTTTCCAGAGCTGTATCTGCCGATTGTAGCGCACCTACTACAGAAACAGAATTATTAAATAGTGAAATGAGAGAGGGGAGGCACTCCTCACCTACAGTTTAACGATAAATAAAGATGTAAAAGAGGTTATTGAAACAATTCAGGTCAAATTGGTATTTATTCTATTCTAGACTCTGTTGAGGAAAATTTTGATTTTCTCTATTGGAGTTTTTTTACATTATCCATCTGGTTCCTCCTCTGTTTGCAGCTCCTTCTTTAGACGTCTTCTTAAAAAACCCTACATTTATATCATAATTAAATCCAATATTTTCTTATATAAAACTGACGGTGGTGAGATGTTATAGTTGTGACAGTAGCAGGATATAAAAAATAATAAATACGTTTAAGAGAAAATAGTAAAAGTACGAGAACTTTACTGAACTTAAACATGCAGGAGAGCTGAAGATGTTGTGAAAACTGAAGGTCCTCAGGAATGTAGCTGATCTTGTAGTTTCAGATTTTATCGCTTGTTTTTATAAATATCTGAGGAGGGTGACGAACATGTCAGACACATTTCGAGCAACTGCAAAATAATATAGAGTGAAAGTAAATATTGTTCAAAACTCACTGTTTTTATACATATTATTATGTTACAGATATTATTTAGTTAAATTATTACATTTTGTTTGTAAATAAAGTTGAGAAATTATTATCTCCTATCCGAGGACAACAAAATTATACCTTTTCAGAGTGGGACATATTTTATCCAAATTCTCAAGAATCTGTGATATATTAACTAATAAGTAATTAATAAATAAATACTGAATGTATGTATAAATGTTCTCGCTGGTTGGGGAAAAAAGAAAAGCTTGTTCAGTAGTTGGACTGTATTAAATGTGACTCATCAATCTAAAGTATATCCTGATGTTCTGCAGGTGGATCAGCCGGCACAGCGACTCCAAATCCAAATCCAAATCCAGGTAAACAGATGTTTCTTAGTATTTTAGACGTCTTCTAAAAAAAACCTACATTTATATCATAATTAAATTCAATATTTTTTTATATAAAGCTGACTGTGTTGAGATGTTAGTATAAAAATAATGAAGAAGTTTAAGAGAAAATAGTAAAGGAGAACTTTATATATATATACTAATATCTGATATATATATATATATATATATATACTAATATCTGATATATATATACTAATATCTGATATATATATATAAGTCAACTGTCAAGATAAAGCTTGACAATGAAGAGATCGAGTGCAAGAATTCACCTTCCTTGGATCCCAGATCGATCGAAGTGGGGACTGCAGCCTCGAAATAAAGCGTCGAATAACCTTGGGCAGAAACGCGATGTTGAGCATGAACAAAGTATGGAAATGCAAAGATATTAGCGTCAAGACCAAATGCAGATTGGTTTATGCCATCGTGTTCCCCATAGCCATGTATGGCTGTGAAAGCAGATAGGAGGAAAGTTGGAAAGTCGACTCATTCGAGCTGTGGTGTTGGCGAAGACTGCTCCGAATACCCTGGACAGCCAGAGTGACAAACCAGGAAGTGCTGAGGCGCATCAATCCAGATATGTCACTGGAAGGGAAGATCACAAGGCTCAGACTCATGTACTTTGGACACGTTATGCGATCAAGTTCATTAGAGAAACATCTAATGCTCGGACTGATCAGCGGCAAAAGACGATCAGGCCGCCAGAGAACACGTTGGCTTGACACCATCAAAGCTGATACTGAACTGAAGTTAAGTCAGATGACAGATGTCGTACAAGATGCATGGAGAGAACTAGTCCATAGAATCGCCAAGAGTCGGATACGACTGAATGGATAACATCATCATATGAAATATATGTGGGACACATTTTGAGCAACTAAAAAATAATAAAAAGTGAAAGTAAATATTGTTCAAAACTAACTGTTTCTAGTTTTTAACTCATATTATTATGTTAAAGATATTACTCAGTTAAATTATTACGTTTTGTTTGTTAAAAAAAAGTTCAAATGATTATCTCCTATCCGAGGACGACCCATTTGGTAGGCAACATGGCAGCATATAATCTTTAAACTAATAAACAAATAAAAAAAAAACGTTTTTGTAATGTTTGTGAAGTACACCCTGATTATATCTTTTAATGTTTTTATTCATGAACATGATATTAATTTCCAACAAAATTATACCTTTTTATATTGGGACATATTTTATCCAAATTCTCAAGAATCTGTGATATATTAACTAATAAGTAATTAATAAATAAATACTGAATGTATATATAAAAGTTCTCGCTGGTTGGGGGGGTTTATTATACGTAAAGTAAAATGTAGAAAAGCTTGTTCAGTAGTTGGACTGTATTAAATGTGACTCATCAATCTAAAGTATATCCTGATGTTCTGCAGGTGGATCAGCCGGTACAGCGACTCCAAATCCAAATCCAAATCCAGGTAAACAGATGTTTTTTAGTATTTTACTGTTGCAAGAAAAATATTTGCACAGTTAAACTCACAGGAGAACTCTGGTGTAAAATTTTGGACTTTTATTGTAGTAAAACATGATAAAAAGTTCTTATCTTTGATGAATAGCACACCTCCGTTCTCCCACAGCGTTCTGAGATCCAGAAATTTTAACAGTTTCTCCAACAAACACCCTTCAGACTGGGAGATACGGGTCATAATTTACCCTGAAGATAAATCACTTTTTACACCGTTATCCAGCTCAAAGTAGCTCCACACCTCCTTACTAGAATCTGGAGAGCTCTGACATTTAAAACCAGGCATTAATCACTTAAAAAGTGCAGAAGAAGCTTATTAAAAAACAAAAATCACTGTTTACATCCTATAACTCTACAAGCTTCAGCTCCGAGCGCCACCATTACTGTACTGATAATGACATAGACATATATATATATATATATATATATATATATATATATATATATATATATATATATATAGACTTCAAATAGCCTTCCTCCTGTCGCCCAGTGCATTAATTTACACTAATAATCACGACTCTAGCAAATTTATACCTGATTTTCACCCAGTTTGGTTTGTTACAAACAGCACAGATGTAGTTAAGACAACACATTACAAATAGGTGCTTTCATGCTTAAGTACTTTATATTATGCTCACTGGGCGCCGGCTGCTATGCTATGTGGAGTCAATGTATATATATGTCTATGTTATTATCAGTACAGTGATGGCGGCGCTCAGAGCTGAAGCTAGCATTACTAGCGAATGTAAACAGTGTTTTTTTGTTTTTTTAATAAGGTTCCTCTGCACTTTTTAAGTGATTAATGCCTGGTTTTAAATGTCAGGGCTCACCAGATTCTAGTAAGGAGGTGTGGAGCTACTTTGAGCTGGATAACGGTGTAAAAAGCGATTTATCTGGGTAAAATATGCCCCAATACAGCCGTTGAGTGCTGACGAAAAGCACAAAATTTCTGGATCGCAGAAATCTGCAGGAGAACGGAGGTGTGCTATTCACCAAAGGTTAGTAGTTTATATCATGTTTCAATACACGCAAAGTCCATTTTACACCAGAGTTCTCCTTTAACTAATACGATCCTCTGATTACCCACTTAAAGTGAGTCCAAAATGTATGGAACATTTGAAGCAGTTGAGTAGAAACTCAATTTATTGATTTATTACCGCATTTTTCGCACCGTAAGGCGCACTTAAAAATTCTCCCTTAAATCATCAATACGCTAGCACTAGCATTTAGCTGCTAATGCTAATGCTGCTGCACCCAGCTTTAGTGTAAATCTAAGCTTACTGAAAAAAATGGGAAGCGCTTTACTCATCCAAATAAACCGTTTTCAGGAGAGAAATGTGTGTAGATTAATATCCAACACTCGTTTAACCTTAAAAGAACGTTTTTTTTTTTTTTAAAGAATTACAGTTTTGTTTACTTAGCTTAGCTTAGCTTTACAGGTCTCAACCCACAGCGGCCAGAGGTGCTGAATTAGAAGGAAAACATGGCGACACCCCTGTTCCTTACTAGTGTCGCATAGGCTGCACCTTAAAATCTGGTGCACCTTATAGTGTGAAAAATACCATAAATTAAATAAATAAATGAACAACGAATTTATGTCCTAACACAGAATTAGGTCAAATGTTTTAATATGACAGATATATTTTATAAAGCTTTTAAACTCAGTGCTTTGCCTGTAACAGATTACCAACCATAAATAGTTGCTATTTTTCATTTAAAGTTTTTAGCTTTTAGCCTCCCCATTCATAGAGGACATACTTTCTAGCTCCCTCTAGTGTTTAACAGTAATTTGCTGATAAAACAGGGAAACAGAAAGTGGACAGGACAGAAGATACATTTTGGACGTTTTGGTTCACTTTCACTTTCTACCTGATCCAACAGGCTGTATGTAGGTAGTTGCTACTCTTGACTCCCAGTCGCCGACTGGATCAGATATTTAGCATGCTAAGATGTGACTCATCTTTGATCACTCGGGGACAGCTGAGCTATCGCCAGGAGATCCCGGATTTACCTGAGAGCAGACGCTGTTGTCGCTGATCTACGAAACACTAAACTATATCTTGATGTTCTGCAGGTGGATCATCCAGTGCGGTGACTCCAACTAATGGTAAATAGATGTATCATGTAATTGCATATAAATTGTTATATGATATATACCCAACCAAGTCCAACAGTCTCAGCCTTTACATGGTCTGATCTGATCTTCTCTTCTCTTCTAGATGTTTCAGATAAAGCCACCTTCATCGATGATAAGTTTGTGGAGCTAGTGGAGAAAGCAACATCGATGAATGCGGTCCTGGACATACTCTTGAGCAAGAAGGTCATCAACGATGAGCAGTACAACGATATTGGCTCTGAGCGAACGGACCAGCAGAAGATGCGACGTTTGATTCGTGAAGCATTGAAAGCGAGTGGTGCCTCAGGGAAGGCCGTTCTGTACGACGCCCTAATGGTTAAGCAGCCCTACATGATGAAGGATCTGGGGGCTCCCTAAAACCACTAAATGCATGTGCAGTACTGGAGCTGGACAACTGGGTTATGGTAACAATACAGGTGCATTAAAGGGTCTTGACTTGGGCATTTACCTTTTTCCCAATCAATTTAAATCTGTAAAGTAGCAGCTTACACTAGATTTTTGATGAGCTTCTGAACTTTAGTTGGCCAACAGTCGTCTCGTTGTTGGCTCCCTCCATGAAAGGTTGTAGGTTCAAACCTCAGTGATGCAACTACTGTTCGTAACCATTCATAGCAGTTAGCGTTCTCTTCCAAGCATGTTAATCTCTTCTTTATCACACAAATTCACGACCTTAACCCCTTAATCTCTTAACAAGCAAGCGATTAGACCACTGTGCCACTCAAAAAGTGTGGAATTACTTCCATTTCTTTGTGGGCATGGTTTCATAGTGATACAACACCATAGTGATACTACTTTCATTGGCATCAGAAGGTCATGAGCTTAATTCTCTAAAAAATGTTGCATCCCCTCTATGGTTTCCTGAGCATCAGAAGGATAAGGGCTCTATTTTACCAAACTATAGGTGAGCCATCAACCGTGCACCATGCACCATGCAGCTTGATTTAGGACATGTCGTTGTATCTTTGCTGTCGTAACAACGAGAAAAGTACACCTTGCCTGGGTCGAAACACAGCACAAAAGGCATTTACTAATACTCTTAATTAATCATGGCTGTGTTATTTGGGCATTACAAGCATTAAACCAGTGAATGTCGGACTGCTGACGTCTGTCTAGGTTCTAATCAGTCAGTGGTGCTCCTTTGTTTCTGTTGTCAAGATAGCAATACGCCATACGTTTACCTGAACTTACCTCATTTCCAGACCACCACGCCCATCAGCATAGATATATTCACAAGCACCGTTGCTACTTAAATGACAAAAGCGAAAGTAGTTAAGGTGTAAGATAGCGATGAGCATCACAATATGTATATTAAAGAGCCATCCACTGAAAGGTTCTTCAGAGCAGTGATTCTAAACCCAGGACTGAAATTATCTTCCACCCAACTAGTAAAACTGTAGACCTCTGGTACCTAAGAAATGGTTTGAGAACCAAAACTTTTCTTCGTAATTCCTTTATTTTTACATTTCCAGTTTTCATAGATAAATTTTTCATTCCAAAGTCTCTCTAATGTTTTTTTAATGGTTGAATCGTTTACAGATGACTCTCCAGTGTTTTTTACCCTCCATTTACACCGTTTACACTAGCAGACGACTACTATCTTTCTTTCGCACCAAGTTTGTCTCTTGTGGTTGTAGTTGAAGCTTTTCGCATTCTCACATGTAGGTAGGTAGTTTCTATCTCTTGCCGTTTGTTGCTAAATCGTGGCTACAAATCGAGTGACTGGTTATGTGTCACTTTCTTAGCCTTTTTCAATCAATGTGGAACTGACTCTGGTTCTGGTTTGTTGGGTAAATTTGGTTCTGGAACCCAAGTTCATTTCCAGCTGGAACCAAAGAAATGTAGGGTAGTTTAGCCGTAGTATAGCCGTTGTACGACTCCCTCTATTGATGACATGTTCTGTGACGTAGCCTTGGTTACACTAAAATTGGTGCAAACTTGAGCTGAATCACTGAAAAGCAATGACAAGACAGAACGAAGTAGAAAAGGACTATCAGTCACCTGCAGTTTGTCAATAAATCACGTCTACAAATCATCTACTCTCATAGGAAATTACTGGTCACCTTTCAATCTCTTAGCCCTTTTCCTCCAATGTTAAACAGCCTCCGTTCTGGTTTTCGCACCTAATTTCAAACCATTTGGCGCATTTCCATCGAAAATGTGCCTACTTTGGCTTAATCGCAGAAAAGCTCTTATAAGACTGAACAGAACCTGTTCCAGAACCAGAGATCATTGGGTAGAAAAGGGCTATCAGTCGCTTGCTGTTTGTTGATAAATCGCATCTACAAACCGTATATTCTCATAGGAAATGACATATCACCTTTCATTCTCTTAGACCTTTTCCACCAATGTGGAGCAGACTCTGGTCTGGTTTCGCACCAACTTTTGAACCGTTGGGCGCATTTCCACCCAAAACAAAAATTGTTTTGTGTCTTGAAAGGTTTGTTCCCAGCTGTAACCAAAGAATAGTAAGTTTTAAGTGCAAACTGCGAGCCATTGTGCAACTCCCTCGTGTTTTAATGATGTGTTTTGTGACGTAGCCTTGGTTCCACTACAACTGTTGCAAACGTGAGCTGAATCGCTGAAAAGCACTGAAAAGACTGAACGATATAGAAAAGGGCTATCAGTCTCTTGCCATGTATCGCTAAATTGTGGCTACAGATCTTGTACTGTGATAAAGAAATGACTGGTCACCTTTCAATCTCTTAGCCCTTTTCCACCAATGTGAAACAGGTTCCATTAGGGTTTTTGCACCTAATTTTGAACCGTTTGGCGCATTTCCACCAAAAAAAACCCTGCAAACTTTGGCTGAATCGCAGAAAAGCAGTTCTTTTAAGACTGAACAGAACCAGTTCCAGAACCAGAGGTCATTGGGTAGAAAAGAGTAATCAGTCGACTGAAAGAAACCGACGTTCTTATAAGACTGAAAGAAACCGACGTTCTCATAAGACTGAAAGAAACCGACGTTCTCATAAGACTGAAAGAAACCGACGTTCTCATAAGACTGAAAGAAACCGACGTTCTTATAAGACTGAAAGAAACCGACGTTCTCATAAGACTGAAAGAAACCGACGTTCTCATAAGACTGAAAGAAACCGACGTTCTTATAAGACTGAAAGAAACCGACGTTCTCATAAGACTGAAAGAAACCGACGTTCTTATAAGACTGAAACAAATCTGTTCTCGGGTCAAAAAGAATTATTTTGGGTTGATCAGTTGCTTGCCATTTATCGCTAAATCACGACTAAATCAAATTTTATACCCTTAAAGGAAAATACTAGTCGCCTGTCGCTTTATTGCCGCCATGACGCCTGCTGCTAAATCATGACTACAATAATCGTATACTGTAATAGGACATGATCACCTGTCGCTCTGACTGATTTAGGAGTTGATTAATTAGGATATGAATTATCGAGCATAATGCAAGTACTGGTAGTTTTTGCTAAAGGGCTCCCCCTACAGGCATGGAGAGTAGTTCACTTTTACACCACTACTGTAAATACAAATCTTATTTTGAGCACCAAAGTAGCAGCGATGTGAAAAAACAAGCGTAGAAGAGTCAAAAAGTTATTTTTGTTTTACTTTCATGTTAAACAATGTAAAACTCTTAAAAATATCTTACAGATTTGTTTTTAGATCAAATAGGAGAAATATGGGACCAATTGTTTACTTTAAAAATGTGTTTTTTAGATGCTTCTTATGAAATCACTGTGAAATATACATATACATTTTAAATAGGGGTTCTGCAAGGGTTCCTTTAGTAAAGAATATATTTTATTTTCAAAGAACTTTTGAATAAAAAGACTTTTGTATGTGTATTTGGTTGTTTACATGACCTTTTATATGTTTTATATACCAACAGAAATGTATTTTTAGAAGGATTTGTTTTTGAACAACAAGCATGAGGAACATCTTTTCAGAAACCTTTGTATGTGTTGATGTTTTTAGTGATTGATTTTTTAAGGGATAATTCCAGAGAAACACTTTTTTAAAACATTTTATATTTGTATGTTTTAATGATTATCTTTAAAAAAATCAACAAAAATATGTATTTTATCATCAAAAACCTTTTTTTCAGGAACATTTTGTATTTTTAAGTGACGTGTATAAGGGATATATATTGGGGATTGTTTAAAGCAGTATCAGGTTCTGTTATTATGGGATGTGGGAGGGGTTCTGAACAGGTCCAGCTCCAGTAGGCCAAACACCAGCATTCAGTGAAAATGGAAAAATGCCAGTAATAATAAATGAGTTAGTGTTCATGTAGTTTACAGTGTAACAGTTTACTATCATCTGTTTACAATAAATGTTCTGTTTAAAACTGAATCAATTCTAGTGGTTCTCTGTGTTTCATTTCTTCACTGAAAAGAATCTGAAACAAGTCAGTTAAATGTAAAATGTAATATTTTTTGAGTTTTTTAAATATTTAACATGGTATACCAGTGTTTAGTTGTTTTAGCCCAACTTTACATTAGTGACGCAGGTCTTAAATATATAATATTATATTGGTAAAATAATCAATGAAAATCAATCAAACAATATCTCTAACCCCTTATAATATTATGGTTGCACATTGCCAAGCCATGTAAACACATTATTACCCAATTCATGCAAATACGTTACTTAGCAACCACCTAGCAACCACTTAACAGCGCCCTAGCGACACCTTACAAAACCTTAGAAATATTATAGATAGATAGATAGATAGATAGAATATGATAGATAGATAGATAGATAGAATATGATAGATAGATAGATAGATAGATAGATAGATAGATAGATAGATAGATAGATAGATAGATAGATAGATAGATAGATAGATAGATAGATAGATAGATAGTGTTGGGAAAATCCGCACTACCCTTTACAGCGCCATTTCCAGTGCATTCCCCCTGAATTCTTTTAAATGGTTGAGATGAGTAGAGAAGTCAAGAGGAGTCAGGATACCAAGTTTGCAGCAAATTTAACAGTTTATTTCAGAAGATCTTCCGGGAACAACACTCCGCTCAGAGAGTCAAGGAGAATGTTCTAACACAAAAACACATACACAAGATTATATAGATCATCCCACTTTGGTGTGAGTGAAGAAGGTTGACCAGCCCCCTTTGGTCCCATAAACTGTATCCTATCGTGATATGACCCCGTGCCTGCCTGCCACCTACGTCTTCGGTATAATAAATCTATTGTCCTCCCGCCTGGTTCTGGCAACATAATTTCAGTAGAAGTTCCCTCCTTATCTTTGGTCTGAGGGGACGGGTCAACCTCCCTCACTCTCAAGGTCTAACTAACCACAGATGGCTACACATGTGTTGTGAAACATTCCTGTACAAACTCAATTAAACTACATTTGTTATATGATTCTAAAGAGTACTGTGTTTGTTGATCACCAACATGAATAAAGATTACAAAGTGCTAAATACTTCCCTTTTGAATACAAGTAACATATTGATTGATTAACATATTGACTAAACCTTATTAAAATCACTAAGGGATTATACTGATTGGGTTTTCATTAAGTATTTTGTATGATTATAGGGCAACAATGTTTTAATTGATAGTTTCCATGATTATAAGACACTGATTTAACCTTTAAATTCTCAACAATAGATAGATAGATAGATAGATAGATAGATAGATAGATAGATAGATAGATAGATAGATAGATAGATAGATAGATAGATAGATAGATACTTTGTTTATCCCGGCATCCTTCAGCAACAACACAATACAATAATAAAACACAGAAGAATAGAAAATATATAAGGCTATAAAAAACTTACTATACAAGGTAAAGATCTATCTGTAAACAGAGCAGTGCAGTGGCGTGCAGACATAGACATCAGAGCACCACCAACTCTGCCCTTAATCAACCAAAGAGCCCTTTTGAAACTGAAAGTGCCCTCAACAACTGAATAAGAACTGCGCGCACCACTCCGGGCCTGGTAGCTCATACACCATGTGGAGTAATAGTTCTGTTTGTGTTAATATAATATGAGCCCTGTGTAAAAGTGGGGGGCAGTGGGGAGTGACTAGAGGGGGGAGTTGGAGAATGTTTTGCTCAAGGCATCTGTGTGTGTCTGTACGACTGAGAGTTGTGTTCAGTAAAATAGTATTCTGCTAAGCTGTTGTAGTGAATTCCTACGCACAAGAACACGACATGGTGTCAGAAGTGCTGCGACAGAAAAAGGACAGAAAGCGGCTGAACAGGGGAGTTACAAGTGACCGTCGGAGAAGTGAAGCACGGAGCTAGCAGGCTAGCGTTAGCCATGGACAATGCCGGAGCGCAGCCACAGCCTCAGCCCAGCCTAGGACGACAGCCCAGCGCCACCTTCACAATACAACCCCCGAGCCTTTCAACTTTGCTAAGCCCGAAGAGCTGGAAAGGTGGATACGGAGATTTGAGAGATTTCGACAGGCTAGCAACCTCCACACAAGTTCTGAGGAGAATCAGGTGAACACATTAATTTACTGTATGGGAGATGAAGCCGATGATGTGTTACTGGGTCAGCAGTTGTCCGTGGAGCAGCGCAAACAGTTCTCTAAAGTTAAAGAGGCATTTGATAGCTTTTTCGTGCCAAAGAGGAACATCATATATCATCAAATATATCTGTTGAGAGATGAGAGATGAAGTCAAGTTTCTAGGCCACATTATCTCAGCCAAAGTTGTAAAACCTGATCCGGACAAGACAAAAGCGGTCCAAGAAATGAGAGAGCCATCTAGCATCACTGAAGTGCGTTGTTTCTTGGGAATGGTTAACCAGCTAGGCAAGTTCATTCCCTGTCTTGCTGAGAAAGACAAGCCATTGAGAGACCTGCTCTCAAAAAGAAATCACTGGTGTTGGAGCAATGCCCAACAGGAAGCCTTCACTCAACTCAAACGTGAGCTGTCATCCCCACCGGTATTGGCCCTCTACGACCCCAACAAAGAGCGAAAGTTGTCATGTGATGCTTCATCTTACGGCCTTGGAGGTGTTCTGTTGCAGAAGGAGGAGGAGCAGTGGAGACCAGTGGCATATGCATCTCGCTCGATCACCCCATCTGAGCAACGCTATGCCCAGGTCGAAAAAGAAGCCCTCGCTCTGACATGGGGGTGAGAGAGATTCAAAGATTTTCTGATCTTTGGACAACACTTTCATCTGGAAACTGACCATAAACCACTTGTAAGCCTACTAGGAGTGCAGGAGCTGTCAGAGCTTCCACCAAGGATACAAAGGTTTCGACTGAGATTAATGAGATACCTGTACACTATCACCCATACTCCAGGCAAGGACTAATGTCTGCAGATGCACTGTCACACTTACCTGTTGCACAAACCAACAGTGTCCACAGTTCTGATTCAGATACCATGGAGGACACTAACATTTACGTCGATTCTGTTCTAGAAGGCCTACCAGTAAGTGCTACATACCTGTCTGAACTCAGAAATCAGCTGAAAGAGGACAGCACTTGCTCTGAAGTCATGAGACTATGTCAACAAGGCTGGCCTGAACGAAACAACACGACAGGGCTAGTGAGACATTACTGGCCGGAAAGAGCCACTCTAACAGTTCAAGATGGACTTTTGTTAAAAGAGTCTAGATTAGTTATTCCCTCAGCAATGCGCAACTCAGTTTTGGAGAAATTGCATGAGGGGCATCAAGGAATTAACAGATGCAGACTACGAGCCCGAGAGTCTGTATGGTGGCCAGGTCTGAGTGGACAGCTGCAGGATCTGGTTCACAACTGTAAAATATGCATCAAGCAAAGAGTAAACACAGTAGAGCCCTTAATGCCTCACAGTTTTCCTGCGAGACCATGGCAAACACTAGGAGCTGATATGTTCACATTCAAAGGGAACAACTATCTTTTGGTAGTAGACTATTTCTCAAGATTTGTGGAAATGGCACAGCTTACGCCTACCAGATCAGAAGATGTCATTGTGCATCTCAAGTCTATGTTTTCCACACATGGCATTCCGGAAATTCTGTTCTCGGATAACGGCCCACAGTTTTCCAGCCAACAGTTTGCAAAGTTTGCAGAGGATTACAGCTTTCAGCATGTCACTAGTAGCCCACATTTCGCGCAGAGCAATGGTGAGGCTGAATGACATGTTCAGACTGTGAAACAGCTACTCAGTAAAGCTAAAGACCCTTATCTAGCACTTCTTGCATATAGGTCCACAACCATGGCCCATGGCTACAGCCCAGCCCAACTGCTGATGGGACGGAGGCTACGTACTCCTGTGCTCCAGCGTCCTTCACTTTTAATCCCTGAACTTCCTGACTTTGGTGCAGTGGCTGACAAAGAAAACGAGAGGAGAAAAAAGGAGGCTACAGTTTACAACGCCAGCCACAGAGCAAGAGACCTTCGTCATCTAGCACCCTGAGAAAGAGTTTGGATCACAGACACAAAGAGAGAAGGTACTGTAGTGTTTGCCCATTCTACACCATGATCATACTTGGTGGAGAGTCCACAAGGTCTTCTGAGAAGGAACAGACGACATCTTGTTCCTGTATCTGCTGTTGAGGTGAACAAAGATCTTTCCAAGACACTGGATCTACCCGAGATGGAGAATGATACACCAGCAAATCATCAGACTCCATTACAGTCAGCGTAGATTCAGCAGTCACCAGATAAAGTCCAGACTCGGTCTGGCAGAGTAGTAATTAAACCTAAGAGACTGGACTTATAAGAGATATATTAAAGATCTAAGACATAGACATAAGGGGAAAAAGAGTTAAATGTTTTGTTAAGGTTTATAGAATGTTAATTATGCTATGTCTTTAAAGAAGGGGAGATGTGGAGTAATAGTTCTGTTTATGTTAATATAATATGAGCCCTGTGTAAAAGGATACAGTGCGCCCCTAGTGAATTCCTACGCACAAGAACACGAACCACCAGAACACGCAAATCTCTCTCTCTCTCTCTCTCTGTGTCTCTCTCTCTCTCTCTCTCTCTCTCTCTCTCTCTCTCTCTCTCTCGCACGTGAACTCCTCCGCGTTTGACCTGCAGCACTGTGTTTAGCTGTTCTTAAAAATCATTTTAATTAAATAATAGTTCTATGCTTCTATGTTACAGTGTTAATTAACATAATTCTGATTATATTTCGCTCATTCAATCAGCCCGAATCAGCCAGTTGATGGGGCGGGTCGGGTCGGGCTCGGGCTCATAATGACAGTTTATGGTTCGGGTTGGGTCGGGCTCAGGCAGAACATGCACGGGCTCAGGCTGGGTCGGGTTGGATTTTTAACCTCTAATCAGCGTTATTTGTTTTTTTTTGCATTGATTGTTATTTAACATTTCTGTTAGAAAGGCTTTGAACTGAGGCTCTGAAGCCCCCTATAGGCAGAAGATGGCATCAGCAATACTGATCACATGATCACACAGAATCGTAGTGTATGTAATGGAGGACTGAAGCAGGAAGCTCAGTGTCTGAGTGCTAAGTTTATTTCCGGTTGACGTTGTGGAATTGTGTTCGTCGCTGAGAAACTGTGAGTACTCTTAAATACTACTGACTTATTAATGCAGACTATTACTGCACTTTGGTCAGTTGCTAATATTGTATAGAAGTTAGACTAATCTGTGTAGCAGTGTGGCTAAGCTAATGCTAATGCTAATGTAAATGCTGTTGTTGTGGTGTGTAAGTCAAAGGAACAGTCAGTACTAGTTTGCAGTATAAAAAGTATTATTAATTCACAGTTTATCTGTTAATAAGGCATTATGTGCAAAATTCGACCTTTAATTTGTAAATGTTTGGTTACTATAATCTTGTACCTCACAGAGGTTATGGTTTCTCTACTGTTTTGGTAGCAAAGAATTGGTAAAGTCAAGTAAACTGAGCCAAAGCATCATGGTCATGGTCATGCTGACCGGCATCATAAGAAGTTCATGACTACACTTCTAGACATTTCCAGAATTGCCCTCTGGGATCAATAAAGTACCTACAGTTGCAAGAAAAAGTATAAAGTATGTGAACCCTTTGGGATTATACTTGGATTTCTGCATAAATTGGTCATTAAATGTGTTCTGATCACAACAATAGACAAACACAGTCTGCTTAAACTAAAAGCACACAAAACATTATATATGTTTGCATGGTTTTATTGAACACAACATGTTCAAGGGAATTTCAATCCCTTGAAATTCATCACACTGCTGAATTGTGATGCATCAAGAGCCACAGTATCCAGGGTAATGTCAGCATACCACCAAAAAGAACTAACCACATCCAACAGGATTAACTGTGGACGCTGTAAGAGGAAGCTGTCTGAAAGGGATGTTCGGGTGCTAACCCGGATTGTATGCAAAAAACATAAAACCACGGCTGATCAAATCACGCAGAATTCAATGTGCACCTCAACTCTCCTGTTTCCACCAGAACTGTCCGTCACCACAATACATTATTGTGGTCTGAAACCAGGTGTTTCTGTTTCATTGTCCCCTGTACAAGATGTCCAAACCTGGACCATGGACCCATGGTTGTTTTCCAAGTCTCTCTTATTGTTCAACCGAAGAAATCCTTCCAAATAGTCAATGTCTGGGGCATCTACCCTCAAAAAAGGGGAACCAACATTACAGAGACTAGCCTCTACAATCCTTTTGTAGATTCAGCTTCACCTTTGCTGCTAATTGCAGCTGATTACTTTAAGATGCTTAGCAAGCTGCAATCCAAACTAGACTAGGATGGACATTTCAAGGGTCAACCAGCTAGATGTCTCTGTCTTTGCCTATTCCTACCCTGAGCCCCACACTTCTTGGTGTGTTGTTGCATTTCAGGAAACATAGTGGTGCCATTAGTGATAAAATCCAGAGGATGTTTTATGAGGTGTGCGTACTACTAGAGCAACAACCCCCTCTTGAGATTTCTTTTGCGTAACAATGAGAAAAATAAGCTACCTGACATCTATGAGTGGCAGGTTCTTCCCTGTGGAACTACCTGTAGTCCCTGTTGTGCTTGGTGATATCCTAAACAGTGAACCTGAAGATAATGAAAGGTTCTTAGTCAAGCTGTTCTTCTATGTGGACAACTGTTTGCTGAGAGTTTCATCAGTGGAGGAGACTCAGCAGTTGGTTAGCATTCACTGTGGCATTGTTTCAATAAGCTTCTGCAACGTCACAATATTTATTTCAATCCAGTGTTGCTGGATTAATTTTTCACCAAGATCTTGCAGCAGCATTGATGATGGTAGAGTCTGACCAACCACTGCACAAAGCAGCTCTTCTCCATCCAGCACATCCCAAAGATTCTCAATGAGGTTAAGATCTGGACTCTGTGGTGAACTCTCTCTCAATCCATGTGTGAAAATGATAAATGATGATCTCATGCTCCCTGAACTCTGAACTCTTTCACATTTCCAGCCACATCAATCCTGACATTGTAATCTTGAAATATGGGCGTGCCATTGATGGAATAACCTGGTCTATATTCAATATGTTCAGGTAGTCAGCTGACCTCATTCTTTCAGCACATACTGTTGCTGAACCTAAACCTGCAGACCAACTGCAGCATCAACCAACCAACACATCATTTACTTACTTAAATCCAGGTGGAGACTTTTTTTCATGTCCTAGCTAGTCAGCATGAGCTAAGATTATAGATCAACAGTTGTGGAATAAGCACAGAGATCGGGAAGACCCACAGCTACCAGCTACTAAGAATAACATTGTCCAAATGTTCGATAGCACCAACAATGGACTGCCCAGAAACAATCAGCTCTGTGTGGTATGTCTTAAAACCAACTTTGTACCATTGATCAAAGGAGGGATTAAGAATAGTCTGGGCCCCTGGGCAAAGAGTTGCCCAGGCCCACCTGGTAAACGACTTCTATGAAAGTCAAGTGCACCATAGCTGGGGCCCTCGTGATCAAATGCCCTCTAATGGTAATTCCTGCTCTTCTCTAGGGCCCCCTGGTACGGGCTCTCATAACCAGGGCCGTCTAAAAATATGCCCTCCCTCTTTCCTAGGACCCCTAATAGCCAGAAGTCAGAGCAGTGCCACAACACCTCATCCATTTTCATGCATAAGGGGACCAAAAGCATGGCAAAATGTTTTAAGCCAGGGCCCCCTTGGGGCCCCCTGACCTCAAGGGCCCCTGGGCGATGGCCCCACTGGCCAGTCAGTAATCCAGTTATCCATTGATCCCAAACACTACACAGATCTGTACCTGGAAACAACTTGTAGATGAGCTTAAGGAGCTTCATGGGTCAGGAACCAGGCAAGGTACTCTGCAATGTGAACAACAGAGATGGCCCTGTACATTAAATCCACTCCAGTTTAACTCTGTTTTCTGCTGTAAAAACTGTACGTATAAAAACGATAAAATAAGACACATTAGTACTGCAAAAGTAATACATGCTCTAGAACCTCAATAAAGCGGGGAACATTTTTCAAGGTGTCATTTTAGTAGCAAAGTTCATAGAAAATAATACCACAGACTAACTGCTGTTCCATGTAATGACGTTTATTTATATTAGCAACAAATATTTCAAACATTACACATGTATTTACCCAATTTAGTGGGTGTGGTTAGACTAGACAATCACAACAAACCATACTTACTGAAGTCTGAACAGAATAATGTAGCTTTATATAAACGGAATGGCAATCCACTAGATCAGCTGAACTCAGAGCGGAAAACGGAGTGAAATCTAGACATTGTATGTTTTTATTGAGCATTTAAACATATTCTGGCTGTTTTTTACGCTTTAAAGTACAAACAGTACTAAAGTACAACAGAAGTAAAAAGTCGCCGACCCGAAGAAATGGAGAGAAACGAGTGCAAACGCAAACAAATTAATCTTATCCGGCCTTACACCATTCCTCCAAATCAACAGCGCCAGTACACCAGGAGACAGGCCAGTACACCAGGATACAGGCAGTACACCAGGAGACAGGCAGTACACCAGGAGACAGGCAGTACATCAGGAGACAGTCCAGTACATCAGGAGACAGGACAGTACACCAGGAGACAGGCCAGTACACCAGGAGACAGGCCAGTACACCAGGAGACGGGACAGTACACCAGGAGACGGGACAGTACACCAGGAGACGGGACAGTACACCAGGAGACAGGACAGTACAACAGGAGACAGGCCAGTACACCAGGAGACAGGCAGTACACCAGGAGAGAGGCCAGTACACCAGGAGACGGGACAGTACACCAGGAGACGGGCCAGTACACCAGGAGACGGGACAGTACACCAGGAGACGGGACAGTACATCAGGAGACAGGACAGTACACCAGGAGAGAGGCCAGTACACCAGGAGACGGGACAGTACACCAGGAGACGGGCCAGTACACCAGGAGACGGGACAGTACAACAGGAGACAGGCCAGTACACCAGGAGACAGGACAGTACACCAGGAGAGAGGCCAGTACACCAGGAGACAGGACAGTACACCAGGAGAGAGGCCAGTACACCAGGAGACGGGACAGTACACCAGGAGACGGGCCAGTACACCAGGAGACGGGACAGTACAACAGGAGACAGGCCAGTACACCAGGAGACAGGCAGTACACCAGGAGAGAGGCCAGTACACCAGGAGACGGGACAGTACACCAGGAGACGGGCCAGTACACCAGGAGACGGGACAGTACACCAGGAGACGGGACAGTACATCAGGAGACAGGACAGTACACCAGGAGAGAGGCCAGTACACCAGGAGACGGGACAGTACACCAGGAGACGGGCCAGTACACCAGGAGACGGGACAGTACAACAGGAGACAGGCCAGTACACCAGGAGACAGGACAGTACACCAGGAGAGAGGCCAGTACACCAGGAGACAGGACAGTACACCAGGAGAGAGGCCAGTACACCAGGAGACGGGACAGTACACCAGGAGACGGGCCAGTACACCAGGAGATGGGACAGTACAACAGGAGACAGGACAGTACACCAGGAGACAGGACAGTACACCAGGAGACAGGCCAGTACACCAGGAGACGTGGACGAGGCTGTAGTAGGGCAACAGCAGAAGGGCCGCTCGCTCCTCCTTTGTGCAAGGAGGAACAGGAGGAGCAGTGCAAGAGTCCTGCAAAACGACCTCCAGCAGGACACTAATATCCATGTTTCTGCTCAAACTGTCAGAAACAGACTCCATGAGGGTGGAGTTAGGTCCCGACGTCCACAGATGGGGCTTGTGCTCACAGCCCAACACCGTGCAGGACGCTCGGCATTTTCCAGAGAACACCAAGATGGGCAGATTCACCATTAATGCCCTGTGATCTTCACGGATGAGAGCAGGTTCACACTGAGCACACGTGACAGACGTGAGAGAGTCTGGAGACGCCGTGGAGAACGTTCTGCTGCTGCTGCTGCTACATCCTCCAGCATGGCCGGTTTGCAGTGGGTCAGTAATGGTGTGGGGAGGCATTTCTTTGGAGGGCAGTACAGACCTCCATGTGCTCTCCAGATGTAGCCTGAGTGCCGTATGCTGGTGCAGTGGGTCCTGGGTTCCTCCTGATGCAGGACAGTGCAGGACCTCATGTGGCTGAAGTGTGTCAGCAGTTCCTGCATGATGAAGGCATTGAAGCTCTGGACTGACCCCCCGTTCCCCCCGTTCCCCACATCTGGAACATCATCCACCAACTCCACACTGCAGCACAGACTGTCCAGCACTTACTGACGCTTTAATCCAGGTCTGGGAGGAGATTCTTCAGGAGAACATCTGCTTCCTCATCAGGAGCGGCCCTGTGTCTCCTCCTCTGTTGCTCACCTGTTCATTTGTAGCTCCGCCCCCCTGTCCCAGGTGTTTCCTATTTCCCGTTCGTGTCCACCACTATTTATAGTCCGAAATCGTGTACTTAAGCAGTACGTCCTGGTTTTGGGGTGAGTACGCGCTTCTTGTCGGGTAAAGCAGTACGCTCTTTCAGTACATCAGACCGCAGTACGGCACGCAGCCTCGGACGCACTACATCCACCATCTTACCTCTGACGCCCTTTCACCTCTCACCCCTCCTAACCAGCGGCACAGTTTACAGAGCTTTACCCAAATAATCATTAAAATCCCCTCATTAATCAGCTCTTATTAATAAATAAACCCCAACCTGTCCTATTTAATAAGCACTGACTGTAAATAAAACTTAAAATAATATTTTCCTCAAATCTGAAATATTTAATATTAAAGGAGCTTTCATTACGTATATTTGCTAATGGAATAAAACAAATATCAGAAAGTTTCAAAGGTAAATACCAAAATGTTATTTAATTCATGCCATTTCACCTTTTCTATCATAAATATTTAAACACATGATCCTTACTGTTATACATTATCTTTTACTGACAGTGTTAAACATAAAGGCCAACTTATAGATATAAATTAAATATGCTACCAAAAATGTTATCAATAGAACCAGTCAGTTTCGGGAAAACTAGGGATCAGATTTGACAGTAAAATGTAAATCCAAAAATATTTTACTTATATTATTTAATAGACTTTTTTTCCTTCACTTGCATATTTACACATTAAATAAATTCCCCACAAAATACAAGAATCACAAGTCTTTTCAATTGTTTTATTTATTTATTTTATTCGTTATTCATTTTTCTCCCTCTCTTCATCTTCATCCTCTATTCACTGGCAGAATAGTTAAATCTGAAACACACACAGATTAAATCAGTTTAGCTTGGGCATTAAACAAATATAATATAAATTCAGAACAACATAAAAGTCTAACCATCCAGGGGTGCGTTTCCCGCACAACGACGGAGCCTAGCATTGAACTAACGTGGTACGATGCATCGTTAAACTAACTAACATCTGAAGTACGACCGTTTCCCGAAACCATCGTACTTTGTTGGTACCACAGAAGTCTGAACTATGTTGGTTTGAACCACCGTGGTCTTAACTAAGGTGTTTCCAGATGTGTTCGGCCAGACTTTCCCAGCAGAAAACGTGCAAAACTCACAATCTTTAAAATATTATGCCAAAAATATGTTTCTAATGTATCATTTAGGCTATTTATATTGTAATTATCAACAGAACATAACGGACAACAATACTATTAAAGCTCACCTTCCGCGAAAATCCGATTTTTCTTGTTTTTTGTGGAATACAGTAGGTCTCTCCGAGTTGAATGTGTACACCTGCACATTAAACTGTTTTGCAGCCCCCATTGTCTGCAGGAGCTAAGCAAAGAAATCCCCCCTCCCCCCCTCCGAAAAACGGGTGAATTTTGAATTATCTTTCTGCCTACGTAGGCAGAAACTCACAGACCAGCCCACCTTGGCTCGAGAAACTCCCAGAGGCGGAGCTGAAGCGACGCAACATCACCGCTCATCAGTTAAGGTGCTTACACACTGCACGCGGTACACCGTGCTGTATTCCGCTGTGCCGCCGCTCAGCTGGACGCTGGCCAGTTGTTGTTGCGTTGGGCTGCTGCTGACGCCAAGCGTCTCCTGCTGATAATAGGCGGAGTTTTCTAAAACCCATCACCTCTGCGAGCGGTGTTTTGTAGTTTTGAGTCTCTACAGCCTCTGTGGATCTGTATCTGTTTCTCAGCCTCAGAACAAAGCTCTGATTCTTCTCTTCCTCCTGTTATCTCTATATGAGTGTAGGGAAGTGATGTACAGCTGAGGGGATTCACTAATCGCTATTATTAGTCTCTCGCGCACGTTTATTGTTGTTTGGACTACAGTTTCTCTCTAGTCGCGTGAGTTCACGTCATGCGTTTTCTGCCGAGGTACCGCTTGCCGCGAGGTCAAAGTTGAACCATGTTGAACTTTGCCCGCGGTAAGCGGTAGCGCGGTGGAGGCGTGGTTATGGGCGGGGAAACGCGCCGCTTTCCGCTCTGCTCCGCGGCAGCGACGCACCGCTCTACCGCTCTAGACACTATTGAATCCTATGGGGGTCAGCGTACCGCGCCGCACCTACCGCGTTCAGTGTGTAAGCACCTTTAGGAGGTGGGAGGCAGTGAGCGGCAGAGCGGTGGAGGGGCATCGCAGTGCTCCTAGCCAATCAGAGGAGAGATATTTGCATGCTGTTTGCATGTATGAATATTCATGAGCAAAGCTGGAATCCGGTCATTTTGGACACACCCCTAAAACAGTCCATTAAAAAAGAGCTATACAGAGACACCTGAGCACTTTTTTTTTACAAAAACGGCTCACATGTCATTCATTCATACTAGAGACCACAACTAGACATTTTAAAATGAAAGAAAAAACGACGGAAGGTGACCTTTAATAAAATAACAATGAACTGCAAGTAAAATGTAGACAATAATTGCTATATATTCATTATTATTTGTAACAGACAGTGTTACTTAAAAAAAACATACACATATTTGCTATTGCAATATTTTTTTTAAATAAAATAATCACCATTCTGAATGAGTCTTATTAAAATGAGACCTGAGAAATGTTTGTTACTCAGTGGTTCAGCAGAGCGCCTACGACGGTGCAGCGCGCGGTGTTCTGTCGAATTGTGCAACCCATCGAGATGTGCTTCTCAACACCAGCGCCCATGCGTGGAAACATTTTTTATTTATTTATTGTTTTTTTATGGTAAATCTGTTCTTTTTGGGTGCATTAAACAACCAGAAACCCCTTGCCATTATTTCTGAGTATTACAAATGCGTAAATCACAGCTGATGATAATGAAAGTAATTATAAGTTAGCAATAATAAAAAAATAAGGTTTATAATCCCCCCTAATAACCCTAAACTGTCTCCTGAAATTTTGATTCAGGCTTTCCAAATATTCTACTGAAAGCATGTTTAAATATGGGGCTTTTTCTAGCAATTTTATATTTAAAAATTAAATATGCACTAGGATAATACGGTTTGACAGGGTAGCAAAACTCGACAGAACACCGGATGGAAGCCTAGTCCAAATCCCAGTCGTGGTTTTATTCTCTTAATGTTTTTTTTCATAATGGCAATTAATGTTATTATTTTTTACATATATATTAATGTAGCCTACATATTTCTACGTATTTCCTGTAATATATTATTTAACAAACACTAATTGATAACATTTGTATAGGCCTAGAAACACGTTGTATTGGCTAAATAATAAATTTTCTTTATTCACACTCTGTCTGGCCCTGTTACCTCCAGAGGATAATTAGGTAATTCAAAACACCTGCTTATTGCATATCTTATTCACAGAGTGCATATAGCACAATGGGTTTAAAAAAATAATTATTAACTATTTCATAAATGTTCACATCATTAAGTTATCTTTACTCAAGAGATGCCTGCTTGAATAATTGACATACATCTTTCCAAGACTGTAAAATACATTTTAGCTAAAGAGCACTTCTCTTTTCACTACACTGAATTCATGTTTGCCAAATAAAGCTAAATGTTAAAGACATACATTAAAAAAGGACTGAATTTTATTATTTTACCTGGGCGCACATGGGTAAAAGTGAAGTGGCTCAATTAATGTAATTAACACAAACATTAAAAAAATAGGTACACTTGGTATCTTAAATCCGCGTGCAGCAATATTAATGGGATTTATCAGCTTTCTGAGTCCTACCGTCCATCGTCTGCACTAATCTCCAGGAACTAAGCTCCTAACGACAGGTCAAGAGCTGTAGTTGGAACGACGCAGCTGAACCACGGTAGTTGCGAACATTCGCTGGAACTATGGTTTTGGGAAACACCTGAGTAGCTTAACTAAGGTTCGCACTATGCAAGTTACTAACGTGGTTACCTCCATAGTTCCAACCACGCTTTTGGGAAACACCTGCGTCGCAGCTGCATCGTCCAGACTATCTAAGTTGCTAACGTCTTTAGCAACTACGCTTTTGGGAAACGTACCCCTGGTCTTTTGAGTTAAGTTTATGTTTATTTTGTGTTTGTTTTTGTTATTAAATTTATAATCGTTTGCATTTGTGTCCTTGTCCTTCCTGCACCCATGTATGACTCCAAATCCAGACCTCCATGGGAAAATAATGTTCTTTTACATTGATCATTTTAAGTTACTTTGTTCTCAACGCATTAAAAACATTGTAGAACATTTATATCTAGATTTCTCTGATAACTGGCCACTAGATGGAGACTATGCTGTGTTGTTTTGTGATCATATGAAGACACACCTGAGACACACCTGAAAACATTCTAAAATCTGACTAACCAATCTGAAACCAGTCTAACCAGCTCATGTGACACTTCCTGTAATCTGATCACACCTCAGACATACTCTTAGAAAGAGACACTGCGTTACAACACGGGAAATAGAAAGGTAGGATCAATATTTATCTTTAAATAGTTTTATTCTTATAAAATATTTTCATTTTGAGTTTAATTTTGCAATCTTGTTGAAGCTCATACATTTGAATTTTACTAGACAGAAATGCAGCAGATTGTCAGGAGTTTTTTCATGTTGTAAAAGAATCCCTGTGAAAAAACGAGGCAGCTGTTTTAGAGGAAGCTGTGTTTAGCTTTTAATTTGCTCGATTTTTTATCAATCTCTTTATTTACATTTCACATTAAAAGAAGGAAGTGCTTTATGGGTTTAGGTGGAAAACTTTTAGTTTTGGCTGAAATGTTTCAGTGTCTGAAATTTTGATGAATCCTTTAACTACACATCACTAGAGCAACAATACTCAAATACAGTAATGAAAGTGTTGGAACCTGTAAAATGATTTCTCCCAGTCCTTACAGAGTATCGGAAATACACACAATTAGAGAACATGCACATCACATGTAGTCAAGTAGCTTTAGTTTTATTGTTAATACAGAACATGTACAGTAAATCCAGAGTATTATACTTCTGTTACTCTCCTACCCAAAGTAACAGCCAAAAAAACATAAAGTGATAGTTTATTAAAATTCAACTAAATCAAATTATAAATGATATAAGAATGAAATAAACACTAAACAAGGTCATATAGACATACAGTATATGAGACAAGAGACAAAAGACAATAGAGCAATATAAAAGTGAGAGTGTACCAGTTAGATATGATGGGAGATTAAAGAGGGAATGACAGAACCAGTAGAATCAGAACCCGTATAAACATTAGTGCAAATATAGAGTTTAAAAGCTTCAGTTCCTCTGTTGATTCCAGTACTGGTTTACCAGAAGATCCTGAAGGAGAATATCTGGCCATCTGTTCCTTAGTTTTATTTATTGTTGTTTTATTGTTTTATTTGGATCCTCATTAGCTGCTGTAGCAATAGCAGCTAATGAGGATCCAAATAAAACAACAAAAAATTTGGGCATAAATCAGTTGGATAAACAAAGTTAATCCAACTGATTTATGCCCAAATATAATATATTTATATTTTTAGTATTAGTTGATTTTCACTGATCCACCTTGTTACTGATTTTAGTTCTTTATTCAACCTATTAGAAAGATCATTAACTCTGGTAGCTGACGCATAAAGAGTAGTATCATCTGCATACATCTGTAGCTTGGCTTCATTCAATACTAAAGGCAAGTCATTTATGTATATCGAAAATAATAATGGCCCAAGACATCTTCCTTGTGGTACTCCCAGATTTACATTTTTACTCTCAGACAAACTTCCATTGTAGTAAACCCTCTGACTCCTATCCGAAAGATAACTTTTAAACCATGCTATTACAGTTGGATTTATCCCATAACAGGCTAGTTTTTTTAATAGCAAATCGTGATTCAACACATCAAACGCAGCACTTAGATCTAAAAGAACTGCTCCCACTAATTTTCTTACTTCCAGTTCTTTTAACCAATCATCGTTCATCTGAATTAATTCAGTGGCTTAGTGACCTAAAGCTCAGGAGTAACTTGGGTTCTGCAGCAGGATAATGACCCAAAGCACACAGAACAACAAGTTCACTTCTGAATGGATTAATAATCTAAATGCAGGTTTGGAGGATCTAGTTAAAGTCTGATTGAGATGCTGTGGATGATCTTATCATGATTAAAACAGTTTTGTAAAGAAGAATGGAACTAAATTCCTCCACAGTGATGAGAAAGACTCGTTATCAGTTATCAGTAAAGCTTGATTGCAGTTGTTGCCGTGGAACAACCTAGTTATTAGATTTAGGGGAAAATTCTTTTTTACACAGGGCTAGATTGGTTTGATTTTTTTTCTTTTAGTAAATAAAATTATCATTCAGAAAGTGCTTTTTATATTTACTCAGGTTTGTCTGATATTAAAGTTAAAAAATATTGTTATGACATAAAAGGAAAACCAAAAGAAATCTGTGGGGGGCAAATACTTTTTCTTTAACACCAGTTTCAGACTCTTCACTCTGGAGAAAATGTGTAGAAACGTCTACAAGCCTCTACCCTTAACTCAACCCAATTCTCCCACTCTTACTACCAGCAGCTAGAACATCAGCCTGATGGTATGATATAGACTGGGGGGGAGAAGAACCCCTGCTGGGTAAAAACCCAGGGCATATAGAGCAGAAGCCCCGCCCCAGGAGACTAAATTCTTTATGGAGGGGTAAATTATCCCAAAATAACCCCAGTTCTGTATTACTGATTAAACTAGATTACTTCAAACAGTTATTAGCAGTAAGTATTATTATATGATTGGTCATGTTCTATAATTTATACATATCTATTTCATTTCTATTCTACAGGTTCCCCTGAGAAGAGTGATCCCCTTTCCCTCCCCATCAGTGGATCCTCCCGGTGGGATAAAACAGCCTCTTAACTGGATCCATTTGGGCTCTACAGCTTTATTAAAGACAGGAACAGGAGGTCAGTAAACACAACTACACTCCCACTCACTAATGTCCCCGGGGTTATGGTGATGAGGTGAACTGTCTTTATCACATAATAATATGATATGAGTGTGATTTCTCTACATTACTCTGCTCTGAAGGTAGATGGTAGTTGTTAGCACTGTAAGTCTGTTGGGAGCTTCAGCTAAAAGTGCTGTATTTCAGAATGCTGGGGGAGAATGTAGTTGGGCTGTTTAACAAAAGTTCATACTGGTTATCATGTTTCACTACTTCCCCCCAAGTCCATTTCACTCTGGATTTCTCTTTAAATGCTGATATTTCTCTGTAGTTTTGGGAAGGAGACAGTAATGATGTTGTAGATTGGGGGTTTAGTCTTTTAAATTAGTATATTTTAATGTGCTGAGTAAGTGTTTAATGAAGAGCTTTAGCAGGAAACAGGAGCAGCTGTGCGTGTGAGAGAGATTTAATTCATATTTCTACATAAATAAATAGTTTTTAACCTGTGAACTCCACAGTAGTGATGCTGTGTTTGCGTTGCTAAATAAAACCACTGATGCTGTTCATCACCAGCCTCTGTTATAAAGAGGAAATTAAGGAGGAAACTGGCGCTAAGCTTGGTACAATCATTAATTTTACATAAAAAAATATATGTTACAGATTAATCGCATGCTTTAGCACATTAACATTGACAGCGATGGTTAAAACATTTAACGTTTAATGAGTTTCTCCTTTTTCTCGATTTTCTACAACAACAGCTCACACTGCTGCTATGGGGTTCAGTACTTTAACCACAGTAATGATGATTAAATGAGACTAAAACGTGCTGCAGCAGGTTTTTATCCTTCCAGAGAAAAGAACAAACATTTAAGTCATGAGACAGAAATGTAATCCAGCAGGTTTTTATCTTTCTAGTGAAAAGAACAAGCATTTAAAGTGTGTTAAAGTGTGTGTATGAATAAAAGAGTGTACAGTACAGTATAACACTACAGTGTTGGATTAAGACATAAGTGAGTGTTTATTATTCCAAAATAACTTTTTTTCTGTAAATCCTGATTTTTTAAAATAATTCTGATACACTTAACCTTTCTTCT
Organism: Astyanax mexicanus; assembly: GCF_023375975.1. Taxonomy (NCBI): domain Eukaryota; kingdom Metazoa; phylum Chordata; class Actinopteri; order Characiformes; family Acestrorhamphidae; genus Astyanax; species Astyanax mexicanus. The sequence goes on along the minus strand of NC_064408.1, from coordinate 128,882,599 downwards.
GTCTGACTTACTGAAACATAAAATAGTAGAAATCTCTACTTTACCTATAAAATCTGTACTAAATCTATACTTTATATACTTATGTCTTATTATGTACGGTCTTCACTATGAGGTCATAGAGCTCAGTATAGATTAATAGATAGTCTTTATTGATCACAGTGGAAATATGTTTTCACCATCATTTATAGCCTTACAGAGAAAGACACATAAATCACTCAACACATACTCTTCTATACTGGGGTCAAATGACCATTTCCTGTAATTAAATGTAGGATTAGATTCTTCTTATCTCAGTAAAACAAGTTAAATGTGATTTTGTCTGTGGTTCAGAAAATACATGTAGAGTAACAGCATCTTACACTGTTTCTGTTACAGTGTAATAAACAGTGTAATTACAGTTAGTTATATTTGTGTAAATACATATTGGAATATTTTGCTTATGGAGTCTATAGCTGAAATGTCAGCAATGGGTGTTCAATAGATAAATTCACTAATTAGGGTTCTTGGATGTTTTTGGACGTTTATAATAATAATTGATTAATAAACATTTTTTCTGAAGTGGTATGAATGCACTTTGTCAGCAATAAATGTAGAAATAGAACTAAATGAGATTTCTCCTGAAATATGAAGATGTAGGAGGGTGGGGTTATTGGAGACGAAGCCAGGTACGCTGCCAGCGTCTCATAATCAGGGAGTCGCGGGACCAGCCGTGCTTCCCTCCAAGCACTGCCGGTTCTCCTTCTCCCAGCTGGACAAGGTTTATCGCGCGCAGGCAGGCACGGCCAGAGCGATGAGTTCAGTCACTCTCCTCCAGACTTTCCAGGCGATGTGTCTAGCCGAACTCGGAGACCAGCTACCCGCGGACAGCCCGCTAACAGCTCTGCTAAATGAGGTTAGAATTGCCTCAGATTACATCCTGCGTATGTCTCGCTGTGCGGCTTTTTCGCTGGGCAGAGGAATGGCGTCTACTGTCGTGGCACAGCGCCACTTGTGGCTAACGCTGTCTGACATGCCAGACAGAGACCGGGCGACTTATTTGGACGAGCCGCCACTCAGCCTGGAGCAAAGGTCCTCCTCCCGGGCACCAGAAAGACTCCGCGGTGAGGAAGAGGAAGCCTGACTCATCCTAGCTCGCAGAGAAGGGGGGATGAGGTCTCCGCTGGTCGGAGACACCACAGTTTCTCCCCTAAAGCCACCAAAGAGGCGCAGTTTTTCCCCTCTTCCGGGGCCCAGTTCAAAAAGGGTACGTTTTGCCCCAACATTGTTTATAAAGCACCTGTTCTCTGTAAACACGTGCGTTCAAGCATTCCCACAGCCCAGTCACTGTACTCAGGGGTGGGGGGAGGGTGCCCTAATAATAAAGTTGCATTCTGTAACTCAGGGCGAAATAAAAATGTCCAGCCCACAAAAAAATGTGTTGCACTCCCAATTTCAGCCACAGGAGGGCTCCGCCCCTCCACGAGTAGCATATCATCACAGCCGGCTCACGTGCAGCAAACTGGCGCGCATGCGCAGTCTCGCCCTGGGTAGAGCGGACTGTTGCCATGGGTTACCGCTTGCAGTTTCGAAACTAGTAAACTGCAAGCGCACCCCCCCCCTTTTCAAGCGTGGTGTACACGCAAGTGTCACTCAACGCTGCGGCGGTGCTCAGAGAGGAGATAGAAACTCTTCTTTGCAAGCAGGCGATCCGTGTAGTTCCTCAGGCCGATGCACAAAGAGGCTGGTACAGCCGTTATTTTGTGGTGCCGAAGAGGGGTGGGGGGTTACGTCCAATTATGGATTTAAGAACATTAAACAAGCATTTAAGAGTTTTCAAATTCAAAATGCTAACACTTCGCCAGTTCCTTCGCGCGGTCGGCCCGGGGGATTGGTTCACGTCTATAGATCTCACGGATGCATATTTTCACATTGCAGTCCATCCAGATCACAGACGTCATCTCAGATTCACCTTCGAGGGCGTGGCTTCCGAGTGGCTCGTTCTCCCGTTGGGGCTTTCTCTGGCCCCGCGCACTTTTACGAAGTGTCTGGAAGCAGCTCTCGCTCCTCTGCTGATGCGAGGAGTGCGAGTGCTTTCATATCTAGACGACCTGGCTCTAATTGGACGGTCGAGGGACGAAGCTTTAGCGCACACAGGGGCTGTGTTATCCCATACTCAGCGGCTGGGCTTCTCGGTGAATTTAAAAAAGAGCTCTCTAATTCCCAGTCAGAAGCTGTCTTTTCTGGGGCTTCTATGGGGCTTTTGTGCGCTTCTATCGCCTGGATGTGGTGGCCCCTTCAGTAGCTCATGCTGTTCTTTCTTCGGGGTCTGGGGTGCTCTAGTGTGCCCTCTTGGTTCGGTGTCTGCTCCGCGGGGCGTGTATATAGGTCCCATACATTATGTGTTGTACTGAGTGAATCGACTGAAAGGGAACGTTAGGTTATGAATATAACCCCTGTTCCCTGAAGGAGAGGAACGAGGTACAACACAGGTTGCCCCGCTTCGCTGTTAGCTCAGTGAAGAGCAGCATCTTGAACTGAGGAGTGATGCTGGTGACGTGGGGTTATATGCAGGGGGCGGGCCCTCCTGCCCTCGTCACTATGCATCATCTGCCTTTTAGGCGTGATTAAAGGTGTCTTCAGCCAGACACGCAAGGGCGTGATATCCCATACATTATGTGTTGTACCTCGTTCCTCTCCTTCAGGGAACAGGGGTTATATTCATAACCTAACGATTCTGTCCTCCCTGAGAAATCCAGGAACTTCTACATCTTTACCAGAAATCCTCCACTAAACCTGAATCTACTCTCCTTCTACAGGAGCAGTCCTACAGGATGGAAGGTGATCCACAAGTGTTGGAGGACGATCCAGATCAAAAAGGTGATGTAGCAGATGCTCCTCCCCCATTTTCTTTCATTTCTCTTTCTTTCTTTCTTGTGATCATGCATTTTTTTAACTAATGTCTTATATAGTTTCTTATATTTAGATAAAAAATAAATAAATACTAATGAACAAATATTGGGAATCATAAGGTAACATGATTTAAGTTTTCTCTAGCGCTTCTTCCAGGTCCACTGTTGCACATTTTGTCCAAAACATGTAAAGAAAAGTGTTTTTAAAGAAATTTGCTGACAGAGAATAATTGATTGGTAGGTGGGTAGTAACACGCTACGTTTACTTAATTACATTATATTTTTAACACTTTTACTTGAGTACATTTGTGATGTCAGAAATCTTTTACTCCATTATATTCACCTTTGTTCCTCACGTTACACATTACAACTATAAGTAATGAGTCATTTTTAATTCAATGCACATTTTCTGTTGCTTAATTCAAACACATCTCTGAAAGCTTCCTTCAGGACCTTGTACAAGTCCGTTCACCAGGAGCAACATCTGTCCTGGGCTGAACGATTTTTAATGAGCCCCGAACCCGAATGCAATGTTTAGAGAAAAGACACCTAGTTTTCCTCACGTTTACATCGTCCTCTTGTTATAACGCATAGTTATAAGTGCTCTTCACACATCAGAGTTTACAGATCCGTCCCACATCACTTCCTACACCCTGCACTAAATCTACTCTCTGGAGAGGTCAACAACACACAGTGCTAAAGGTCACAGGGTTTTAAACAGTCATGGGTTTACAGCCCCCACCCCCTGGTTCACTGAACACTGCAAGAGCAAAAGCAGTATTTATAGTAATAAAGCTGCAGATTAACAGTATAACATTATTGAATTAATGTCTGAGAGAGAGAGAGAGAGAGAGAGAGAGAGTACAGTAGATTATGCTGTTTCTCCATCAGCAGCCGGAGTCTGAGAGAGAGAGAGAGAGAGAGAGAGAGTACAGTAGATCATGCTGTTTCTCCATCAGCAGCCGGAGTCTGAGAGAGAGAAAGAGAGAGAGAGAGAGAGAGAGAGAGAGTACAGTAGGTCATGCTGTTTCTCCATCAGCAGCTGGAGTCTGAGAGAGAGAGAGAGTACAGTAGATCATACTGCTTCTCCATCAGCAGCTGGAGTCTGAGAGAGAGAGAGAGAGAGTACAGTAGATCATACTGCTTCTCCATCAGCAGCCGGAGTCTGAGAGAGAGAGAGAGAGAGTACAGTAGATCATACTGCTTCTCCATCAGCAGCCAGAGTCTGAGAGAGAGAGAGAGAGAGAGAGAGAGAATTTGAATTTTGAATTTTAACCACACTTTATTAATACATCAGGCAAATAAAAACATTAGCAATCAAGTATAAAAAATATTGTATATCATCAGAGAAGTGTAAAATGCCATCTTCCACCACACAGAGAGCACCTTCATAATCCCACACTTCATTAAAACCATCAAAGTATTGCATGTTCTTAAAAAACATAAAATCAACTCTGATTCTTGATTGCACTAAACCTTTAAAAACCCAACAGACATCACAATTAAAACCTGAGTCCAGTTTTTTCTTCCTACTAAAATAAATGGCTTGCTTAGCTTGACCCAAGATAACATTTATCAGCTGGCACTTTTTTTTCCGTTTCTGGCTGTACGGAAAAACAAAAATAATACATGAAGGTTAAAACTTTCACTAAAAGCAAAAAACAGTGAAGTTAAAACCTTAAACATATTAGAAGCTGCTGACAATCCAGAGCCGGGACCAGGCCGCAGACAGAGAGGCTTAACCGACCGTCTGCGAGCTGCAAAGAGACGTTACCTAGACACCAATGTATTCAGACTGTGTCTGTCCCCCGAGTCAAACAAAAACATCAAAAAACTAAAACAGTAAATCTAAATAACTTAACTTATATTAAACAATCATATCCAGACTGTAGTACTAACATTTCAAGCCTAAAGATTGGTTTACTTAATATTAGATCTCTAAATTCAAAAGCAGTTCTGGTGAATGAAATGATAACTGATCAGAAATTCGATGTTCTGTGTCTGACAGAAACCTGGATTAGGCCAAATGAATATGTAGCATTAAATGAAGCCACCCCTGCAGGCTATAATTATATACACAATCCGAGTCTGGTAGAGGAGGTGGGGTCTGCATATTTTTCCAAAGTACCTTAGTTAGCAATCAGAAACACTATGATAATTTTACTTCTTTTGAGCTTCTTTACACCAGTATAATTAATCCAGTTACAAAAAAGAATGCATTTTCTTTAATTAACATCTACAGACCACCAGGGCCCTATTTAGAATTTTTAAAAGAATTTAGTGATTTTGTCACAGACTTAGCAGTAAGTAATGATAAAGTGATTATAGTTGGAGACTTCAACATTCATTTCGAAAAGTTGGATGATCCATTAAAAAAGGCATTCACATCGATTTTAGACTCAGTTGGTATTATTCAAAATATAACAGGACCTACTCATTACTGTAATCATACTCTGGATTTAGTTTTGACCCTGGGTGTGAGCATAGATAACCCGAATATTCGTTCTCAAACCTCCGCAATTTCAGATCATTACCTTATTTCATTTAAATTACATCTTAGTCATAATATACGTACATCCCCTAGCTACTCTGTAAAACGTTCAATTACGCCTTTTACAGCCCAACAATTTACAGATAAGCTTCCAGACTTATCAACTCTAATGTATTCTCCTGTAGACCCAGTAGAACTAGACAAACTAACCGAAGGTTTAGAAAATACCTTTCGCTCTACCTTAGATGTTGTAGCACCCCTTAAACACAAAATAGAGAGACAGAAAAAGCTCGCACCGTGGTACAATGATCAAACTCGTACCTTAAAGCAGTTAGTACGAAATTTAGAGCGTAAATATCGATCAACTAAACTGGAAGTGTTTCACTCTGCGTGGAAAGACAGTCTTGTTAAATATAGAAAAGAACTTAATAAAGCCCGCTCAGCGTATCTGGCCTCACAGATCAAGATAAATAAAAATAATCCTAGAGTTCTCTTTAGTGTTATTTCCAAATTAACTAAAAACCAGGCAGGTACTGAACCTCAGATTCCAGCCATTCACACCAGCAACGATTTTATGGACTTCTTCAATAGTAAAATTGAAAACATTCGGGATAAAATTAAACAGATAAATATTACATCCTCTCTGTCATCTGGTCTGGCTGATCTAGAACAAAACTCTGTTACTGAAGTTAGGTTGGAAGTCTTTAACCCACTTCCACAGCTAGAACTAGAGAAAATTATCTCCTCTTCAAACAGCACAACCTGCACACTTGATGCTGTTCCCACAAAATTATTAAAACAGGTACTGCCAGATATAATTAAACCTCTGTTAATGATAGTAAACTCATCGCTCGCCCTGGGCCATGTACCCAAAGCCTTTAAAACAGCTGTAATTAAACCTCTGATCAAGAAACCAAATCTTGATCCTAGTGAACTGTCTAACTATAGACCTATTTCAAACTTACCCTTTATTTCTAAGATTTTAGAAAAAGCTGTAGCCCAACAACTTTGCTCTTACCTGCAAAGAAACCAGATCTATGAAAAATTTCAATCTGGATTTAGGCCTTATCATAGCACTGAGACAGCTTTAGTTAGAATAACAAACGATCTACTTATAGCCGCCGACCAAGGCTGTGTTTCCTTACTCGTACTTCTCGATCTGAGCGCAGCCTTTGATACAATAGATCATACTATCCTTTTAGAAAGACTAGAGAACATGGTCGGTGTAACCGGAACTGCCTTAGCATGGTTTAAATCGTACTTAACCGATCGCTATCAGTTTGTGAGGATAAATGATATGTCTTCCAGTTATACCAAGGTAAGATATGGAATTCCACAAGGCTCTATATTAGGACCGTTATTATTTACATTATATATGCTCCCACTGGGCAAAGTTATTAGAAAACACAATGTGAATTTTCATTGTTATGCGGATGACACGCAGCTCTTCATATCAGCCAAACCTGATGACAGAGTGAGATTAAAGAAAATCGAGGATTGTGTAGAAGATGTAAAATCATGGATGTCGCACAACTTCCTCCTATTAAATAGTGATAAAACAGAAGTTCTCCTATTAGGCCCCAAAGCTGCTAGAAATAAATTATCAGACTTAATGCTAAATCTGGCTGACTTCTCAGCCACCCCTGGTTCAGCAGCTAAAAACCTTGGAGTTATCATAGATTCAGATCTAGCATTCGATAAACACATATCTAATGTTACTAGAACAGCTTTTCTACACCTCCGTAACATCGCCAAGCTAAGAAATGCCCTATCACTGCATGACGCAGAAAAATTAGTACATGCCTTTATTACCTCAAGGCTAGATTATTGTAATGCGCTACTGTCTGGATGTTCCGGCAGTAACTTAAATAAACTTCAGCTAGTTCAAAATGCTGCAGCCAGGGTCCTTACTAAAACGAGAAAATTTGACCATATTAGTCCAGTACTATCAGCACTGCACTGGCTTCCAGTCAAATTCCGCATAGACTATAAAATTCTCCTGTTAACGTATAAAGCCCTACACGGACTCGCTCCTGAGTATTTACAAGACCTCATCTCCTGTTATGAACCACCGCGATTACTCAGATCTCAGGGTGCTGGTTTATTAGTAGTTCCTAAAATTCAGAGGAGCTCTGCAGGAGGAAGAGCTTTCTCTTATAAAGCGCCTCAACTCTGGAATAATCTCCCCGAATATGTTCGGGACTCAGACACAGTCTCAATCTTTAAGTCTAGACTGAAAACTTACTTGTTTAGTTTAGCTTTTGGTAATTAATGTTTTTCCCTTTAGATAAGGCTGCAGATTCAGGGGTTCATGGACAGAGGAAATTGTGGTAAACTGAGATGCTGGTGCTGTTGTTCTCCCACTGCACACGGTCACTCAGGTTTGTGGACGGTGGAGTGGGTGGATGCTGGTGTTTCAGGGTGCCTCCATGTCTATGTTACCTTCTGGCTCTCTGCCTTTAGTTAGGCTGTTTTATTCAGTTCTGCCGGAGTCATTTGCCACACTCTGATAATGTTTTAATATTCTCAGTTTTGCATAAATCCAGTCAAAACTAATTCCATCTCTCTGCTTTCCTCCGAGTTACTGACTGCCCACCTGTCTGACCCGATACCGATGTTGGACCCTCAGGCTCTCGCGTCTCCTGTCCGGCCAGACTGATGGAAGTTTCTGAAGTCAGCTCTTCTCCACCACCACCACAGATCAGCTGCTCATCGACCATCTTACTCTCCACTACAGATTACATCCAAGCCATTAGTGGCGCTATTACACTCCTGAGTACATAAAACCTATATGGATGTATAAAAGACTTTTTAAATTTCTATTTAAAAGCCGTTTGACCAGTGGTAGGATGGTCCCCCCTTTAATGTGAGTCTTGGTCCTCCCAAGGTTTCTTCCTCCTCCTGCAGCTCTGAGGGAGTTTTTCCTTGCCTCCGCGCTCACTGGGGGTTCTGTATTATGTATATTCTATGTTTAATGTTTTGCCTGATTCTTTGTCCTGTAATCATGTTTCTGTAAAGCTGCTTTGTGCCAACACCTGTTGTAAAAAGCGCTATACAAATAAATTTGATTTGATTTGATTTGATTTGATTTAAACAAACCATTGAGCCTAAAACACTGGGTAAAACAATGAAAAACAGTTTCCCTAAAAGAACAAAAAGGACACTCGGAGGACACTGCAGGGTTTAAAATAGAAACAAACGCGTTAACAGCAATAATACCATGCAAGACCCTCCACTGTATATCCCCAGCAGCTTTGGGCAACGGTGGCTTATAAAGCACCTCGAGGCAGGCTTCACACCATCAGAGATACCAAAATGTGCACGCCAAGGGGTGTCCAACTGTCCGGTCAGTTCTTTCTGGTTCAAAGTCTTAATACACCCCTTGTACAAAAGCTTGGCATTCATGCTGTCAAAGCTCAGGTCACAGAGTCCATCTGTATCCAGCAACGGGCTCACTGAGTCTGAGACAGTCACCATGGGGCTGACCCACAAACACGGAAAGGGACCCTTACTCTCCAGTCCAGTCTGGCCATGTGTCCATTCTCTGAGCAGACTCTGGTCCTCCTCAGTTAGAGCCTGCTGGACCCTGCGGAGCATCTGCATAGCCACCCTGCAGGATCTCATACCAAGTCTCTGAGCCAGCGCCTCGGCATTATCCAGCTCCGCTCCTGCAGCCTCCAGCAGATGCTGGAGTGTGACCAGGCCCGTCCTCCTGATCCTCTCAGACATGCTTCGGGTCCCTACGTCCGTGAGTGCCAGTCTAGCCCCATGCAGTACTGGCTCCTGCAGAAGCCAGAAAAGTGAGCCCGTGGATTCCTGCTGTTCCACCTTGTACAGTCTCCATGCTTTAAAAACGCTGAGATAAAAAGAGGGGAGTCCATAAAACGACAGCTCATCAGTCTTTAATAAAAACACAGTCTCTTCCAATCCCAGGCCCCCAGCTCTACGCAAAAGAAACAGCGCCATCTGTCTCCACAGAACATGTGCAGGACCATATAAAAGCTTCTGTAAAAACTGGAGTCTAAAAGTGGCTTTTCTGCTGTAAAGGTGTATAACACCCTGGCCCCCCTCATCTCTAGAAACATATAAAACACTTCGTTTAACCCAGTGGAGTTTATCCCAAATAAAATCAACAATAAGACCCTGAATGCCCATTAAAAAGCCCTGTGGAGGTTCAAGGACAGCCAGACGATGCCAGAGAGACGACGCAATCAAATTATTAGCAATTAACGTTCTCCCCCTAAAAGACATACTTGGTAAAAGCCACCGCCACTTTTCCAATCTGTTTTTCACAACCTGTAAAACACCCTCCCAGTTCTTCTTCACTGCATTTTGATCACCTAAAAACACCCCGAGGTATTTAAAACCCCCTTTAGACCACTCCAGTCCCCCTGATAAGGCTGGCTGTCCTCCGCTCCAATCTCCCACCATCAATGCCATACTCTTTCCCCAATTCACTCTTGCAGATGAAATAAAAGCAAAGTCCTGTAAAATACTTGATAAAACATTCACATCCCTTACATCAGAAATCCCCACAGCAACATCATCTGCATAAGCGCTGAGAAAAAAACGTGGGATCCCCTCAGCAATGCAGACTCCACTGAGACTCCTCCTGAGACGGTGGAGCAGAGGTTCGATGGCCAAGCTGTACAGCATCCCTGACAGCGAACAGCCTTGCCTGATTCCCTTCTGTGCTATAAAAGGGGCGCATAAACCACCGTTGAATTTCAGAACACTCTGGATGTCGCTATAGAGCACCTTCACCATTGCAATAAAACCAGGTGAAAACCCAAACGCTTCAAAAGTGTTCCACAAGTACTGATGTTCGACCCTATCAAAGGCCTTTTCCTGGTCAATTGATAGGAGCCCAAAAGGGTGTTCAAATCCAGACACCTCCAAGATATCTCTAATTAAACAGATGTTATCAGAAATAGATCTGCCAGGAACACAGTAGGCCTGATCCGCACTTACCCCCCTCTGAATCAACCAAGCTTTGAAAAAACATTACATAATTTTCTAGTTCAGTGAGAGCCTGAACTATGCTTTTTGTGACACCCAGAATGTACTGCAACAATGGTGGGATGTGGTTAAGATCCATGTCCAGCGGTTTTGTAAGCAGTGCCTCCAAGTGTCCCAAAAAAATTAAAACAGACCTTAAAATTAGAATCATCAGTAAGATAATTATTAAAATGCCAATAAGCACTCCTGGACTTCACAGAGTTAATAAAAACACCCCTGTCACCATACAATGATCAGTAAAACCCACAGGACTAATAACACAAGATTTAAAAATCTGTACATGATGATTAAAACAATACAATCTGTCTAATCTAGCTAAAGAAATAAAACCATCACGTGTGTGTGACCATGTGTACTGCCTAGCAGTAGCATGCTTAGAGCGCCACACATCAGCTAGATCACACTGCTCAATCAAATCATTTAAAACACGCCTGGAAGCAGAATCTGGCTCCATATGATTTCTATCTAAAAAACTGGCAGTACAATTAAAATCTCCCCCCAATACCAGGTAGTGATCAGCGTCACACTCAGCTATAGTTTCAGAGAGCTTTTTTAATAACGTACACTTCTCCCTCTGAGCTACCGGGGCATAAACACAAATAAAAACCAGATAAACATTCTCATATTTAGCGGTGACTTTTAAAAGCCGACCCTCAACCACCTCCTCAAACTTATAAGACTGAGGTAAAAAGCTCCTTGCAAAAATCACCGCTACCCCAGCAGAAGTGGGTCCTGAGTGTGACATCACCACCCTGCCCCCCCACTCCCTCTGCCAGTCTGCCTCATTCCCCCTGTCGCTGTGCGTCTCCTGTACCAGAGCAACGTCCACCCGTTTAACCTTTAAAAGCTCGTAAAGAGCCGCCCTCTTCCGCACGTCACGCGCCCCATTCAGGTTAAGAGTGGATAATTTAAAATCACAGAACAATAGCTCTGTTCATATGGGAGGCAGAGCGGACGGTGGAATACCCCACCGCCGCCCCTACTGCCAACACACAGTCTTGCACCGAGCACTCCGCACCGACAGGCACCTTAACGCCATGCCGGGCTGCTCTAACCCCACTACCACCATACTCCCCACCACACCCGGCCAAACACCGGCGTTTAACCCCCACGCTTCCCCCCTGTACCCCCTAACCCTCCACCCACGCACCCAAAACTAAACTAAACAAAAAAGTAAAGAAAAACACCAAAACAAACTCAAAATAACCAAATAAACAAGCCAGAAAAAACAGCCGCAAGAGGTCATGCTGCTTCTCCATCAGCAGCTGGAGTCTGAGAGAGAGAGTACAGTAGGTCATGCTGCTTCTCCATCAGCAGCCGGAGTCTGAGAGAGAGAGTAGAGTAGGTTGTCCTGTTTCTATTTTAATAATAAAGAATAGTGCTCAGTTCAGTGTTTTTATGATTGAATTATCTGATATTGTTTCTTATTCTGTACTGCTGTGCTCTCTCTCAGGTGCAGCAGGTGGAGGACAGGTAATGAGTGAGAGTTCAGCAGCCTCTTCTACTACACTGACTGCAGGTAAACTCATTAAATAATCGCTGTTGTTCTGTGTTAATACATGAACATTACCAATGACCATGAAACATTAGCAATTAGCACTGTGGTCTTCCCAGTATACTGAGTCTCTATAGTGATATACACTTTCACTTTGCAGTTTATAAATTGCCATGATGTGCAAAAGATTTGCCACATTTTTTATTATATATTTTTGATTTTACTAAACCTTAATCTGTCTTTTATAACAGAAAAAATACAAAAATATGCAATGTTAGGGCATCTCAGCCTGCATATTATCATCATTCTAGGTAGTATTTTAATTTATAGTTAGATTTTTTTCTGGTTGTGTAAGAGTTTTATTTTGTAATGTGAAGGCAGCTTTATAGAACTTCACTACTATTTGGGCACAAATGACTTTCTTTCATGTTTTAATTCATTTAGAAAGTTGTTTAGAGGCCAATGTTCTCAAATATTAGTACAAATCATAATTTATGAGGCTTGGAGATTGCATTTAGATGATTTGCATGCGAGTGTGTGTGTTCAGCCCAAATGCTAGTTTTAGCCTGTTAGCTGGTAAGCTGTTATTTTGGTGTGGTTGTTCCAGTAATAAAGTGACGACTGGAAACTTATTTCTCACCCATCCTTCCAGCAGGAAGAAAAATATAAATGAAAAAAGTAACACACAGTGACCTGGATAAGTAACTTTAATCTGATTACTGACATTACTGGTGGTGAGTGAGGAAAGTACTCTTTAATCTGTTCACTCAAAGAGGAAAAATATACAACAGAATTCCAATATTAATATTATACCAGAACACAGAGTAACAGAACTACCAGCAGTAAAAGAGTTAAGTGAAGTGAGCTAGGGTTAGGCATATTATCCTAAAAACACAATACCAGCCAAGCAGCAGTGATCACCATCACGCCATCTCAAACCACATATATAATCTAGCAGCAGTAAATCTATACCTTTACCAGGCAGCAATACAACTCAAATTTCTATCAGTAGAAAATCTGCAAACTCTCCCAAATTATACGCCTTATAACTAAGAAGTCCCACCTCCATCTGGTAAACTTCTCGTCCCATTGGCAGCACAAGTCTGGGGTAAAAACAAACAGGGTTTATTATTAATACATTTAAAGTCTGATTTGAGAGATTTGACCAAGATGTCAGATCCATTGGAGAGATCTGGACCTGGCTTGAGAATCTCAAGTAGTGCTGGGCAGTATGTATTTCACATTTATCAATAAAAATGGGTTTTATATAGGTTTTTGACTTACTGTACTGTTGGGAGTATATATAGTATAAAACAATAAGAGCTTAAATTAAGGCTTTCATTAATTTTGAGTTCACTTTGTCCCAAAAAATTACAAAATATATGAAGGAATCATATATTCTTCATTAACAGAAAGAAGAACAATATTTTATTCCTGAAGCCATTAGAAACATCAACCTACAGTATTAAAATCAGCCTCAATTCTCTTCTTTCTCCAGTTAACAAATAAGCTACAGAGTTCATATATTTAAAAAGGGCTAAAGTTACTTTTTATTTTATTCTGATAAAAACACTCATACAGTGAGGAACAGCAGCAGGAACTGCAGTGCTGTTCTTATTTCTCTCAAGGCAGGACAGCGAGAGCCGAGTGTTTGGCTGAGCTTTCAGTTATTAGCTTGTTATGGTAACTAGCTAGCATTAGCTAGTGAGCTGTGTCTGCTTATTTTGTGGTACTGTTCTAAAATAAGCAGACACAGCTCCTTAGCTAATGCCAGCTAGTTAGCATAACAAGCTAATAACTAATTATTCTTTAGATACACTGTAAACTCTCTTTTGTTCTCATGTGAACACAGATCAAATTGGTCTTGCCCTGACAACCACAACAATCCAGAACCCCACAGCTCCCAGTGACCTGAACCAGAACACCACAGCTCCCAGTGAACTGATCCAGAACACCACAGCTCCCAGTGACCTGATCCAGAACCCCACAGCTTTCAGTGACCTGATCCAGAACCCCACAGCTTCCAGTGACCTGATCCAGAACCCCACAGCTTTCAGTGACCTGATCCAGAACCCCACAGCTCAGAGTGGAGCGACTGTAAATGCTCCTGTTCTAAAGAACATTAATGGACCAGTTACTATTAACATTGGAGCTGACTCTAATCATGAAGGTAATTAAAAATATATTTCTGAAAACCTAAAAAAGTCAGTGATGTTTTTTTCTTTTTCCATTTGTTTTATTTTTTTAACAACTATGCAGGGGTGCAACTACATACTTTTTGACGTGTATGCAGCGTAACACAGCGTTGGTAACCCCTGTTCTCTAATTTATTAGTTTTATGATTCACCATCTACTTACATACTTGTTATGATCCGTTATATTGTAAATACAGCACCTGTCCTGCAAGTGCGCCACGACGGTGTTCCTGTGTTTGGGAGGAAGTGACAGGAGGGTAGATGTGGAAGGAGTGGATGGGCGTCTGATTCGTGCTGTGCTTCTGTTTTTTGATGTGTATTATCAGGGGCGTTGCCTGGGTATGTAAAAATCCGGGGCTCAGCCCAGTTAATTATATTAGTTTATTAGCTGATCTGTTGGATCCGGTGGAAATAAACTCATTTAAACTAAGTGTAGTAATAAATTCTGGCTATTCACAACATCCAGCTTCTAGCTAACTGGTCTGCTAACTTGATCTGTGTGTCTTGATTCAGAGACGAGTCTTTTTAACCAGTTATCAGAAACATATCATCACAGTTTACATGGTTGGTTCAGTTTCCTTTCTTTTAGAAAAATCGGCGTATATTCAGATATGTTTTAACATCTGCGCTAAAACCCGGTGAAAGAACTCAAAAACCTCCCCAGCGAGGCGGTGGTGGGGGTGCTGGGACGGGGGCTTTCCTACTAGCCCACCGTGCTCCACAAAACCAGCAAGCTGATTGGCTGTTTCTCCTGAAAGGTGGAACTTTATCCTTGAACTGGCTCTGTGATTCGCGTCAAGAACTTTTCCATTCACAGCGGACAGCGGCCTGTCTCCTCACTAATAATGCAGCTGAGCTGAGTGAAATGATTCGGGCTACTGGAAATGTATTTCGGAAGCCCAGGCCAGGCCACGCCCCAGTGTATTATCATACATGAAAAAACAGCTCTTACAGAAAATGCCGACTAGAAACAATTTTCTGTCATCAATTTGGCGCCCCCTCTAGTGCAGCGAACCGATGCGTCGCAAATGCTGCATACTCCCCGCAATTATAGCAATTACACATGTTTTGTTATACATATGTTTATTTCCTTTGTGTTTATTGGAACAATACAAAAAACAGGAGGAAAAAAAGGCAAATTTGACAATTATACACAAAGCTCCAAAAATGGGCCAGACAAAATTATTGGCCCCCCTTAACTTAATATTTGGTTGCACACCCTTTGGAAAAAATAACTGAAATCAATCACTTCCTATAACCATCAACAAGCTTCTTACATCTCTCAACTGGAAGCACTTTTCTTTTGCAAACTGCTCCAAGTTTCTCATAATTGAAGGATTTCTTCTCCCAACAGCAACTTTAAGATCTCTCCACAGGTGTTCAACGGGATTTAGATCCGGACTCGTTGCTGCCACTTTAGAACTCTTCAGCGCTTTGTTTCCATCCATTTCTGGGTCCTTTTTGAAGTATGTTTGGGATCATTGTCCTGTTGGAAGACCCTTGACCTAGAGCCCAAACCCAGCTTTCTGACACTGGGTCCTACATTGCGACCCAAAATCCTTTGGTAATCTTCAGATTTCATGATGCCTTGCACACAGTCAAGGCACCCAGTTCCAGAGGCAGCAAAACAATCCCAAAACATCTTTAAACCTCCACCATATTTGACTGTAGGTACTTTAGTGTTCTTTTCTTTGTAGGCCTCGTTCTGTTTTCGGTAAAAAAGTTTTCCCAGAAGGATTTTTGGCTTACTTACATACATTTTGGCAAACTGCAGTCTAGGTTTTTTAGCAGTGGGGTCCACCTGGGTCTCCTGCCATAGCGTTTCTTTTTATTTAAATGTGGACAGATAGTTGGAGCTGACACTGATGCACCCTGAGCCTGCAGGACAGCTTGAATTTCTTTGTAACTTGATTAGGGCTGCTATCCTGCTGCTTATCCTCCGGCCGGACTATCCTGCTGCTTATCCACCGGCCGGACTATCCTGCTGCTTATCCACCAGCCGGACTACCCTGCTGCTTATCCACCAGCCGGACTATCCTGCTGCTTATCCACCAGCCGGACTATCCTGCTGCTTATCCACCAGCCGGACTATCCTGCGCTGCAACCTTTTATCAGTTTTTCTCCTCCATCCACGTCCAGGGAGGTTAGCTACAGAGCCATGGGTTGTAAACTTCTTGATTATGTTTTGCGCTGTGGACAAAGGAACATCAAGATCTCTGGAGATGGACTTGTAACCTTGAGATTGTTGATATTTTTCCACAATTTTGTTTCTCAGGTCCTCAGACAGTTCTCTTTTCTCCTCTTTCTGTTCTCCATGCTTAGTGTGGCACACACAGATCGACTCTATTCTCTCCATTTTATCTGGTTTCAGGTGTGATTTTTAAATTGCCCACACCTGTTACTTATCACAGGTGAGTTTGGATGAGCATCACATGCTTGAAACAAAGTTATTTACCCTCAATTTTGAAAAGGTGCCAATAATTTTGTCCGGCCCATTTGTGGAGTTTTGTGTAAAATTATGTAAAATTTGCCTTTATTTCCTCTGTTTTTTTGTGGAAGGAAATAAACCTTTGTATAACAAAACAAGTGTAATTGTTCTGAGAGAAATACTTCATTTTCTGGAAATGATCCAGGGGTGCCAACACTTTTGGCCATGACTGTATATATATATATATATATATATATATATATATATGAAGAGGAGAGATGCATCACGGCTGGAGGAGCTGGTCAGGAGGGCGGGGCAGTGGTTGGAATGGAGCTGGACTCTCTGGTTACATTAGCTGAGAGAAGGACTTTGCATAAACTGCTTTCTATCATGAACAATGATAGTCACCCACTTCACACCACCATCATGAAGCAGAGGAGTGTGTTCAGCGGCAGACTGCTGTCACAGAGCTGCACAACAGACAGACTCAGAAAATCCTTCATTCCGAGAGCCATCAGACTCTTTAACTCCTCCCATCGGGGATGGGATGCTGCTGCTGACTGAGTTTAATCCAGTCACACCACATGGACATTATTCAACAACTTAATTATTTATATTAACACTTCCCCAACCTCACTTACATTAAAGTATACTTTACTCATGATTGGGTATTCACATATTCACATTCTCTTTTTAGAACTGCCTTCTAACATATGCATATTTATATTATATTTCTATGTCACATCAGTCACTTTCGTAATCGATGTCATTGCACTTTACTCTGTTAATTATTTAATTATTTATGACCATTAGCAACATCTACTGCACTGCTCTGTTTACAGATAGATCTTTACCTTGTATAGTACGTTTTTTTATAGCCTTTATATTTTCTATTCTTCTGTGTTTTGATTTGTCTGAGTATGTTTCTTATTGTATTGTGTTGTTGCTGCTGGATGCCTAAATTTTCTTTGGGATAAATAAAGTATCTATCTATCTATATATATACATACATATATATATATATATATATATATAGACACATTGATACGATGTGATAAGATGGCGGCGCGCAGTAGTGCAGCGGCTTCTCACGCTCCTAGCGAACACCCTATTTTGAGCTGTTTTTACGTCGGTTCTGAACCCAACTTTACGCGCCCCACGCGTGTGAGTTACAGCAGAACCGAACTTCTGAGGATTAAGGACAGTTTGGTCAGTAAAACAGCAACTATGGACAATAATATCCGAGCTACGCTGGGCGAGCTGCAGCTCCTCCACGCTCCGGCGTGGGGGAGCGGATCACTGCAGACAAAGGGCAAGAGGAGGAGGCGGTGCGAGCGGCGTCAGAAGAGAGGAAAATGCGCTGGGGTGCTAGCCAGGCTAAAGGCTAATGCTAACCGACCCCCGATTCCGTCGCTTTTCCTCTCTAACGTCCGCTCTTTGGATAACAAGCTGGACCTGCTGCGGCTGAGGATGAATGTTTCTGAGGAGATGAGGAACTGAGCTGTGATTTGTCTCATGGAAACCTGGCTGAACCAGACCATACGGGACTCAGCCTTCCAGCTCGCCGGCCGGCAGCTCTTCCGAGCGGACCGCAGCCAGCTATCCGGGAAAGCCCGGGGGGGCGGCTTGTGCATCTACATAAACAAAGGTTGGTGCACAAACTGCGTGTTGGTAAACAGCCACTGCTCCGAGGCGACAGAACAGCTGACTGTGAAGTGTCGTCCTCACTATCTGCCTCGTGAGTTTTCGGCGGTGTTCGTGATTGCTGTTTACATAGCACTGGATGCTAATGCTAACAACGCGCTGAAGGAGCTTTATGACAACATCAGCTCGCTTCAGAACAACGACCACATCTCCATCATGCTGGTCCCCGCATACCACCCCCCACTGCGACGCTCAAAACCCACACAGAAAACCATCACGGTGTGGCCCAGTGACGACGCCGCTGTGCTGCAGGACTGCTTCGGCTGCACAGACTGGCAGGTCTTCAGGGAGGCTGCTGAGAGTGAGGGGGACCTGGATCTGGAGGAATACACATCTGCTGTTCTCGGGTACATCAGCAAGTGTGTGGAGGATGTCACTACTACCAAGACTGTGACTTGCTACCCGAACCAGAAGCCCTGGCTGAACGCAGAGGTGCGTTCCCTGCTGAAAGCCAGGGATGCTGCCTTCAGATCTGGAGACTCGGATGAACTCAGGAGGGCTAGAAGAGAGCTGACTGCTGGAGTTAAGAGGGCAAAAGCTGCATATGCTCAGAAAATCCAGGGACACTTTTCCTCCCAGGATCCACAGAGCATGTGGAGGGGCATCAAGTGCATCACGGACTACAAATCTAACGTTGCACAAAGCTCCAAAGACCCATCCCTGCCTGAGGCTCTCAACACGTTCTACGCCCGCTTTGAGAATCCTGACACACCCCCCAGCACCAGACTCCCACACTCACCAGGAGAGGAGCCCCTCAGCGTGACACCAGCAGAAGTAAGGAGGACGCTGAGGAGGATTAACCCCCGGAAAGCTGCCGGCCCGGACAACATCCCCGGACAGGTGCTAAAAGACTGCGCAGTCCAGCTCTCGGACGTCCTGGCCGACATTTTCAACGCGTCCCTCATCCAGGCAGCTGTCCCCACTTGCCTGAAGACCGCCACCATCATCCCGGTCCCCAAGAGCTCCACAGTGACAGGTCTGAATGACTACCGGCCAGTAGCCCTCACTCCGATAGTCACAAAGTGCTTTGAAAGACTGGTTCAGACCCACATCAAAGCCACCATCAACATCACTGTGGATCCACACCAGTACGCATACAGGAAGAACCGATCCACAGAGGATGCCATTTCCTCCGTGGTCCACACTGCCCTCACCCACCTGGAGCAGAAGGATTCCTACGTTCGGATGCTCTTTGTGGACTTCACATCTGCTTTCAACACCATGATTCCTCAGACACTGATAACCAAACTCTCCTCACTTGGACTGAGCTCTTCCCTGTGCAACTGGGTCCTAGACTTCCTGACCAACAGGCCGCAGTCTGTGAGGATTCACAACATCTCCTCACCCTCCATAATCCTCAGCACTGGCTCCCCTCAGGGCTGTGTGCTGAGCCTCCTGTTCACAATGCTCACATATGACTGCTCACCTCTCCATCCAGGCTGTCATATTGTGAAGTTTGCGGACGACACGGCAGTGGTTGGATGCATCACGAACAGAGATGAGTCCAGCTACAGGCAGGAGGTGGAACACCTGGAGGATTGGTGCAGAGAAAACAACCTCTGCATCAATGTAAAAAAGACAAAGGAGATGATTGTGGACTTCAGAAGGGGCAAGCATGCCCACCTCCCCCTGCACATTGGAGGATCTGCGGTGGAAGTGGTTGACAGCTACAGGTACTTGGGTGTGCACCTGACCAGCAACCTCACCTGGAGCAACAACACTTCCGCTCTGGTCAGGAAGGCACATCAGCGGCTCTACTTCCTCAGGAGGCTGAGACGAGCTGGACTCGGGAGCGCAGTCCTCAACTCCTTCTACAGATGTGTGGTGGAGAGCGTTGTGTGCTCCAGCATCAATGTGTTGGCATGGAAGCTGCTCTGCTGCAGACAGGAAAGCACTGCAGAGGGTGGTGATGGCTGCACAGAGGATTGTTGGAGTCAGCTTCCCCAGCACCACAGACATTTACACCTCCAGGTGCAGGAAAAGGGCCACCTGCATCAGGAAGGATCCCACCCACCCAGCACACGCACTTTTTGTCCCGCTTCCCTCAGGCCGGAGGCTGCGGAGCATTAAGTGCAAAACAACAAGACTCAGAAACAGCTTCATTCCGGAAGCTGTAAGACTCTTAAACTCCACTTAACAAACACACTGCACTCACACCAAGGACAAATTACTGTTTACTGTTTACCAACATGGTCACTTTACTTGCACTGAGACACTTTATCTCCACTGCTCTAATTCACATTATCATGCTGCTATAACACACTTGCACTCTGGACTTCATGTTGCTGAACCTTCTACTCTCTATTTTTTTTTTATTCTTTGGGATATGTATCTATCTATTTTGTATATTCTATTTCTTTTATTGTATTCTTTTTTATCTATATATCTATTAATAACAGCTCTTTGGGTGTAAAACTGGATCGTGAGATCACAATTTCGTTCCACCTCATGTACCACATGTGATGAGAATGACAATAAAATCTCCTTGAATCCTTGAATCCTTGAAAGTAGTCAGAAAACAGCTTTTATACCACTGAAATTTACTGTTCCATCAAAAATAAAGGTGTTAGCTTACTTCAAATAGTAACATGACACAAGGCACAATTTGTCTATTTTCACATAGGGGTATACTCACTTTTATGGCCAGTGGTTTAGACATTAATGTCTGTGTGTTGAGTTATTTTGAGGGCACAGTACACTGTTATACTGTACATGTAAACTGACTACACTGTATCAAAGTGTCATATCTTCATTTTTTTACAATGAAAAGATGTGAGAAAATATAAAAAAAATGTGAGGGGTGTACTTTTTGGCTAGATCTCCGTGCAGACAAAAGAAAAAAAAGTGTAGGACAGAGTAAATAGTGCACAGACATTACATTACATTACATTTACATTACATTTGGCAGATGCTTTTGTCCAAAGCGACTTACAATAGTCAAGTACAATGTAAAATAAGTTTAAAGGTAAAACATCTTTGGATAGGGATAAAAGGAGGACAAAGGGGAGTAATAGGTTAGAGGATTGAAGGAGAGGAAGAAGGAAATGAGGTTAGAAGTAGTTAGTGTGTTAGAGGTGTTAAGAGATTAAGTGCTCTTTGAAGAGCTCTGTCTTCAGGAGTTTCTTAAAGATAGCGAGAGATTCTCCTGATCTGGTAGTGGAAGGTAGTTTGTTCCACCATTGGGGAACTCTGTATGAGAACAGTCTGGATTGCTTTGTGTGAGTTTTTGGCAAAGCGAGGCGACGTTCACTGGAGGAGCGCAGCGGCCGGGAGGTAGCGTAAGCCTTCAGGAGCGAGTGCAGGTAGGAAGGAGCTGTTCTGTCATCACCTTGTAGGCGATTGTAAGAGCTTTGAATTTGATGCGAGCATCAACTGGTAGCCAATGGAGCTCAATGAGCAGCAGGGTGACATGTGCCGTTTTGGCTGGTTGAAGACCAGACGTGCTGCTGCGTTCTGGATCATCTGGAGTGGTTTTACTACACAGGCCGGGAGGCCAGTTAGCAGGGCATTGCAGTAGTCGAGGCGTGAGATGACGACCGCTTGCACCAGGAGTTGGGTGGCCTGTTGCGTCAAGAACGGTCTAATTTTTCGGATGTTATAGAGCGCAAAGCGGCAGGACCGAGCAACTGAGGCCACATGGTGCGTGAAGGAGAGTTGGTCATCAACCAGAACACCCAGGTTCCTAGCAACCTTTGTCGGTGAGAGAGAGAGAGAGTCGATACTTATAGAGAAGTTGTGTTGAAAAGATGGTTTTGCTGGTATAACCAGAAGTTCAGTCTTTGAGAGATTTAATTGAAGGTGATGCTCCTTCATCCATGAGGATATGTCAGAGAGACACTGCGATATCCGTGCAGAGATTGAGTGATCTTCAGGTGAGAACGACAGGTATAGCTGGGTGTCATCAGCAAAGCAATGGTAGGAAAATCCGTGTGAGCGGATAACCTGACCAAGAGAGGTGGTGTATATGGAGAAGAGAAGGGGTCCCAGTACCGAACCTTGGGGAACCCCAGTGGATAAGGAGCGGGCTGAGGACAGCTGTCCTTGCCACGACACCTTGAACGAGCGCCCAGTGAGGTACGATCTGAACCATGACAGCACATTGTCTGCGATCCCCATGTTTGAGAGTATAGTTAGGAGGAAGTCATGGTTGACTGTGTCAAATGCGGCCGAGAGGTCCAGCAGAATGAGCACTGAGGACTGACCTGCAGCTCTGGCAGTTTTCAACGCTTCAGTCACAGACAACAGAGCCGTCTCGGTAGAGTGTCCTTTTTTGAACCCAGATTGGTTCTGGTCCAGAAGGTCATTCTGGGAGAGGAAGCCAGAGACCTGATTTAAAACAGCTCTTTCTAGTGTTTTAGAGAGAAAGGGTAGCAGTGAGACCGGTCTGTAGTTGTCAACCTGGGCGGGGTTGAGAGAAGGCTTTTTAAGCAGTGGTGTCACATGTGCTTGTTTGAAAGCAGTCGGGAATACACCAGAAGTTAAAGAGGCATTGATCGTGTGAGTGATAGCCGGAATGATTGAAGGTGCGATAGTTTGCAGTAGGTTTGAAGGAATTGGGTCAAGCGGACACGTAGTAGGACGGCTACGTGTTAGGAGAGCCAGTGTCTCGTTCTCAGTGAGAGGAGTGAACGAGGAGAAAGCAACGCCTTCGGTGGAGGGACATCGGGCAGTAGAGGATGCAGTAGGACTGCTACATTGTGCATCAGTAAACTGGTTGCTGATGGCCGCCACTTTGCCAGTAAAGAATGAGGCAAGTGTTTCAGCCGTAAGGCATGTAGCCGGAGGAGGAGGCGGAGGGTTGAGTAGTGATTTAAATGTAGCAAATAGTTTCTGGGAGTCTGTGAGAGAGCAGAATTTATTGTGATAAAATTCAGCTTTAGCAGTAGTGAGGTTGGCTGAAAAAGAAGCCAGGAGCAGTTGGTAATTTTTTAGGTCTGCTTGTTTTTGGGTTTTTTGCCATTTTCTTTCGGCAGCTCGGAGTTTGGAGCGTAGTTCCCTGAGTGTGTCATTTTTAAGCCATGGCTGCGGTTTGTTTGAGCTAATGGCTCGAGATGTAAGAGGACAGAGGTTGTCCAAACAGGAGCTTAGTGTGGAGCAGAGAGTGTCAGTGGCATCATTTACATTGAGTGATGAAAATGAGCCTATATTGGCATATTTTCAGTCACCAGCGAGGAGAACTGGTCTGCTGAGAGATCTCGAAGATTTCGGCGGAACGAGACCATAGTAGGAGTAGCTGTGCGTTTATTTGAAATATGAACATTGAGTTTCATAAAGTAGTGATCTGAGACGTGCAAAGGAGTGACAGTTAGAGAGTCGGTGTCACAGTTACGAGTGAAGATCAGGTCTAGTTGTTTGCCAGCTTTATGTGTTGGAGGGCTGGGGACCTGCTCCAGTTCGAAAGACTGCATGAGGGATAGGAAGTCTGTGAAGCTGGTACTGTCATGGTGGATGTTCATATCCCCTAGAATGAGCATGGGACAATCTTGCTCAGAGATAGAAGACAGTAGCATGTCAAGTTCATGCGTGAATTCGCCCATTTGTCCAGGAGGACGGTAGAGAACAATAATGGCAAGTTTTGCTGGAGTATTAACCAGTGTGGCATGATACTCAAATGTATTGAATGTGTTTGCCGGTAATAGTGGAGTATGTTTTAAGCCATTAGCGATTAAAAGGCCCGTTCCACCTCCTTGTCCAGAGAGACGAGAAGTGTGGGAGAAGGAATAATAATTGGAAAGAGCCGCCGGAGTAGCAGTATTTTCAGGTTTGATCCAAGTTTCAGTCAGTGCCAGCAGTTGTAATGACTGATGATTCGCATAAGAGGCGATAAAGTCTGCTTTATTAACAGCCGACTGGCAGTTCCATAGCCCAACAGAGAATGAGGTAGTAGTGGGCGTGGTTTGTTTTAGTGGACGCAGGTTAGTATGATCCTGGCGCCTGTTTGTGTTTTTACTCCTTCTGTGCGTGCCGGAAATAACTGAGATGTGTTGGGAGCACATTTTAGGAGGCAGTAGGAGGCAGTAGGACGATAGATACAGAGAAGTGCAAAACAAAACACACAGTGTAGGGGCAAAAGGTACAGGGGACATAAAACACACTTATAGGGCAAAAGTACAGGGGACACAGACAATAGTTCCAATAAGATAATTTTAGTATGTTTATGTTTGTGTGATGAGGTACTGTTTAAAGTTAAAAGTGTTTAAAGTGCAGTAGTGACAACGGTACATTATATATAGTCCATATATGTATAATAGTAGAGGTAGGCCAGGTTGATTAAAGTTCAGAGTGCATATAAGTTAAATGATTAAAGTGCAAAGTGCATACAGTCTTTGTGCTGAAGCAATCAGTGGCCATGTAGGAAACTGGGACTTATACCCCTTTCTGGCTGAGACAGAATATTTTAGAATAATCTGTACATGAAGTGATCATCTGCCTCACACTCACAGTGTGTCCTGTTATTTTAAAGAGGAAATGAAAGCATAAGGAATATATCTGAAACAGGGAAGTGAATCTTATGATCACACAGAAAGCTGTAGATCTAAAAATCCTCATGCCAGGTATCCATACATTGGTTTGAACACAATAAATGTATTATTCTTACAAAACAGTGTTAAATGGAATTCATTGTTTTAAATGGCATCAGCAGCAGTTAGAATTAAGGCGGAGTCTAACTTCACATGTTTTTGAGGATCTGTGTGTTTACCCCTCCTGGTGTTTGGACATTATTAGGGTGGTGGGTCAGGGGGCCCTTTAAGGGGTTCCAAATTGGGGGGAAAATGATTGAAATTGACCTGAATTGTATGATTTTTATATTCTTTTTTTCTGTACTGCTGGTCACTCTGTCAGGAAGAGATAAAAGAGAAGAGGTAGTGGAAAAGACTGAAGGAGCCTCCACTACAGGTAATGCAGGTAATCATTACTGTCATTCAATATCATGAGTTAATACATAAATAACATGTTCGGTTTTATTGCCATATCATAGACAGGCATTTGTGTACAGTGTGGTTTCCAAGATAAGATACTGTTGACCGGGAATTGAACCAAGACTAGGACCATCCGACCACTGGTCAAACAGCTTTTAAATGAATATTAATTAATTAAGCATTCACACAGGTATAATATATTCAGGAGAATAGCAGCGCCACTAATGGAAGCAGTTAGAGTTCATGTAAGCTTGGATGTGATCTGTAGTGGAGAGTAAGATGGATGATGAGCAGCTGATCTGTGGTGGTAGTGGATGGAGAAGAACTGACTTCAGAAACTTCCATCAGTCTGGCTGGACAGGAGACGCGAGAGCCTGAGGGTCCAACATCCATCAGTATTGGGGCTCAGACAGGTGGGCAGTCAGTAACTCGGAGGAGCAGAGAGATGGAATTAGTTTTGACTGGATTTATGTAAAACAGAGAATATAAAATATTATCAGAGTGTGGCTAATGACTCCAGCAGATCTGAATAAAACAGCCTAATTAAAGGGAGAGAGCCAGAAGGTAACATGGACACGGAGGCACCCTGAAACACCAGCATCCACCCACTCCACCCTCCACAAACCTGAGTGACCAAACAACACCACCAGCATCTCAGTTTACCCACAATTCCCTCTGTCCATGAACCACTGGATCTGCAGCCGTATCTAAAGGGCAAAACATTAATTACCAAAAGCTAAAGTGGGGTTCTGACAGCTGGTCAAGCAAAGAGTGAAAAAACTGGGGAAAAGGGCAAAAAGAGAAAAAAGTAGAATGGAAAACAAAAGGAGCGAGGGGGAGGAAGGAGATCAGTAGGAGTAAAAAAAATGGATGAACGGTTGGGAGAAGTCAGGATTTACGAGGACGGGTTCAGCAGTTAGTCGAGCTTTTAGTTGGTTGGAGGTCGGCTGGTCCGTGGGGTTCCAGCTTATCTTCTTCAGCAGATGTTTATTTGTGAGGTCACTGAATGGGGCAGGTGACTAAGGAGAAGCCTGAAACGAACCATCTGTAGTACCCTGCCAACCCCAGGAAGGAGCGAATGTTGGCCTTTTAAGGATGGCAGAGGTGTTTTTTCTTGGGGGCAGTTTTGTTTGTTTCTGGCCACACAATGTGTACTTTTCCTGTCATTACGATAGCAAAGACACACAAAAACATTAATTAAGCACCACAGTGCATATCAATATATTAATACCGTTCCTGTGTATAAAATTGTCCTCTGTGCCAGAATCACTCAGTCTGTCCATCTGATATCCCATATAATAGTTGATGTCAATCATGGACCTGATACCTATTTGTCCATCTCTAGTTATTATTACTGTTTCGACTTATGCAAACAGAACTGGAAGACTACAATACATACAGTAAATACAGCATTTACTGAGGTAGAAAACATACAGTATTTTCGTAGAATAGAGTATTATTATAGTATTAAATATTCCTGATAGAATGAGAGTAGGCACAGACTGGGAGCAGCAGAGATAACAGGCAATATCATGCAGCCTAGTAGTGCATACAATGACTGTATAAATTTTATAAATTATAGTGTGTAATGTTTGATTGTTTTGTTTCTATCATACAGTGTCTCTAAGAGAAACAGAAACAGAGAAGCTCAAAAGGATCCTTATCGATCGC
Source organism: Astyanax mexicanus (assembly GCF_023375975.1). Lineage (NCBI taxonomy): Eukaryota > Metazoa > Chordata > Actinopteri > Characiformes > Acestrorhamphidae > Astyanax > Astyanax mexicanus. The sequence goes on along the minus strand of NC_064408.1, from coordinate 128,855,788 downwards.
TATGCAACATTATACGAGGGAACAGGAAAGAGAGGAAAGCACATCCTCTTGAACAAGGTTTACTCAGAGCTGTATGTGGTGGAGGGCTGGGGGGGGGAGTCAATACAGATCATGAAGTGATTCAGATGGAAGCCAGACCCACAACACATGCACCAACAGACAGTGGAATTAAGATCAGTGAGATTTTCCATGGGGATTTTAACATTAAAAAAGTGCTCACAATGGGAATAGCTGGGATTGGGAAAACCGTCTCTGTTCAGAAGTTTGCTCTGGATTGGGCTGAAGGAAAATCCAATACAGACATAGATTTTGTTTTCATTATTGCTTTCCGAGAGCTGAATCTTCTAAAGGATGAAGAGTATGACCTCCCAGGACTTCTTCTTCATCTGTACCCACAGCTAAAACATTTAAAAGAAGCTGGGCTTTTTGATGATGAGTGTAAATGTGCTCTTATCTTGGATGGACTGGATGAGCTCAGGAAGCCTCTGGATTTTAACCAGAAGAAAATGTCCTCTATAACAGAGAAGGCAACTGTAGACGTTCTGGTGACCAGCCTCATCACAGGAGCACTGCTTGAGTCTGCTCTTGTCTGGGTCACCTCCAGACCTGCTGCAGCATATCAGATCCCACCAGATTACATCCACCAGAAAACAGAAGTACGAGGATTCATCACAGACCAGCAGAAGGAGGAGTACTTCAGGAAGAGAATACAGGATGAAGAACAAGCTAACACAATCATCTCACACATTAAAAAGGTGAAGACACTCTACATCATGTGCTACATACCAGTCTTCTGCTGGATCACCTACACTGTGCTTCAGGAACTCATCAAGAACAAAGTCAAAGAAATCCCTAAAACTTTAACTCAAATGTACACACACTTTCTGAACATTCAGATGGACACAAAGGGAAAGAAATATGACAAGACTTGTCAGAAAGATACTAAAAACCTGCTGGAATCCAACAGAACCGAGCTTCTGAAACTGGCTGAACTGGCTTTCAAGCAGCTGATGAAAGGCAGTGTGATGTTCTATGAAGAGGACCTGAGAGAGAGCAGGATTGATGTCTCTTACTCTGAGTATTCTGGGATTTTTACTGAGATCTTTAAGGAGGAATGTGTGCTTTACCAGAGAAAGGTCTACTGCTTTGTTCATCTGAGCTTTCAAGAGTTCCTGGCTGCTGTTTATGTGTTCCACTGCTACGAGACTAAAAACCGGAAGGAACTGCAGTGTTTTGAATCCCAGTACAGAGTGTGGTATAATAATGTTACTCTGGAAGAGGTGCTGATGGGTGCTGTGGATAAAGCTGTAGACAGTCAGAATGGACACCTGGATCTGTTCCTCCGTTTTCTGCTGGGTCTCTCACTGCAGACCAATCAGAGACTCCTACAGGGTCTTCTGACTTTTAAACACAGCAGCACAGAGAGAACCAAAGAACATATCAAGCAACACATCAAAGGAGAAGATGTATATTACCAATCTCTTTCTACTGAGAGATCCATCAATCTGTTCCTCTGTCTGTCTGAAATGAATGACCACTCTCTCTCCGGAGAGCTTCAGGAGTATCTAAACTCAGGACAGGAGCTCTCTCCTGGACAGTGTTCAGCACTAGCCTACATGCTAATGACCTCAGATGAAGTTCTGGAGGAGCTGGACTTGAAGAAAATAAGCACATCATTCAAAGGTTACAGCAGACTGGTCCCAGCCCTGAGCCACTGCCGAAAGGCACGGTGAGTGATCCACATTAATTCAATGCAAAAAATTAAAATTATGTCCTTAAATACTAAATAGAGTTAAATTAAATCTCCAGAATTGTTTATTCAGTTGTTGTTTTTTGCTTATTTGTATATAACCTGCTATTGACAGGGGCAACTAGTAAAAATGCAAAGACATAAAAAGTAAAAGCATTAAAATTTAAATGTTATTAATTGTTAAAAAACAGTGTTACAGTAATCAATCCTTCTGGAAATAAAGGTAAGACATAGATGAGTTCAGGTCTACTTCAGACAGAAACTTTTTGCCTACCGTAGACAGATTAGAGTTTATTACAAAAGGGACTCAGCTTATAAGGATTGTGAAGGACAGGCAAAGTCAGTAACAGAATGGCAGCACATTTAAACAACATATCCTAGAGTAGTCAGGGAAAGCAGAGTCATACACTGTAAATCCAGCAGCACAAGGGAGCAGGCAAAAGAGAGGTCCAAAAATACAAAACAGTCGTCAACAGGTAACCAATAGAATGGGCAAGGCAAAAGACGATAAACAGTAATACAAAAACACTCAGGACTGAGTCGATGGACTCTTCTTCGCACATTTTCACAGAAACTGTAGAAAATTATCTATTCATAGTAAGGATGAAAATGAAGTATCTCTGAACTTGATGTAAAATGGTCAGTATTTATTACAAGAAGCAGTAAAACTTGGATATAACTTGGGTTCAGCAGAACTGGACTGAACACCCTGTAACTCACTCTCATTCGTCTGTTGATAAGATCATCTCCACAGTGAGAGCTGTTGTTGGTGCTTTGCCTATGAATGCACTTTGTGGAGAGACACCAGTTTTTTTATTATTATGATAACTAGAGTTTTGTCACATTAACATGTTAGTTATGTAGTATGTAACCCTGTTAAATAATTAATTTTAATAATAATAATTTTGTTTATCAAAATAGTTTCTATAATAGTTCATAGTGAATTAGCTTTGTTTAGACCTTTTTATATTTATTTTTTTCTATTTGTATTTCATCTTATTTACTTTCATATTTTGAATTATGTTTTGTGGCTGTGCAAAGTGTAGGGAGTGCTCCTGCTCCTCATGACAGACTATTTATTACACCTTCCACCTGCATAGTTTAAATAGCAACAGTGCTTCTGAATATATCTACACTGATGGGCCTGGTGTTCTGGAAATGAGGTGTGTTCAGGTAAATTTCATTTGTAATGCTTGTTTATCTTGGTAACAAAAAACACAGGAGCTCCACTGACTGAATACAACCTAGACAGATGTCAACAATCATAGGTTCATTGCTATCTTGGTAGAAAATTGTCAACACAGGCTTCTGCTGAAAAGCGTTGGAAATGTCCAGGTAACTGCACCATTAAAATAGCAATCTGCCACAATCAGAGTGCACCTGGATCTTAAAGGGAATGATGAGCAAGTGACATGCTGCTTTGTTTATTTCATGTTAGGCCCAAAATTAACCACACCCATGATTAATAAAGAGAATTAGGGAGAGAAACTAAACATCTAACTGAGGTTGAGCCATGTATTGAAGTTCAACGTCTGTTAAGCTTTTAATTTGCTCTTAAGAGTGAAGATGCATGTGTGAGAGATAAAAATAGAGATAATAGAGTAATAAAATAGATAGATCAATGCTGACAGACTGGAAGGAATTCAAGACAGTAAAAGAGGACCCGGGGGGATATTGTTAATTAAATCTACAGAATGTGATGGATCTAGAAAAACCCTTCACGCTGGCATATGTCCAGGAAAGAGTGATAATGTGTTAAATGGCAATATTTTGGTGAAATGGAATTTTCATTAAATTGTTATTCTGTAACATCCTGCCTGTCATATCTAAAAATATCTCACTTAAAATCATGAAAATCTTGTAACGCCAGACAGGTAGGATTGACGCACGCCGAGTAAAAGGTAAAGACGGGTTTATTTACAGAGTTGTAAACAGAATAACACAGCCAGAGAACAGGTTGAACAACACTCACACTGGAAGCAGGAATCGTAGTACAGGAAACAGTCCAAGATCCAAAGCCAGAGAGACAGTCCGATAATTCAACAAATCCGATAAGGGCAAAGACAAAAGGCAAAATCCGTAATACAGAAAAAAGGATCATAACAAAAGGGCAGACAGAAAAGGGTTTGGAATAATTCGAGACGGTATGTAACTTTGTTGATTCTTTTGATTATTTTAAAAGGACCAATAAACTTAACTGATAACTTTTTGTTGCCTTCAGGGAGCCGAAAATCCCTGGTAGATAGCCAAACGCAATCCCCTGGGGAGTAGACTAAACATCTAACTGAGGTTGAGCCATGTATTGAAGTTCAACGTCTGTTAAGCTTTTAATTTGCTCTTAAGAGTGAAGATGCATGTGTGAGAGATAAAAATAGAGATAATAGAGTAATAAAATAGATAGATCAATGCTGACAGACTGGAAGGAATTCAAGACAGTAAAAGAGGACCCGGGGGGATATTGTTAATTAAATCTACAGAATGTGATGGATCTAGAAAAACCCTTCACGCTGGCATATGTCCAGGAAAGAGTGATAATGTGTTAAATGGCAATATTTTGGTGAAATGGAATTTTCATTAAATTGTTATTCTGTAACATCCTGCCTGTCATATCTAAAAATATCTCACTTAAAATCATGAAAATCTTGTAACGCCAGACAGGTAGGATTGACGCACGCCGAGTAAAAGGTAAAGACGGGTTTATTTACAGAGTTGTAAACAGAATAACACAGCCAGAGAACAGGTTGAACAACACTCACACTGGAAGCAGGAATCGTAGTACAGGAAACAGTCCAAGATCCAAAGCCAGAGAGACAGTCCGATAATTCAACAAATCCGATAAGGGCAAAGACAAAAGGCAAAATCCGTAATACAGAAAAAAGGATCATAACAAAAGGGCAGACAGAAAAGGGTTTGGAATAACGCTCAGTACGCAACATGAGTCGGCAATACCTCGCAACGGACAGATGCTAACAGAACCCTATATATATACAAAACCTAGAATTACTATGAACCGGAACCTCTTAGAATACAGGTGACTCTAAACGGGGGAGAGTAACGCGATTGGGTAAGAGTGAGCAGCTGACGGTGACGTCATCGCTAGTGGGATTTTGGGAAATAGAGTTCGGGTGTGTGAGAGGAGATCCTAGAGACGTGACAGTACCTCCCCTCGAGGAGTCCGAAAGAACCGAAGGACGAGGACGACACACAGGAACCGCCCCTCTCCGCCCGGAGGCCTGACGGACGTGAGAACCCGAAGCGGGGATAGCCTGAACGGGAGCCCTGGTCCTGGGACGACCCCTGGTCCAGGGACGACCCCTCCTGGAGCCGCGGACGGAACTGAGAGACCGAGTAGCAGCAGACCTATAGCGCCTATCCCTTCCAGGGTCAGGAGACCTCCTCCTTGGACGACCATTAGGGCGTGGTGCTGGACGAGACGGATGTGACCGATGGAGTTCTTCCACCAACAACGGGTCAAGGACGTCTGCTGCAGTAACCCAGCTTCTCTCCTCAGGTCCGTAACCTTCCCAATCTACCAGGTACTCCAGGGCTCCCCTCCTCCTTCTGGAGTCTAACAGGCGCTCCACCGCGTAGACGGGTCCACCATCCATGAGCACAGGCGGAGGAGGCAGCACCCCATGCGAGGTCTCATCCAGCGGACCAGGGATAACCGGCTTAAGTAAAGAAACATGGAAGGAAGGACAGACACGATAATTAGGAGGTAATTCGAGACGGTATGTAACTTTGTTGATTCTTTTGATTATTTTAAAAGGACCAATAAACTTAACTGATAACTTTTTGTTGCCTTCAGGGAGCCGAAAATCCCTGGTAGATAGCCAAACGCAATCCCCTGGGGAGTAGAGCGGAGCCTCACGACGATGCCGATCAGCCTGCTGTTTGTGTTGTTCTAACACAGCTTCTATACGTCTGTGAGTCTCCTCCCACACCTCCTCGCTACGGCGCATCCACTGATCTACAGCAGGGATATCAGAAGGTTCAGCTGACCACGGCATGAGCGGAGGTTGATAACCTAGGAAACACTGAAAGTGGAAGAGCTGATTAGAGAGTTTTGAGCCAATTCAGCCCAGGGGAGATATTGGGCCCAATCGTGAACATTGTTAGAACAATATATACAGTACGTAAGAATTTCCCTAGTTCCTGGTTCATACTTTCACACTGACCATTACTTTGAGGATGATAACCGGAAGACAAACTAACAGAGATACCAAACCTACTCATAAATGCTGACCAGACCTGAGATACCGCGATCAGACACTATATCCTCAGGAATACCAAAAATACGAAATACATGATTAAACAGGCTCTCAGCGGCTTCAAATGCAGTGGGTAATTTAGCGAAGGGAATGAATCTAACACCACGTGAGAAACGATCAACGACAGTCATAATGACTGTATTACCCATGGAATCAGGAAGATCTGTAACAAAGTCTACTGCCAAATGGGACCAAGGTCAAGCTGGAACTGGTAATGGTATTAATTTACCGGCAGGTAGAGTACGGGGAACTTTACATTGAGCACAAATGGTACAAGATGATACAAACTCATGGATGTCTGAACGCATGGTTTCCCACCAAAATCGACCCTCCAATTATTGATAGGTGCGAGTCTCACCCGGATGTCCAGAAGATGGGGAAGTGTGAGCCCATGTGATTAATTTATTTCTACTGATTTGGTACATATGTTTTGTTAGGTGGGCATTGTGCGGGAGGAGGTGTAGTTTGATTAGCTTGACTAATCTCCTCCGAAATCTCCCACCTGATCGGAGCCAAAATGACCTCTGGTTTTAGAATAGTGATGGGTTCTGAGATAACTGAATTATTTTCTTTGAATATACGTGAGAGTGCATCTGCTTTAGTGTTACGGGACCCTGGTCGGTAAGTAACAGTAAAATTAAAATGAGCAAAAAATTAAGACCATCGAGCCTGACATGAGTTCATGCATTTTTGTGATCAGTGATGACTACAAAGGGGTGTAAAGCGCCCTCCAACCAATGCCTCCATTCCTCTAATGGCTAAGAGTTCGCGGTCCCCAATACCATAATTCTGTTCAGCTGGAGAAAGTTTATGAGCAAAATAGGCCACTGGATGCATTTTACTGGGTGAGCCTAATCTTTGAGAGAGTACAGCCCCCACTCCCACACTGGAGGAGTCAACCTCTACAATGAATGGTTCTTTAAGATCAGGGTGTTTTAACAGAGGGGCAGAAGTGAACTTTCCCTTAAGGATAGAAAAAGCATCTTGCGCTTGTTCAGACCAAACTAAAGTTTTAGTATTATGTCGTAACAAATTGGTGAGTGGTGCTGCTACTGAGCTATAATTGCGTATAAAACGTCTATAAAAGTTGGCAAAACCCAAAAATCTCTGCAGTTCCTTTACTGATTTGGGAATGGGCCAGTCTACTACTGCCTGGACTTTGTTATCGTCCATGGAAACTCCCTTAGAATTAATGATATATCCCAGAAAAGAGATAGAGGAGAGGTGAAACTCTAGAAGACGAGATAGGACAGCGCGGACTTGGGGAATGTGTGTGGTCATATCGGATGAGTAGATTAGAATGTCGTCTAAAAATGCAATCACGAACTTTCCTAACATGTCACGTAGGACATCATTTATAAAGGACTGCAACACGGACGGAGCGTTTTTGAGGCCAAAAGGCATAACTTGGTATTCATAGTGCCCCCTTGTGGTGAAAAAAGCAGTCTTCCACTCATCTCCCTCCCTTACTCTCACTAAGTTATAAGCACTACGAAGGTCCAATTTGGTAAAGACAGAAGCCCCACTTAATTGTTCTAAAGCTACAGGCACTAGAGGGAGAGGATACGGGTAAGTTTTAGTAACTGCATTAAGTTGTCTGTAATCTATACAAGGTCGAAGACCCCATCCTTCTTTTGTACAAAAAAGAATGATGCAGCAACTGGAGAAGTGGAATGACGAATAAAACCCTGAGCCAGAGCCTGCTGCACATACTCCTCCATAGCTTGCTCCTCACTCTGAGTCAAGGGATAAATGTGAGATTTGGGGGGTATCTGATTGTCAATAAGATCAATAGCTCAATCGTAAGGACGATGTGGTGGGAGTTGCGTGGCATGAGATTTGCTGAAGACCTCAACAAGATCAGAGTATTCAACTGGGATATGTGCAAGAGACTCAGGCTCAGGACTCTCAACAGTGGTAGACTGTACTTTTAGTTTAGGAGCAGTAATACAATGTTTATTGCAATATGGAGACCAGGACATTATTCCATTATTAGACCAGGAAATCAATGGATTATGTTTTCTCAATCAAGGGAGAGTCCATCATAACAAAAAACCTGATCTCCTCAGAGTGCAGAGCGCTGACGTTCATTCTGACAGGAACGGTGGTGAGGAAAATGGTTCCCTGTCCAATTGGTTTCCCATCCACAGCAGACATTTAGACAGGGTTATCCAGGGGTTCTATTGGGATCTGAAGTTGTCTGGCCAGCTGGTGGTTCATGAAGTTACCCTCGGCACCGGAGTCAATTAGTGCTGGAAACACAAAATGAGAAGCAGACTGGCAGAGCAGAACAATAGATATGAAAATAGATTTGGAAATCATGTCAGAGTATAGACTGCTTTCCCCTTTAGCGGTCTATATTCCACACGCTTTCCCGAGTATGTAGCAGGTGGCTCGTATGGACGGTCCGGGTTGCCATGGGAGAGCCCACCGTGGGACAAGCCAGGAGTGTTATTGATATTATTTAATACTCGGGGGGGGGTCGAATCTGACAATTCCACAGTACATGACCAGTTCCACCGCAATATAAACACAAACCGGCATGTATGCGTCGTTGCCGCTCTTCTCTCGATAGCCTAGTAGCGTCAATTTGCATAGGTTCTTCTGTAGCAGGTGAAATGGCAGTAGGTCGAGGTGAGGTGGAGAGGGAGGGAGGGAGTAAATCCAGCAGCGCAGGGAGTAAATCCAGCAGCGCGGGGAGTAGCCAGGTGAGCCGCTGTAGGATTGTTCTTTTGACCGATAAACGAATTACGTTTCAGCTGATCCAGTCTAATGGCCAGGGAAATCAAGTCATTCATGGGAAGCCCGTCATCTTTACAAGCTAACTCAGCTAAAATGTCCGGTTGTAATCCATTATGGAACATAACGCGCAAAGCTGGCTCATTCCATCCACTACCCGCCACTAGCGTACGGAATTCCAGCGCATAATCCGCAACAGAACGGTTCCCCTGGTGTAAACGAACCAATAACTCCCCCTGTGATTGTCCTTGATGAGGGTGATCGAAAACCATCTGAAATTCGTTCAGAAACTGTTCATAGGTGCCATTCTCTACCACAGGCCAGATAGCAGTAGCCCAATCCAAAGCCTTGCCGGTTAAACGTGAAACAAAAAATGAAACACGAGCTCTGTCGGTGGTAGGTGGCATGTTGGAAAAATATAGTGACATTTGGAGCAAAAAACCTCTACTCAGGTCAGGGGTGCCGTCATATTTATCCGGTTTACTCACGGAAAAAACAGCTGCTGCCAGGGCTGGATAAGCTAAGCTAGCTGGGGCCTGGCTAGCGGGAGCTAAGCTAGCCGGGAGTGTTGCTTGGTTTGCTGTGCGGTGAGAGAGCTAACAGAATGAGTGAGACCCTCGAACAGCTGGCTATGCTGCCCGAGCAATCTCCTCTGGTTATCTACAGCCTGCTGTAAATCCTTAAACTCAGCCATCTGTCTTTTCGGCTGACAGGTAGGATAGGTACCAGACAGGTAGGATAGACGCACGCCGAGTAAAAGGTAAAGACGGGTTTATTTACAGAGTTGTAAACAGAATAACACAGCCAGAGAACAGGTTGAACAACACTCGCACTGGAAGCAGGAATCGTAGTACAGGAAACAGTCCAATAATTCAACAAATCCGATAAGGGCAAAGAAAAAAGGCAAAATCCGTAATACAGAAAAAAGGGTCATAACAAAAGGGCAGACAGAAAAGGGTTTGGAATAACGCTCAGTACGCAACATGAGTCGGCAATACCTCGCAACGGACAGATGCTAACAGAACCCTATATATACAAAACCTAGAATTACTATGAACCGGAACCTCTTAGAATACAGGTGACTTTGAACGGGGAAGTGTAACGCGATTGGGTGAGAATGAGCGGCTGACGGTGACGTCATCGCCAGTGGAATTTTGGGAAATAGAATTCGGGTGTGTGAGAGGAGATCCTAGAGACGTGACAAATCTAGCATGCAAGTTTATTTTATTTAGTTGGTAGTCAAACAGCGCTTTGTATTTAATTTAGGCCAAAAAAAATTAAACTTTGGTCTCATCTGACCACTGCACCTTCTTTCACATGTTTGCTGTGCCTTTAACATAGACTGTGGCTACAAACTGCAAACATAAAGGCCAGATTTGTGAAGTGCAGGATTTATAGTGTCCCGCTCCATCCTGAGCTGTGGATCTCCACAGCTCCTCCAGAGTGACTATGGGCCTCTTGGCTGCTTCTCTGACCAGTGCTCTCCTTGCTGCATCTGTCAGTTTGAGTGGATGGCCAGGTCTTGGTGGGTTTGCAGTTGTAGACACTTTTTTCCTATTTTAATTAATGGATTGAACAGTGCTCCTGGGTATGCTTAAAGTTTGGGTATGTTTTTTTATAATCTAACCCTGCTTTAAACTTCTCTTGATCTGTCTTGATCTCTGATCTGTCTGGTGAGTTCCATTGTATTCATGATGCTGTTTGTTCATTATTGTTCTCTGAAAATACTGAGGTGTATTTATACTGAGATTAAACTACACACAGTTGGATTAACTAATGATGTGACTTCTGAAGGCAGTTGATTGTACAGATTTTTAGGGGGTTCAGAGTAAAGGGAGCTGAATATTTTTGCAAGTCACACTTTTTAGATTTTTTTTTGACACAAACAGAAAAATAATTTTGATGGGCACTTCACAATTATATTCTGCTTTGTGTTGGTCTATCATTTAAAATATGTTTTAAGTTTGTAGTTTTAAGGTGACAAATGTAAAAAAGGGTTCAAGGGGTATGAATAATTTTGCAAGCCACTGTATTTAACAGTTACATTTTGTTATCTATTTTTTCTATTCTATAAACATTATTTTAGATAAGAACAATATGCAGAACAGTTTGTGTTTGTATATTATACCTTTATTTTGATAAATCTTCTTATAAACGTGAATGAAAATAGACATTAAAAATGTAAGGCATTTTCTGTCATTTCATATTTACTCTGTATCAAAATTGTTTTACAGGATGATTTACACTGGTATTGAACATTGTGTATTATATGTATTTTTAAGTAAAATCTGTTTTTCAGACTAGTTTCATGTCACCTTGGAGTAGAGACCTGTGAAAGTCTGGGATCAGTTTTAAAGCTGGAGAACTCCTCCCTGAAAGAGCTGGACCTCAGTAACAATAACCTGCAGGATTTAGGAGTGGAGCTGCTCTCTGCTGGACTGAAGAGTTCACACTGTAAACTGCAGATTCTCAGGTCAGTTTTTCTGCTATTTTATTATAAACAGACTAAAGGGTAATATATGTCAGGGCTTAACTAAAATAAATGCATAGGGTGGGTGCTGGGGTGATGAGGTCATGCCTCTGTATTTAACATTATTTGTCAATATTGTTACACAGAGATTTTATTGTTTTTTCTACATTTTCTGCCTTTTAAATGTTGGTCATGTTATTTTGTCTGTGACTCTTATCTGACCACAACTAACACTTTGGCTACATAAGACATAGGAAAATGTATCCCAAACCTTGTTTTGTTATAGATGTTATTTGTCACTAAATCAGACATTTTAGCTCCAATATGGACCACTTCACTATGTGGTATTAAAATTAGATTTGTGGTATTGCAACTCGGTCTGAATTGCAGGTGTTTGCAAGGTTTTGTGGAATTATTGTATTAAAAGCTGAACTGAAGTCAACAAAGAGTATCCGGACCAGTGCATCCTTGTCCTCCATATGTTCCAGGGTTAGATGGAGGGTGGTGAATATAGCATCCTCTGTGGAGGGTTTGGGCGATATGCAAATTGAAAAGGGTAAAGTAAGTCTTGCTCTTTAACCAGCCTCTCAAAGCACTTCATTATTATTGAAGTAAGTGCAACAGGGCAATAGTCATCTAGGGTGTCAACTGTAGATTTCTTTGGAACAGGCAGAGTCTCTTGCTTTTAGCAACTCAGAAGTCATCCGTGGTTTCTCATTCGCCCTAGATATGATGTGTTTGGTGTTTTGTACATCCTCTATGCACTTTTGAATTTAGTCTCAGCATATTCCCCAATGTCAATTCCTTTACCATATGTGGCAGCCTCTTTAAACACAGACCAATCAGTGCAATCAAAACATCCCTGCAGTGTTGTCATGGCTCCCTATGGCCACACTCTGGCTAGCTTTGAAGTGGGCCTGCTCTTGGTAAGCACGGGTCTATATGCTGGTGTCAGCATCACTGAAATGTGATCTGATGATCCTAAGTGTGGAAAAGAGGTTGCTTTGAATGCTGTTTTGATATTGGAATACGCATGGTCTACTGTGTTGTCACCCCTGTTTGCAAAGTGTACATATTGATAAAAATGTGGGAGAACTTTCTTCATGCTTGCCCTGTTAAAATCCCCAGCAACATTGAGTGCTCCACCAGGATGTTTATTTTGTAGACAACTGATGTAGTGACAGAGGATATCCAGGACAACATTTGTGTCAGCATCAGGGGGAATATAAACTGCAATAATAAATATTACTGAGAATTCCCGTGGAAGATAGAAGGGTCGGCATTTTACTGACAAGAACTTAATGTCCAGTGTACAGTGAGAAAAGGCCATTTTAGAGTCTGTACTCCACCTGTTGTTGATGTAAATGCATAAACCACCTCCATGTGATTTACCACTGAGAATGCTGCTCCTGTCAGCCCGATGTATTATTAGCCCTGATTAGCTAATAGCATTGTCCATAATTGTGTCGTTCAACCAGGTTTCACTAAACACAAAAGCACAGCAGTCTCTCACCTCCCTTTTTGATGTGATATCCAGCCGTATACAGTCCAATTTGTTTTCCAGGGAGCAGACATTTGCCAGCAGAATCGATGGTAACGGTGTTCTGCAGGAGTTAGCTTTAGCCTGTGCGCTAACTCCAGTGTGGGCTCCTCGCTTCTGCCTCCGCATGCAACACCGCCACCCCGGGAAGTGTCCAAATGTGCTGTAGAAGTTTGCGCTGAGCGGTCCTCCCCTCTGTGCGCAGCCATCCGAGACTTTTCATTAGATCTTTCGTGTTAACGTCCACCAGGTCCATATCCCCTGCTGTATTCAGGGACAGCAATTGTGTTCATTCTTGTTTTTCAGACTATCTTCATGTCATCTTGGAGGAGAGACCTGTAAAAGTCTGGAATCAGTTTTAAAGCTGGAAAATCCCTTGATAGAACTGGACCTCAGTAACAATGACCTGCAGGATTCAGGAGTTGAGCTGCTCTCTGCTGGACTGAAGAGTTCACACTGTAAACTGCAGATTCTCAGGTTAGTGTTTCTGCCACTTTATTATACACAGACTAAAGGGTAGTAGGTGTCAGGGCTTAACTAAAAGAAATGCATAGGATGGGTGATGGGGTGATGATCAATATTTTTCCACAGTGATTTTATAGTTTTATCTACATTTGCTGCTTTTTAAATATTGATCATATCATTTTATTTGTGACTCTCTCTGACCATAAATCACACTTTGGCTACACAATATATAAGAAAATGTATCCCAAACCCTTTTCTTTATAGGTGTCATTTGTCACTTAATCAGATTTTTTTACATAGTTTATAATGTTTTTGTTTCAATAATGTATAAGGCTTGTGTTTCAGACATTCACTGAATTCACATTCACATTCAATGAAATGCCCAAACATGGGCACAGAGCATGGCTGCAGGAAAATAAAAAGTTAAAATCAAAGTTTATAGAAAGGAAACAAATTGACAAAACAAAAATAGTGACATTCTGTTTTTTACAGCATGTTCAATTAAATTTAGTTCAATCAAGAGGCTTTTATTGTCAATACATCTGAGTACAGGTACACAGTGCAACAAAATTTTGCCATGGTGCAACATGGAACAACAGCATAAAGTGCAAACATGCATTGAGTGTGCAAGAAAGAACTATGACACTACAATACATATATTAAAAACAGTACACATTAGACAATTTAACAGACAGGACAGTAAAGTACTAATATGGTACAAATGAAATGTGTGTGAAGATAAGGTGCAGAGATTTTACTGTGATTTTACTGTTTTATCTACATTTCCTGTTCTTTAATTTTGCTTCTGTCATTTTATCAATGTCTCTACTTGATATTAACAAAACCAGGTGATTTAGGCTGCATAAGACATAGCAAAATCTGCCACAAACCTGTTCCCTTTATAGGCATAATTTGTGTGGCAGTGTGAATGGGAAAAAGCACTTTGAATCTGAAATTTGGATTCAGGCCACTTTCCCAAAGCTGTGTGAACAAAGCCTTATTGGCATTTAGTAGATGTACTCCACATGATGAGTCAAAATGTATACGTTTATACGTTTTTTAAAAAAAGGTTTTGGACTTAGTAAAAAGTCCATGATGAAGTACACAACTTGTATTAGAATGTGATGTCAGCCAGTCATCATGCAAAAGTAAAGACAATGTATGTTATGGTTGGAAAATTACAAAAATGTGTTATTTAAAATTGACATTTATTATAAAATCATTTGTGTTTATGTCTCATTTTTCAGATTTGCTTTGTGTAATATTGGAGTAAAGACATGTGAAAGTCTGGAATCAGTTTTAATGCTGGAAAACTCCTCCCTAAAAGAGCTGGACCTCAGTAACAATGACCTGCAGGATTCAGGAGTGGAGCTGCTCTCTGCTGGACTGAAGAGTTCACACTGTAAACTGCAGATTCTCAGGTTAGTCGGATCATTTTTAAATGATAAATGAGAAAATATAACATTCAGAGTTTACCAAGATATTTATATGTCAAAACACAAAAGGTGAAGCTTCTACTGAAGGTTAAAGAACACCAACCAATCAATTGATACCTCTCTGTCTCCAGGATGTTCTTAAAAATATCTGCAGTATGTCTGCAGTCACTTACCTTTTACAGGTAAACTTATTGAAAATGTCATGCTCACTCAGCTCAGCCAGTTCCTAATTCCAGTAACTGCTTTGATAAATTCCAGTCAGGATTTCTTCCAAATCACAGCTTTGAGACTGCTCTAGTAAAAGTTCTAAATTATATTCCCCTGAACTCAGACTTGTTTTTGCACCTCCTTTGACTTGCCTTTGTGATAAACAAAAGTTAAGTCTCTTTCTCTCTCTGTTAATAACTAAATCAAATTTTCTTTCTCTTTAGATTATCTGGTTGTATGATCACAGAAAAAGGCTGTTCTTCTCTGGCTTCAGCTCTGAGTTCAAATCCCTCCCACCTGAAAGCACTGGATCTGACCTACAACCACACAGAAGAGTCAGGAGAAAAGCTGCTTTCTGCCAGACTGAAAGATCCACACTGCTCACTGGAGATACTCAGGTATTAAATTTGTATTAGGTATACTGTTACTGTATACTGTTAGTTTGTTTCTTGAGACCATTAAAGACTGAATAAAGTAATGAAAATGAATTTACAAAGTTAAGACAAACAGCTGGAAAAATAATTAGAAAGGTTGGTGTTTTGTTTGTTGGTCACAGCCCGTCCATTTGCATGTGAAAGCCTCCTTAGATCTAGTAGCTGGGGGTGAAATACCATGTCAGTTTCTGGGAGTTTTCTGTGCACAGATTTCTGTCCACAGATTCCATAACCTTGCCCTGCCAAAACATTTTACTGTTTTTAATTCTGATGACAATCCCACTGTTCATGCAGTGATGTTCCAAAAAAGAAGCAATCCCATATTTACATATTTTCACCCTGTAATGTTACAGATGAGTCAGACACTTGCGGTAAAAATGAATGAGGCTTAAGACAGAGGGCATAGTCGTGATACAAGCATGGGTCAAAACTAGAGAGACAACAAGACCAAACATCAGAGCCAAATCTTAAACCAAAAGAGAAACCATGATCCAAAAAGCAGAATTCAACAAACCAGAAAAACACTGCTATAAACAGAGCAGAATGGGAAAAAACAGTCACACCTGACGCTGTCATTCTGCCTGCTCCTGAAGACTCAGTTTCCCAGCAGTCTCAGAAATACAGTGACTCTGAGAGTCACGTGTCTCTCAAGCGCTGTGCGTCACCAAGCTACTGACTGATTGCTAATCATTTCCACCTGGTATAAATACACTTCCACACTGTATAAATACTCCCCTAGTTCAGCTCTATAGTTGTTGTGTTCTACGTAGTTCTCTAGCTTTGTACAAAGCGTTCTTTCTGTTCTCTAATTCTCTGTTTCTTGACCTTTTTCCTGCCTACCCTTTACTCTTTTGCTTAGCCTTCTTGTTTTGTTTGATTTTCTCGTTTTCCTCTCTTGACTGCTCTTGTAACGACCCTCGCTTGTTTATCGACCACGCTCTAGGTATGTCCTTTATTATTGTTCCCTTTTTGGTTTTGGCATTGCCTGTCCCTGACTACCTCTATTTGCCTAGCCCTTTTAATAAACCTGTTGTGTTTTCTAATCAACACTTGTCTCCTTGGGTCCTGGTATTCGTCACAAAAATGTAGTCAAAGAGAAAATATGGGTCATACAGAGAAAACACAAATAGAATAAAAACGCTCGGTACATTTCTGGGAAAATACTTCACAACAAGCATTACAAACAAACAGGATTATGTACACAAGGTAATGAACAGCAGCTAAAAACTATTTAGAACTACAGGGATGACGAGCATGAGAATGAGATGGGAGTGGTTGAGTCTGGATGCGTGACACTTGCGGATGCATGCTGGGGATTGTAGTTCAGGATCCGAGTTCGTCCATAGACGGAATGTAAAGATCAGAGTTCTGGACTACAGAGTTTGTAGCAGGCATGGCGAACCCTCAGTGTACGTTCTTCATAAAGCACAGTGTTTCAGGTGTTAATAAAATGGATTTAGCTCATCAGAGTTTGATGTAAAGTGAAGTCCACATTTGTTGGTTACAAGTTAAAAAGTCCATGTTTTCTTTGTAGCTGGATCTTTATGGTCCAGCCTTTACTTCTTCAACTGTTCTAAACAGAGACCCTATAATTCTCCCTCACGCCCCCTAGAGGCTGGGAATAAAAGAACAAGCTAAAGTGAGACAGCATATTGAATCTGTTAGTAGATATTAAAATTTAAATCTGAGGCTCTGGTTTCCTCTAATTGTGTTAATGGTGTTATAAAGGAGTGTGTGTTTCTTCTTAAGGATTAACGTTAATTATTGTGTATCAGGAAAATCCAGAACTTCATATTCCTTCACCATGTTCACTAATATAAACCCAGAGAGAGAAACTCTCTCACACTCTCACTGTCACACCCTGCTGATCTGTGTGTGTGTGTGTGTGTGTGTGTGTGTGTTTAGAATGGAACATGGAGGCGTGATCAGAATCAAACCTGGATTAAAGAAATGTAAGTTTTCTTTCTCTCACACACACACTCACACATGCATCACACACATATACACACACAGCACAACACACTACACTCATTCACACACAACACACACACTACACATGTGGACAAAATTGCTGGTACCCCTTTAGTTAATGAAAGAAAAACCCACAATGGTCACAGAAACAACTTAAATCTGACAAAAGTAACAATAAATAAAAATGCTATAAAAATTAACAAATTAAAATCAGACATTGATTTTGAACCAGGGTTCAACAGAATTATTTTATGTATTATATAAAGTGACCAAAGGCACATGTTAAATCAAGATGTGTCCACTATTTAGCATCACAGGTGTCTACAGTCTGTAATCAGTCAGTACGGCTGTATATAGGCTATATATAGGGCTACAAGTAGTCACTGTGCTGTTTGGGGACGTGGTATTTACCACACTCAACATGGACCAGGGGAAGGTGAATAAAAGAGTTTTTCATGATCAGAAAGGGAATTATAGAAGAGCATGTTAAAGGTAAAGGTATATATTATTCATAAATTTAATATCCATTATATCATAGTATTATAAGAAAAATTGATAACAAAATTCAATAATAACAGCAAAATAAATATGAAATTAGAAAATAACCAACTTGAGTAAACCAAAAACTGAAGAGAAAAACTCAACACAACATTAGGAAAACATAAAATGAATATTACCTAAAGTAATATCTGGAGTAGCAGCATATCTCCACATTAGTTTCACTTATAATTCATGGAAACAGCAATACCTCAACCCCTCATTTGTCTTCGACAATATTTGACTAATTTAACTCATCTTAAGTTTACACCATTATACCACTATACTCTGCAACTAAAAACAATACAGTTACACACGATTATACAATTTTACTTTGCAACTAGAACTAACAATAGTTACACACCATTATACCACTATACTTTGCAACTATAATGTGATGTGTAATCTCTCTCTCTCTGTATCAGTGCAGTGTGTGTAACATCTCTCTCTGTATCAGTGCAGTGTGTGTAATGTCTCTCTCTCTCTGTATCAGTGCAGTGTGTGTAATGTCTCTCTCTCTGTATCAGTGCAGTGTGTGTAATGTCTCTCTCTCTGTATCAGTGCAGTGTGTGTAATGTCTCTCTCTGTATCAGTGCAGTGTGTGTAATGTCTCTCTCTCTGTATCAGTGCAGTGTGTGTAATGTCTCTCTCTGTATCAGTGCAGTGTGTGTAATGTCTCTCTCTGTATCAGTGCAGTGTGTGTAATGTCTCTCTCTCTGTATCAGTGCAGTGTGTGTAATGTCTCTCTCTCTCTGTATCAGTGCAGTGTGTGTAATGTCTCTCTCTGTATCAGTGCAGTGTGTGTAATGTCTCTCTCTGTATCAGTGTAGTGTGTGTAATGTCTCTCTCTCTGTATCAGTGCAGTGTGTGTAATGTCTCTCTCTCTCTGTATCAGTGCAGTGTGTGTAATGTCTCTCTGTATCAGTGCAGTGTGTGTAATGTCTCTCTCTGTATCAGTGCAGTGTGTGTAATGTCTCTCTCTCTGTATCAGTGCAGTGTGTGTAATGTCTCTCTCTGTATCAGTGCAGTGTGTGTAATGTCTCTCTCTGTATCAGTGCAGTGTGTGTAATGTCTCTCTCTGTATCAGTGCAGTGTGTGTAATGTCTCTCTCTCTGTATCAGTGCAGTGTGTGTAATGTCTCACTCTCTCTGTATCAGTGCAGTGTGTGTAATGTCTCTCTCTGTATCAGTGCAGTGTGTGTAATGTCTCTCTCTGTATCAGTGTAGTGTGTGTAATGTCTCTCTCTCTGTATCAGTGCAGTGTGTGTAATGTCTCTCTCTCTGTATCAGTGCAGTGTGTGTAATGTCTCTCTCTATCTGTATCAGTGCAGTGTGTAATGTCTCTCTCTATCTTTATCAGTGCGGTGTATGTAATGTCTCTCTCTGTATCAGTGCAGTGTGTGTAATGTCTCTCTCTCTCTCTGTATCAGTGCAGTGTGTGTAATGTCTCTTTCTGTATCAGTGCAGTGTGTGTAATGTCTCTCTGTATCAGTGCAGTGTGTGTAATGTCTCTCTCTCTGTATCAGTGCAGTGTGTGTAATGTCTCTCTCTCTGTTTCAGCGCAGTGTGTGCAATGTCTCTCTCTCTGTATTGATGCAGTGTGTGTAATGTCTCTCTCTGTATCAGTATAGTGTGTGTAATGTCTCTCTCTCTGTATTAGTGCAGTGTGTATAATGTCTCTCTCTGTATCAGTGCAGTGTGTGTAATGTCTCTCTGTATCAGTGCAGTGTGTGTAATGTGTCTCTCTCTGTATCAGTGCAGTGTGTGTAATGCCTCTCTCTGTATCAGTGCGGTGTGTGTAATGTCTCTCTCTCTGTATCAGTGCAGTGTGTGTAATGTCTCTCTCTCTGTATCAGTGCAGTGTGTGTAATGTCTCTCTCTCTGTATCAGTGCAGTGTGTGTAACATCTCTCTCTCTGTATCAGTGCAGTGTGTGTAATGTCTCTCTCTCTGTATCAGTGCAGTGTGTGTAATGTCTCTCTCTCTGTATCAGTGCAGTGTGTGTAATGTCTCTCTCTCTCTGTATCAGTGCAGTGTGTGTAATGTCTCTCTCTCTGTATCAGTGCAGTGTGTGTAATGTCTCTCTCTCTGTATCAGTGCAGTGTGTGTAATGTCTCTCTCTGTATCAGTGCAGTGTGTGTAATGTCTCTCTCTCTGTATCAGTGCAGTGTGTGTAATGTCTCTCTCTGTATCAGTGCAGTGTGTGTAATGTCTCTCTCTGTATCAGTGCAGTGTGTGTAATGTCTCTCTCTCTGTATCAGTGCAGTGTGTGTAATGTCTCTCTCTCTCTGTATCAGTGCAGTGTGTGTAATGTCTCTCTCTGTATCAGTGCAGTGTGTGTAATGTCTCTCTCTGTATCAGTGTAGTGTGTGTAATGTCTCTCTCTCTGTATCAGTGCAGTGTGTGTAATGTCTCTCTCTCTCTGTATCAGTGCAGTGTGTGTAATGTCTCTCTGTATCAGTGCAGTGTGTGTAATGTCTCTCTCTGTATCAGTGCAGTGTGTGTAATGTCTCTCTCTCTGTATCAGTGCAGTGTGTGTAATGTCTCTCTCTGTATCAGTGCAGTGTGTGTAATGTCTCTCTCTGTATCAGTGCAGTGTGTGTAATGTCTCTCTCTGTATCAGTGCAGTGTGTGTAATGTCTCTCTCTCTGTATCAGTGCAGTGTGTGTAATGTCTCACTCTCTCTGTATCAGTGCAGTGTGTGTAATGTCTCTCTCTGTATCAGTGCAGTGTGTGTAATGTCTCTCTCTGTATCAGTGTAGTGTGTGTAATGTCTCTCTCTCTGTATCAGTGCAGTGTGTGTAATGTCTCTCTCTCTGTATCAGTGCAGTGTGTGTAATGTCTCTCTCTATCTGTATCAGTGCAGTGTGTAATGTCTCTCTCTATCTTTATCAGTGCGGTGTATGTAATGTCTCTCTCTGTATCAGTGCAGTGTGTGTAATGTCTCTCTCTCTCTCTGTATCAGTGCAGTGTGTGTAATGTCTCTTTCTGTATCAGTGCAGTGTGTGTAATGTCTCTCTGTATCAGTGCAGTGTGTGTAATGTCTCTCTCTCTGTATCAGTGCAGTGTGTGTAATGTCTCTCTCTCTGTTTCAGCGCAGTGTGTGCAATGTCTCTCTCTCTGTATTGATGCAGTGTGTGTAATGTCTCTCTCTGTATCAGTATAGTGTGTGTAATGTCTCTCTCTCTGTATTAGTGCAGTGTGTATAATGTCTCTCTCTGTATCAGTGCAGTGTGTGTAATGTCTCTCTGTATCAGTGCAGTGTGTGTAATGTGTCTCTCTCTGTATCAGTGCAGTGTGTGTAATGCCTCTCTCTGTATCAGTGCGGTGTGTGTAATGTCTCTCTCTCTGTATCAGTGCAGTGTGTGTAATGTCTCTCTCTCTGTATCAGTGCAGTGTGTGTAATGTCTCTCTCTCTGTATCAGTGCAGTGTGTGTAACATCTCTCTCTCTGTATCAGTGCAGTGTGTGTAACGTCTCTCTCTGTATCAGTGCAGTGTGTGTAATGTCTCTCTGTATCAGTGCAGTGTGTGTAACGTCTCTCTCTGTATCAGTGCAGTGTGTGTAATGTCTCTCTGTATCAGTGCAGTGTGTGTAATGTCTCTCTGTATCAGTGCAGTGTGTGTGATGTCTCTCTCTCTGTATAAGTGCAGTGTGTGTAATGTCTCTCTCTCTGTTTCAGTGCAGTGCGTTTAATGTCTCTCCCTGTATAAGTGCAGTGTACATAATGTCGCCATCTCTTTATCAGTGCAGTGTGTGTAATGTCTCTCTGTATCAGTGCAGTGTGTGAAATGTCTCTCTCTCTGTATCAGTGCAGTGTGTGTAATGTCTCTCTCTGTTTCAGTGCAGTGTGTAATGTCTCTCTGTATCAGTGCAGTGTGTGTAATGTCTCTCCCTGTTTAAGTGCAGTGTACATAGTGTCTCCATCTCTGTATCAGTGCGGTGTGTGTAATGTCTCTCTCTGTATCAGTGCAGTGTGTGTAATGTCTTTCTCTCTGTATCAGTGCAGTGTGTGTGTAATGTCTCTCTCTCTGTATCAGTGCAGTGTGTGTAATGTCTCTCTCTCTGTATCAGTGCAGTGTGTGTAATGTCTCTCTCTATCTGTATCAGTGCAGTGTGTAATGTCTCTCTCTATCTGTATCAGTGCGGTGTATGTAATGTCTCTCTCTGTATCAGTGCAGTGTGTGTAATGTCTCTCTCTCTCTCTGTATCAGTGCAGTGTGTGTAATGTCTCTTTCTGTATCAGTGCAGTGTGTGTAATGTCTCTCTGTATCAGTGCAGTGTGTGTAATGTCTCTCTCTCTGTATCAGTGCAGTGTGTGTAATGTCTCTCTCTCTGTTTCAGCGCAGTGTGTGCAATGTCTCTCTCTCTTTATTGATGCAGTGTGTGTAATGTCTCTCTCTGTATCAGTATAGTGTGTGTAATGTCTCTCTCTCTGTATTAGTGCAGTGTGTATAATGTCTCTCTCTGTATCAGTGCAGTGTGTGTAATGTCTCTCTGTATCAGTGCAGTGTGTGTAATGTGTCTCTCTCTGTATCAGTGCAGTGTGTGTAATGTCTCTCTCTGTATCAGTGCGGTGTGTGTAATGTCTCTCTCTCTGTATCAGTGCAGTGTGTGTAATGTCTCTCTCTCTGTATCAGTGCAGTGTGTGTAATGTCTCTCTCTCTGTATCAGTGCAGTGTGTGTAACATCTCTCTCTCTGTATCAGTGCAGTGTGTGTAACGTCTCTCTCTGTATCAGTGCAGTGTGTGTAATGTCTCTCTGTATCAGTGCAGTGTGTGTAATGTCTCTCTGTATCAGTGCAGTGTGTGTGATGTCTCTCTCTCTGTATAAGTGCAGTGTGTGTAATGTCTCTCTCTCTGTTTCAGTGCAGTGTGTAATATCTCTCTGTACTAGTGCAGTGTGTTTAATGTCTCTCCCTGTATAAGTGCAGTGTACATAATGTCGCCATCTCTTTATCAGTGCAGTGTGTGTAATGTCTCTCCCTGTTTAAGTGCAGTGTACATAGTGTCTCCATCTCTGTATCAGTGCGGTGTGTGTAATGTCTCTCTCTGTATCAGTGCAGTGTGTGTAATGTCTTTCTCTCTGTATCAGTGCAGTGTGTGTAATGTCTCTCCCTGTTTAAGTGCAGTGTACATAGTGTCTCCATCTCTGTATCAGTGCGGTGTGTGTAATGTCTCTCTCTGTATCAGTGCAGTGTGTGTAATGTCTTTCTCTCTGTATCAGTGCAGTGTGTGTAATGTCTCTCTCTCTGTATCAGTGCAGTGTGTGTAATGTCTCTCTCTCTGTATCAGTGCAGTGTGTGTAATGTCTCTCTCTCTCTGTTTCAGTGCAGTGTGTGCAATGTCTCTTTCTCTGTATTAGTGCAGTGTGTGTAATGTCTCTCTCTGTATCAGTATTGTGTGTGTAATGTCTCTCTCTCTGTATTAGTGCAGTGTGTGTAATGTCTCTCTCTCTGTATCAGTGCAGTGTGTGTAATGTCTCTCTCTCTGTGTATCAGTGCAGTGTACGTAATGTTTCTCTGTATCAGTGCAGTGTATGTAATGTCTCTCTCTCTGTACCAGTGCAGTGTGTGTAATCTCTCTCTCTGTATCAGTGCAGTGTGTGTAATGTCTCTCTCTGTATCAGTGCAGTGTGTGTAATGTCTCTCTCTCTGTATCAGTGCAGTGTGTGTAATGTCTCTCTCTGTATCAGTGCAGTGTGTGTAATGTCTCTCTCTGTATCAGTGCAGTGTGTGTAATGTCTCTCTCTATCTGTATCAGTGCAGTGTGTAATGTCTCTCTCTGTATCAGTATAGTGTGTGTAATGTCTCTCTCTCTGTATTAGTGCAGTGTGTGTAATATCTCTCTCTGTATCAGTGCAGTGTGTGTAATGTCTCTCTGTATCAGTGCAGTGTGTGTAATGTGTCTCTCTCTGTATCAGTGCAGTGTGTGTAATGTCTCTCTCTGTATCAGTGCGGTGTGTGTAATGTCTCTCTCTCTGTATCAGTGCAGTGTGTGTAATGTCTCTCTCTCTGTATCAGTGCAGTGTGTGTAACGTCTCTCTCTCTGTATCAGTGCAGTGTGTGTAACATCTCTCTCTCTGTATGAGTGCAGTGTGTGTAACGTCTCTCTCTGTTTCAGTGCAGTGTGTAATGTCTCTCTGTATCAGTGCAGTGTGTGTAACGTCTCTCTCTGTTTCAGTGCAGTGTGTAATGTCTCTCTGTATCAGTGCAGTGTGTGTAATCTCTCTCTCTGTATCAGTGCAGTGTGTGTAATGTCTCTCTCTGTATCAGTGCAGTGTGTGTAATGTCTCTCTCTGTATCAGTGCAGTGTGTGTAATGTCTCTCTCTATCTGTATCAGTGCAGTGTGTAATGTCTCTCTCTATCTGTATCAGTGCAGTGTGTAATGTCTCTCTCTATCTGTATCAGTGCGGTGTATGTAATGTCTCTCTGTATCAGTGCGGTGTGTGTAATGTCTCTCTCTCTGTATCAGTGCAGTGTGTGTAATGTCTCTCTCTCTGTATCAGTGTAGTGTGTGTAATGTCTCTCTCTCTGTATCAGTGCAGTGTGTGTAACATCTCTCTCTCTGTATCAGTGCAGTGTGTGTAACGTCTCTCTCTGTATCAGTGCAGTGTGTGTAATGTCTCTCTGTATCAGTGCAGTGTGTGTAATGTCTCTCTGTATCAGTGCAGTGTGTGTGATGTCTCTCTCTCTGTATTAGTGCAGTGTGTGTAATGTCTCTCTCTGTATCAGTATAGTGTGTGTAATGTCTCTCTGTATTAGTGCAGTGTGTGTAATGTCTCTCTCTGTATCAGTGCAGTGTGTGTAATGTCTCTCTGTATCAGTGCAGTGTGTGTAATGTGTCTCTCTCTGTATCAGTGCAGTGTGTGTAATGTCTCTCTCTGTATCAGTGCGGTGTGTGTAATGTCTCTCTCTGTATCAGTGCAGTGTGTGTAATGTCTCTCTCTCTGTTTCAGCGCAGTGTGTGCAATGTCTCTCTCTCTGTATTAGTGCAGTGTGTGTAATGTCTCTCTCTGTATCAGTATAGTGTGTGTAATGTCTCTCTCTCTGTATTAGTGCAGTGTGTGTAATATCTCTCTCTGTATCAGTGCAGTGTGTGTAATGTCTCTCTGTATCAGTGCAGTGTGTGTAATGTGTCTCTCTCTGTATCAGTGCAGTGTGTAATGTCTCTCTCTGTATCAGTGCGGTGTGTGTAATGTCTCTCTCTCTGTATCAGTGCAGTGTGTGTAATGTCTCTCTCTCTGTATCAGTGCAGTGTGTGTAACGTCTCTCTCTCTGTATCAGTGCAGTGTGTGTAACATCTCTCTCTCTGTATGAGTGCAGTGTGTGTAACGTCTCTCTCTGTTTCAGTGCAGTGTGTAATGTCTCTCTGTATCAGTGCAGTGTGTGTAACGTCTCTCTCTGTTTCAGTGCAGTGTGTAATGTCTCTCTGTATCAGTGCAGTGTGTGTAATCTCTCTCTCTGTATCAGTGCAGTGTGTGTAATGTCTCTCTCTGTATCAGTGCAGTGTGTGTAATGTCTCTCTCTGTATCAGTGCAGTGTGTGTAATGTCTCTCTCTATCTGTATCAGTGCAGTGTGTAATGTCTCTCTCTATCTGTATCAGTGCAGTGTGTAATGTCTCTCTCTATCTGTATCAGTGCGGTGTATGTAATGTCTCTCTGTATCAGTGCGGTGTGTGTAATGTCTCTCTCTCTGTATCAGTGCAGTGTGTGTAATGTCTCTCTCTCTGTATCAGTGCAGTGTGTGTAACATCTCTCTCTCTGTATCAGTGCAGTGTGTGTAACGTCTCTCTCTGTATCAGTGCAGTGTGTGTAATGTCTCTCTGTATCAGTGCAGTGTGTGTAATGTCTCTCTGTATCAGTGCAGTGTGTGTGATGTCTCTCTCTCTGTATTAGTGCAGTGTGTGTAATGTCTCTCTCTGTATCAGTATAGTGTGTGTAATGTCTCTCTGTATTAGTGCAGTGTGTGTAATGTCTCTCTCTGTATCAGTGCAGTGTGTGTAATGTCTCTCTGTATCAGTGCAGTGTGTGTAATGTGTCTCTCTCTGTATCAGTGCAGTGTGTGTAATGTCTCTCTCTGTATCAGTGCGGTGTGTGTAATGTCTCTCTCTGTATCAGTGCAGTGTGTGTAATGTCTCTCTCTCTGTTTCAGCGCAGTGTGTGCAATGTCTCTCTCTCTGTATTAGTGCAGTGTGTGTAATATCTCTCTCTGTATCAGTGCAGTGTGTGTAATGTCTCTCTGTATCAGTGCAGTGTGTGTAATGTGTCTCTCTCTGTATCAGTGCAGTGTGTGTAATGTCTCTCTCTGTATCAGTGCGGTGTGTGTAATGTCTCTCTCTCTGTATCAGTGCAGTGTGTATAATGTCTCTCTCTCTGTATCAGTGCAGTGTGTGTAACGTCTCTCTCTCTGTATTAGTGCAGTGTGTGTAATATCTCTCTCTGTATCAGTGCAGTGTGTGTAATGTCTCTCTGTATCAGTGCAGTGTGTGTAATGTGTCTCTCTCTGTATCAGTGCAGTGTGTGTAATGTCTCTCTCTGTATCAGTGCGGTGTGTGTAATGTCTCTCTCTCTGTATCAGTGCGGTGTGTGTAATGTCTCTCTCTCTGTATCAGTGCAGTGTGTATAATGTCTCTCTCTCTGTATCAGTGCAGTGTGTGTAACGTCTCTCTCTCTGTATGAGTGCAGTGTGTGTAACGTCTCTCTCTGTTTCAGTGCAGTGTGTAATGTCTCTCTGTATCAGTGCAGTGTGTGTAACGTCTCTCTCTGTTTCAGTGCAGTGTGTAATGTCTCTCTGTATCAGTGCAGTGTGTGTAATGTCTCTCCCTGTTAAAGTGCAGTGTACATAGTGTCTCCATCTCTGTATCAGTGCAGTGTGTATAAAGTCTCTCTGTATCAGTGCAGTGTGTGTAATGTCTCTCTCTATCTGTATCAGTGCAGTGTGTGTAATGTCTCTCTCTATCTGTATCAGTGCAGTGTACATAATGTCTCTCTCTGTATCAGTGCAGTGTGTGTAATGTCTCTCTCTGTATCAGTGCATTGTGTGTAATGTCTCTCTCTGCATCAGTGCAGTGTGTGTAATGTCTCTCTGTATCAGTGCAGTGTGTGTAATGTCTCTCTCTGTATCAGTGCAGTGTGTGTAATGTCTCTCTCTCTCTCTCTGTTTCAGTGCAGTGTGTGCAATGTCTCTTTTTCTGTATTAGTGCAGTGTGTGTAATGTCTCTCTCTGTATCAGTATAGTATGTGTAATGTCTCTCTCTCTGTATTAGTGCAGTGTGTGTAATGTCTCTCTCTCTGTATCAGTGCGGTGTGTGTAATGTCTCTCTCTGTATCAGTGCGGTGTGTGTAATATCTCTCTCTCTGTATCAGTGCAGTGTGTGTAATGTATCTCTCTCTGTATCAGTGCAGTGTGTGTAATGTCTCTCTCTGTATCAGTGCAGTGTGTGTAATGTCTCTCTCTCTGTATCAGTGCAGTGTGTGTAATGTCTCTCTCTCTGTATCAGTGCAGTGTGTGTAACATCTCTCTCTCTCTGTATCAGTGCAGTGTGTGTAACATCTCTCTCTCTCTGTATCAGTGCAGTGTGTGTAATGTCTCTCTCTGTATCAATGCAGTGTGTGTAATGTATCTCTCTCTGTATCAGTGCAGTGTGTGTAATGTCTCTCTCTCTGTATCAGTGCGGTGTGTGTAACATCTCTCTCTGTATCAGTGCAGTGTGTGTAATGTCTCTCTCTCTGTATCAGTGCAGTGTGTGTAATGTCTCTCTCTCTGTATCAGTGCAGTGTGTGTAATGTCTCTCTCTCTGTATCAGTGCAGTGTGTGTAACATCTCTCTCTCTGTATCAGTGCAGTGTGTGTAACATCTCTCTCTGTATCAGTGCAGTGTGTGTAATGTCTCTCTCTGTATCAATGCAATGTGTGTAATATCTCTCTCTCTGTGTATCAGTGCAGTGTGTGTAATGTCTCTCTTTCTGTATTAGTGCAGTGTGTGTAATGTGTCTCTTTCTGTATCAGTATAGTGTGTGTAATGTCTCTCTCTCTGTATCAGTGCAGTGTGTGTAATGTCTCTCTGTGTCAGTGCAGTTTGTGTAATGTCTCTCTGTATCAGTGCAGTGTGTGTAATGTCTCTCTCTCTGTTTCAGTGCAGTGTGTAATGTCTCTCTGTATCAGTGCAGTGTGTGTAATGTCTCTCCCTGTATAAGTGCAGTGTACACAATGTCTCCATCTCTGTATCAGTGCAGTGTGTGTAATGTCTCTCTCTGTATCAGTGCAGCGTACGTAATGTCTCTCTCTGTATCAGTGCAGTGTGTGTAATGTCTCTATTTCTTTATCACTACAGTGTGTGTACTGTCTCTCTGTCTGTACCAGTGCAGTTTATAATGTCTCTTCCTTCTGTATCAGTGCAGTGTGTACAATGTCTCTCTCTGTATCAGTGCATTGTGTGTAATATGTGTGTTTGTGTTTTCAGACGGCTGTAATTTCACGCTGGATCCAAACACAGTAAACCCTGATCTCTCTCTGAGTGAGGAGAACAGGACTTTGAAGTGTGGACGGAAAGTGCAGTTGTATCCTGATCATCCAGAGAGATTTGATGGGATTAGTCTGCAGGTTCTGAGTAGAGAGAGAGTAACTGGACGCTGTTACTGGGAGGCTGAGCGGAGAGATGGAGGAGCTACTATAGCTCTGAGTTATAAAACCATCAGCAGGAAAGGAGGAGGATCAGACTGTAAGTTTGGAGAGAATATAAACTCCTGGAGTCTGATCTGCTCTGATTATGGTTACTCTGTTCTTCATAATAGGAACAGAACTGATCTCTCCACTCCTCCCTCCGGCTGTAGGAGAGTAGGAGTGTATGTGGACTGTCCCTCCGGCACTCTGTCCTTCTACAGAGTCTCCTCTGATACACACTCACACACTCTCACACACTTACACACATTCTACACCACCTTTACTCAGCCCCTCTATGCAGGGATTGGGATTCATAGTTATGTCTCCTTAGTGCATCTGAGTAAAATAGAATAACCCTGTGAGTGTGTATCTGTGTTTGTGTGAGTGTGTATCTGTGTGTGTCTTTGTTTGTGTATCTGTATGTGTGTATAGTGTGTGTATAGTGTGTGTGTGTAGAGTGTATAGTGAGTGTGTGTGTGTATAATGAGTGTGTGTATATGTGTTTATAGTGTGTGTATAGTGTGTGTCTGTGTGGAATGAGTGTATGTGTTTGTATAGTGTGTGTGTCTGTTTGTGAGATGGCACCATTGCTGTGGGTTAAATTTTAAACATCACTTTTTATACGTTTTTCTATTATTGTCTTTTGCTCTCCTTCATTTTTTCACTCTTTTTTATCACTTCTTTATCTGTATATGATATACTGTATTTTACATTCTTTAAATAATAAAAATACAATCACACTTATTCCTCTACCATTCAGCACACTGTTAGTGACTATTTTAATTATTGTAATTAAATGTACTTCACGCCTCATGGCCGAAGGCGCTTCTGTCTCTCCCACATTCAGCTCTACCTGCAATCTCCAACCTCCAGACTACGATAATCAGAATGCACCACACACTGACATCACTCCCTCAAACGATCACATCACCTGAATATTGCCTACACCTATTACACCCCCTATAAATACACCTGCATTTCTCCACTCTATAAATCATTATTTTCTGCCTGTGTTTACTCTCTCATTACAGACTTGTTTTTTTATCTTTTCCACTCTGATTTTTGCCTGTTCTTCGATATTTTCTCTCTGTGTTTGATCCTAGGACTGTTTCTCGTTTATGATATGTTTATTCTTTATGGCTGCTGTTTACTGGTGTTGAACCTGTTCATTTAGAGAAACCACTGTACCCCTACTTTATTTAATAAAGTATTTCAGTTGCATCTTGCATCTGAGTCCGGTCCAGCCGTGATGGAGTATTTCATTTTTTTTTCTTTTTTTCTTTTTTCTTTTTAGGTCTGAATTTACAAATACATGCAACGATACAATGCATGAATGGTATACAATTAGTAACAAAAACAGCACTGGACAGCACTGTCGGGTTTCAGCAGCTCCTAAATGTGTGCTCTGAGTATGGGGCTGAGTTTGATGTACGGTACAATCCAAAAAAGAGTGTTGTGTTGATATGTAGAGCCAAGGAGGATCATAAAGTGCCCTTTCCAACATTTTACCTGTCAGGGCATTCAGTATGTGTATCAAGCAGTACAAAATATCTTGGGCACATTATCACTGACAAGTTGGAAGATGATGCTGACATCAGAGACGAATGTTGTGTGTCCAAGCAAATATGTTATTAAAAAACAAATTCATTTCTGTTCTGTTTCGTGCCTACTGTACTCCTATGTATGCAGCCCCACTATGGGTACGCTACAAAAAAGAGACCCTGCGTAAACTTCAAGTAGCATATAATGATTGTCTGAGGATATTGCTGAAAAAGCCTAGGAGTTGCAGTGCTAGTAAACTATTTTGTGACTCAAGACTAAATACATGCTCTCTTTAGGATCCTAATGTTTAAGTTCATTTGTCGTCTGGATAAGTCTCAAAACTGTATTATAAGGGTTCTCACAAGCCCTAGATGCAGCTCTGTTAGATATCAATCATATATGTGGAAGCATTGGTATGGCTGCCTTTTAAGACTGTCAAGACTGATAGTATGGTTGTACATGCTTATGCATCTTTTGATTTTCTCTTCTTTTCTTATGTATATGTTGCATGTCTCCCTATTGGGCCTAGAGCCTGTAATAAAGTTTAATAAAATAAAATAATAATAAAAAGAAGAAGAAATACCAAAAACTAAATAAAAAATCTCAAGAGTGACAATAGAGAATATTGATGGGGTGGGGGAGTTGGAGGTGACTGAATACAGGTATGAACACAGGACTTTCCAAACATAATAAAAGTGGTGAGATACTCTAATTTAATATTTGATATTTAAAAAAAAATAAAAAGAACATCAAATAATGAAGCCACTGTGCTGCTTTAGGTGGACTGGATGACTGTCATTGTAAAAGAATTTGTAGCACCGGGGCTAGTTATCTAGCTCAAACATCTTAGACAAAATGTCAGATATAACACAATAGTAACGTGTCCGACCAGAACATGACAAAATCATGTCAAGAACATCTTTATAACAACATCTATTACAAGATTATCAACACTTGTGAGGAAACCCGTGTGAGGAAAAAGGAACTCAGCTTTATCAACACAAAAAATCACAGAAGTGGACAGACTGAGAATGCTCAATTTTAACATATATTTTTCAGTTCTGCATCTTGAGAAAAAAACACTAAACAAGCAGAGCTGGCATATTAAACTGTGTTCTTCATAGAACGGTTATTACCGCTGGTGAGAGGTTGTTATGGTTACAGTGGAAAGTGACTGCAGTAAAGTCACTGTAGTAAACCTATAACTATTAGTAAAGTATAAGTAAATTGTGTAAAGTATTTTATTTAATAAACACACTTATGTGATTCGCTTGGGTTAGAGAAAATCTCTTAAGGTTTAAATTGAAAGAAAAAATGTAAAGTGTTTTATGCAACCAGGCACTGGACAATCAATAAAAGCAACCAATCAGCTTGCTGCTTACAGAGGTTACGGAGGCGAACGATGTGGAGTTTAGATTGGTTTAGATTTTCCGTGAAACAGAGAGGATATAATTGTACAGTGATGTGTGAAACCCTGGGATCAGTTTTAAAGCTGGAACACTCCACTCTAAAAGAGCTGGACCTCAGTAACAATGACCTGCATGATTCAGGATTGGAGCTGCTCTCTGCTGGACTGAAGAGTTCACACTGTAATCTGCAAATTCAGGTAACTGAAATTATTGATAAACCCTAAATCCAGTGCATTGCCAATATAAATGTTTTTGTTACCATTAGGGGTGACCTGCGATAGTCGCTGATTCGACTATTTGATTCGGAGGACCCCTATTCTGCTATGAACCTCATAGTCGAATGTACCACTTTGCATGGGAGTGCCCAAGGCTGCTGCTAGGCATTAGTTGTTATATGAAATGTCTTTGTTTTCGTTATGTATAGCCTTTTGTAAAATAAAATAATCCTAATTTCTGTTAATATTATTTTTTAATTATGTGTGCACATTAACAATAGGCTTCTTTCTTACTACACATTAATAAATCACCCCCTGCAGTTGCACAATCCAAATGACCGGAGCTGAACAGGCTACAGGGCCTTCAGCGTCTGCCGGTGTATTTGCTCATGATGGCTACTAAAAAAACTTCCAAAGTGTGTCCAAAAGCACCCCAATTCACTTCTTTGTTTAGTTTGGAAGCTCTTTTGTTTTTACCTCGCGCCATAAGAGGTAGCCGCACTTCCCGGCTTTGTTTACGCTTTCTCCCCCTCTCTTCCACTCACGCTCGGCGTGGGGTTTGTTTTCCACCTGTTCTCCTCCTCCGCCCGTTTTCATTGCTCCGCCCCTTTCGGCGGAGCCTTATAAGGCGATTAAAGCGGCCGCGTCCCAATCCGCTCGCTGGTTCAGCGGTTAGAGCATTGGGCTGCGGCCGCGACAGCCTGGGTTTGATCCCCGCGTGGAGCGGGGTTTAATAAGGACTTACATATATATATATATATATATATATATATATATATATATATATATATATATTATTATTATTATTTTCCTTTTTTCTTGGGTTTACCTGCTTTGAGATCCACTGCTCTGCACTTGGGTTCTAAAAACTTTCTGGGCTGGAGAGCTACTGCTCCCAACCCATTACAGAAAGATCTAGCCCAACATGGACCCAGCAGTGCAGCTGGATCTCGAGCAGGTAAGGCTGGCTCTAGGCAAACAGGGGGTTGTCATAGGGCGACATGAGCAGGTCTTGCAGCAGATCTTGGATCAGCTGCAGGGCCTGACGGCCGCCCTGACCCAAGAGCCACCCCTGTCTATACAGCCAGCCCCCCTTGGGCCAGAGCCTTCCCAAATCTCGATCTCTGGAGCCAGGGGTGGTGTCCCATCAAACACGCCCCCTCACGCTGCGAGTCGGGTCGCACTCAGAAAAGATCACGCTATATATCATCAGTGCTCCCGACTTGCAGCTGATTCTAGGGTTCCCTTGGCTCCAGAGGCATAACCCCCACGTTGACTGGCTGTCCCGCTCAGTGTTGACATTGGGGCCAGCTTGTCGGTCTTCCTGCCTCCAGCCTCCCAAAACTCCCAAAGGCAAGGTGCCTGATCCCAGTTGTCCTGACCTCTCCCAGGTACCCACTGACTACCATGACCTTTGGGAGGTATTTAGTAAACGGCAGGCTCAGATACTGCCCCCCCCACCATCCCTGCGACATGGCCATCGACCTTCTCCCTGGGACTAGTCCTCCCAGGGGAAGGTTGTTCTCTCTGTCGGGTCCTGAGCGCCGGTCGATGGAGGAATACATCCAGGAGGCCCTCGCTCTAGGATTTATCCGACCCTCTTCCTCCCCGGCTGGCGCTAGCTTCTTCTTTGTGGGGAAGAAGGACGGTGGGTTGAGGCCCTGTATTGACTACAGAGGCCTCAATAAGATAACGGTGAAGAACCGTTACCCCCTACCCCTCATGTCATCCGCCTTTGAGGCACTGCAGCAGGCCACCATTTTCACCAAACTGGACCTGCGCAGTGCCTATAATCTGGTCAGGATTAAGGCGGGTGACGAATGGAAGACGGTGTTCATCACCCCATCTGGGCACTATGAGTACCTGGTTATGCCGTTCGGGTTGATGAACGCCCCCGCCGTCTTCCAGGGGTACATTAATGAGGTCCTCCGGGAGGACGTGTTCGTTTACTTAGACGACATTCTCATATACAGTCGCTCTGTAGACGAACATGTTACCCATGTCCGGCGGGTTCTCCAGCTACTCCTGGAGAACCACCTCTACATCAAACTGGAGAAGTCCAAGTTCCATGCGCAGACTGTTTCTTTTCTGGGCTTCGTTGTGTCACATAACACTCTGCCCATGGACCCCACCAAGGTCAAGGCAGTCGAGAACTGGCCTCAGCCCACTTCGGTGCACCTGGTCCAGCGCTTCCTGGGCTTTGCCAACTTCTTCCGGCGCTTTGTGAAGAATTTCAGCTCTGTGGCAGCTCCATTAACCGCCCTGACGAGGAAGACGGCGGGGCGGTTCAGCTGGTCCACAGAGGCCCAGGAAGCATTCAATGCCATCAAACGTCTGTTGACCAGGGCCCCAGTTCTCCGACTGCCAGACCCTGGACTCCCGTTTGTTGTAGAGGTGGATGCCTCCGAAGTAGGCGTGGGTGCGGTCTTGTCCCAGCGGGCGGGGCTGGGCAGCCAACTGCACCCATGTGCCTACTACTCCCACCGTCTAACCCCTGCGGAGCAGAGGTATGACGTGGGAGATAGAGAGCTCCTGGCCGTGAAGCTTGCTCTGGAAGAGTGGAGGCACTGGCTTGAGGGGGCGGAACACCCCTTTCTGGTCTGGACGGACCATAAAAACCTGGTGTACATACAGCAGGCCAAGCGCCTGAACCCACGCCAGGCCAGATGGGGGCTGTTCTTGACCCGGTTTGACTTCACTCTGTCATACCGTCCTGGGTCAAAGAATGTCAAACCGGATGCCCTCTCTCGCCAGTGGGAGCCCATCCCACTTCCAGGTGAGCCCTCCACCATCGTGCCACCGGCCAGGATCCTGGCACCCCTTCGGTGGTGGCTCTTGGACGCCATCAGGCGGGCCCAAGAGATCGATCCGGGCCCTGGAAATGGCCCTCGGGGCCGTGACTATGTACCTGCCCCCGTCAGGAAACGGGTACTGGATTGGGGACATGCCTCACCCCAGGTTGCGCATCCGGGGGTGATGCGCACGCTCGAGTTGGCCAACGGGTCTGGCTTTCCGCCAAGGATCTCCCGTTGCGTGGTGCTCCACGCAAACTAGCCCCACGATACGTGGAGCCATTTAAAATCCTTCAAAGGATCAATCCGGTAGCATACCGGCTCGCCCTGCCACCCACCCTTAGAAGAGTCCACCCGACCTTTCACGTGTCCCGCCTTAAGCCCTACCTTTGTTCTTTGGGTCCGGCCGCTCCCCCAGGTCCTCGTACCATTGGTGGACACCCCGCCTACACCGTCCGCCGGCTCCTGGACTCCCGAAGGGTACGTGGGGGTCTCCATTACCTGGTGGACTGGGAGGGGTACGGTCCAGAGGAGCGGTCCTGGGTGCCTGCTAGACACATCCTGGACCCAGAACTGGTCAGGACTTTTCGGCGGGACCGTGCGGCAGGTTTGGGGCCGTCGGGTGCCGCCCCTTGGGGGGGGGGGTCCTGTAAGGGCTTGTTGGCCGACCAAGGCACCCTCCGGGGCAACAGAGGGCGCGCCAGGCCAGCGCCGAGGGTTAATTGGCTAATTGCCAACACCTGCTTTCAACACCTTATAAGCAGGGCCAATCAGCCACTCTGTGCTGGATCTTTGAAGCTCGTGAGAGCGAATCTATGACGGTTTTTCGAGCGAGCCCCGGCTCTTTATCTCTATCCCTTTCTCCCTTAGAGTTTGGTGGAGCTGTGTAGAGTATTGAGCTCCACGGCCGCCATCTACCTGTCTCTAGTCTGGTGGAGCAGAGCAGTGTGCTCTTCTCTGCCGCCCCTCTCGAGTCTCTGTGTCTGTGTGTGTGTTTGTGTGGTAGCCGCTGCGAGGCACGCGGTGTGCTCACCTTTTCTCTCCCCTCGCTGTTCCTCTCCTGTCTCTTGGAGCAGCGTTTAATCCAAAAGCACCCCAATTCACTTCTTTGTTTAGTTTGGAAGCTCTTTTGTTTTTACCTCGCGCCATAAGAGGTAGCCGCACTTCCCGGCTTTGTTTACGCTTTCTCCCCCTCTCTTCCACTCACGCACGGCGTGGGGTTTGTTTTTCACCCGTTCTCCTCCTCCGCCCGTTTTCGTTGCTCCACCCCTTTCGGCGATTATAAGCGCTTATAAGGCGATTAAAGCGGCCGCGTCCCAATCCGCTCGCTGGTTCAGTGGTTAGAGCATTGGGCTGCGGCCGCGACAGCCTGGGTTCGATCCCCGCGTGGAGCGGGGTTTAATAAGGACTTACGTATATATATATATAAATAAACATAGATATATATATATATATATATATATATATATATATATAAATATATACACTGCTCAAAAAAATAAAGGGAACACTCAAATAACACATCCTAGATCTGAATGAATGAAATATTCTCATTGAATACTTTGTTCTGTACAAAGTTGAATGTGCTGACAACAAAATCACACAAAAATCATCAATGGAAATAAAATTTATTAACCAATGGAGGCCTGGATTTGGAGCCACACACAAAATTAAAGTGAAAAAAACACACTACAGGCTGATCCAACTTTAATGTAATGTCCTTAAAACAAGTCAAAATGAGGCTCAGTATTGTGTGTGGCCTCCACGTGCCTGTATGACCTCCCTACAACGCCTGGGCATGCTCCTGATGAGCTGGCGGATGGTCTCCTGGGGGATCTCCTCCCAGACCTGGACTAAAGCATCCACCAACTCCTGGACAGTCTGTGGTGCAACGTGACGTTGGTGGATGGAGCGAGACATGATGTCCCAGATGTGCTCAATCGGATTCAGGTCTGGGGAACGGGTGGGCCAGTCCATAGCTTCAATGCCTTCATCTTGCAGGAACTGCTGACACACTCCAGCCACATGAGGTCTAGCATTGTCCTGCATTAGGAGGAACCCAGGGCCAACCGCACCAGCATATGGTCTCACAAGGGGTCTGAGGATCTCATCTCGGTACCTAATGGCAGTCAGGCTACCTCTGGTGAGCACATGGAGGGCTGTGCGGCCCTCCAAAGAAATGCCACCCCACACCATTACTGACCCACTGCCAAACCGGTCATGCTGAAGGATGTTGCAGGCAGCAGACCGCTCTCCACGGCGTCTCCAGACTCTGTCACGTCTGTCATGTGCTCAGTGTGAACCTGCTTTCATCTGTGAGGAGCACAAGGCGCCAGTGGCGAATTTGCCAATCCTGGTGTTCTCTGACAAATGCCAAGCGTCCTGTACGGTGTTGGGCTGTGAGCACAACCCCCATCTGTGGACGTCGGGCCCTCATACCATCCTCGTGGAGTCGGTTTCTAACCGTTTGTGCAGACACATGCACATTTGTGGCCTGCTGGAGGTCATTTTGCAGGGCTCTGGCAGTGCTCCTCCTGTTCCTTCTTGCACAAAGGCGGAGGTAGCGGTCCTGCTGCTGGGTTGTTGCCCTCCTACAGCCTCCTCCACGTCTCCTGGTGTACTGGCCTGTCTCCTGGTAGCGCCTCCAGCCTCTAGACACTACGCTGACAGACACAGCAAACCTTCTTGCCACAGCTCGCATTGATGTGCCATCCTGGATGAGCTTCACTACCTGAGCCACTTGTGTGGGTTGTAGAGTCCATCTCATGCTACCACGAGTGTGAAAGCACCACCAACATTCAAAACTGACCAAAACATCAGCCAGACAGCATAGGTTCTGAGAAGTGGTCTGTGGTCCCCACCTGCAGAACCACTCCTTTATTGAGTGTGTCTTGCTAATTGCCAATAATTTCCACCTGTTGTCTATTCCATTTGCACAACAGCAGGTGAATTTGATTGTCAATCAGTGTTGCTTCCTAAGTGGACAATTTAATTTCACAGAAGTTTGATTTACTTTTTATTGATTTACGTTTTATTGTGTTATTTGAGTGTTCCCTTTATTTTTTTGTGTATATTCTGTTACTATTGTATTTTATCTTGTTTCTTTACCCTTCATCCACATCTCTATAACTACACAATCCAGTACAATCAGGGAAACAGGACGAGTCCACCTACTTCCTTGCAATAATTATTGTTCTGTCTCTTGGAAAGCTTCACTTTTTAAGTCCTAATAAAATCACAGTTAGCTAGTTTTCAACCTTATATTCAGTTCTTAATCCAGCCTACTGACACTGAGCTAAAAACCAGAAGTGTATTTACATGTTTTATGTACATATATATACATATACATATACATATACATATATATATATATATATATATATATATATATATATATATATATATATATATTGAAGTAATATAATACAGGAAATTGACAAATCCTGCACCTAACAGCTGGGGTTATGCATAGGGCTCAGCCAGGATCTACTACTCATTCAACTAACAACAATAGCAAAACCACCACAATCTGATACTGGCTCGACAAGAATCCAGAAGCACAGCCTAACACTATGTTCATGGTCCATTGCCTCAACTGCCAAGTAACAGACCTACCAAAACATAACCTATGAACACACAGAATCCCTCCTTAATCTAAGCTCACTTCCTTTAACTATGGAAACAACACACTTACCTAAGCACAATCACACACAATAAATCACATTATAAGTTGCGTGAGCAGAACACAGCAACCACTACCATCTGATACTGGCTCGAAGCATAGCGAACTATGTTCATGGTCCGTGCCTCAACTGCCAAGTACTCAGACGTCTACAAAAACTCATGAGACAAATTATTACAAGAGCAGGACCACACCAATCCCCTTCATCCAAACTCTAACACAAACTTCAGTGCAAGCTCTTCTCAGGGGTCATCAGGCAGGCACCTTCCTTCGTCAGTGTTTCGCTGAATTAGGCCCATGACACGTCCAGAAGGCTCAACAGTGAAGTCTGGCGTCCCAGACCCACCCCCCTCCAAGCCTGCTGTAGTAGCACAAACTCATTCCCTTCCCCACACAGCCTCAGCCCTTCTGAACCACAACCACTGACTAGATCTTTCAGCTACATCTGACAACTCCTTCACTACAGTCCTTAGCACACGACCTCTAATTCCGAATTCAGACAGCAGTCTTGTGGCAGACTTCGCAACAAAGCCTCTAGTACCTACCTCAACCGGTCTAATATACGCTTGCCACCCACGCTCTCTCACCTCAGCCACCAAGTCTGTATACTTCAGCCTTTTCCTTTCATAAGCTCCATCTACCTCGTCTTCAAACGGAACAGTCAGCTCTATAAAATACACTATCCGCTTACTTTCAGAGTACAACACTACATCCGGCCTCAAGGTTGTAACCAGAATGCACTCTGGGATCTGCAGTTTACTACCTACATCCACTAATAACTTCCAATCTCGTGCATTGGCCCACTTACCACCAGTTTTCAAGCACTGTGCTATATTCTCACCTGTATTCTCACCTATATTCTCACCTGTATACTCACCTGTATTATCACCTGAATACTTACCTGATTTCTCAAACTGTATACTCACCTGTATTCTATACACTTGTATAGTCACCTATATACTCACATATATTCTCACCCGTATACTCACATATATACCCACCTGTATACTCTGGAAGAATAGAAGGATCACTGAAAAAAATGGGTGGATAGATGTAATACTGAAAGGACAAATTTACTGATATATGGATGAATTACGGACAGACTAAAAGGATATAGGAAAGATACATGAAAAGATAGATAAATTGAAGGTTGGCTGGAGAGATGAACAGATGGATGGGTGGGTGGGTGGATGGATAAATTAATGGATAAATGGATACATGAATGAATAAATAGATGCATAGATGAATAGATGGATTGCTGCCTGAAGGAATAGATGGATAGATGAACAGATGGATGGAAAGGGGGAAAAAATTCAATGGAATTTTAATAAAAAATAATGTAAAAATATTTTATTACAGCTAATTTCGTATTTTTTAGTTTGGAATAAGAAATCGTTGGGGTACTTGGCCTTTTGGAGAAAAAAAAAAGAGTGCATATTGTGATGGCGATGCTGAAACGATACATTGTTCAGCCCTAGTCAACAGTGAGTAAGGTAACTTGGCTCAAATCTTTTCAGCTCATTTTCTCTCTGGATGAATTTCTTATCAGATCTAGTTCACCCAGTGCTTCAGTCTCAAACTGAAAGTCCCAACGACCCTCAAGCTCCTCCTCCAGAGGTTCCTCCAACTTCTCCACCCAACCCCAACTCTACTCTCATTCACTGCAGCCTACAGTTTCAAGAGGAACTACTTAAAGAGAAGGGAAATGAGGTAGGTAGACCCAGAATCTTCTCAAAACTCTGGTAAAACAGTGTTTCAAGTATCAGGCAGTGATGTGTTATAACTTTCTATGAGGAGCTTCTGATATTCCACTGATATTGAACTATTCTGACAGGGGCTGATTATCTAGAACTGAGCATTTTACACCAGATTAATTAAAAGTAAAAAAAAAACAGTTGTCAATAGTTTAGAGAAAACAGTGTTTGGTTCAATGTTAAATTTGAAAGTTTGTAAAGATATATGTGAAGTAAGTACCTACAGTTGCAAGAAAAGGTATGTCAGCCCTTTGGGATTACTTGGATTTCTGCATAATTTACTGCCTAAACTAACGCCAAATGCCAAAATTATATATTTTTGCATGATTTTATTGAATGCAACATGTTAACATTTACAGTGGGGGGGGGGGGGGTAATAACTGGTTGATCCTCCTTTGGCAGCAAAACCTCAACCAATCGTTTCCTGTAGCTGCAGATCAGACCCGCAGAACGGTCAGGAGGAATTCTGGATCATTCCTCTTCACTAAACTGTTTCAGTTCAGCTATAATATTATGGGATATCTGGTGTGAATCTCTCTCTTGAGGTCATGATGCTGCAGCATCTCAGTTGGGTTCAGGAGGTCAGGACTCTCCAGAAGGAGTATTTATTTATTTTCTTCTGTTGAAATCGTTCGGTTGTTGATTTACTTCTGTGTTTTGGGTCCTTGTCCTGTTGCATCATCCATCCTCTGTTGAGCTTCGGTTGGAGGACAGATGGTCTTAAGTTTTCCTGTAAAATGTTTTCTTGGTCAACTTGGGAATTTTAACCATTTTTTCGTTGATGACGGCAATCAGTCCAGACCAGTCCAGAGGCAGCAAAGCAGCCCCAAACCATGATGCTCCCTCCACCATGTTTCACAAAGTCATTAGTCTAGGGGTTCACATACTTTTCCCACTCTGCA
Organism: Astyanax mexicanus; assembly: GCF_023375975.1. Classification (NCBI taxonomy): domain Eukaryota; kingdom Metazoa; phylum Chordata; class Actinopteri; order Characiformes; family Acestrorhamphidae; genus Astyanax; species Astyanax mexicanus. The sequence continues at coordinate 128,815,011 of NC_064408.1, read as the reverse complement.
CTGTGAATTTTAATGCGTTGTGTTCAATTAAACCATGCAAACATACATATGTTATTTTTTTGTGTGGTATTAGTTTAAGCAGACTGTGTTTGTCTATTGTTGAGACTTAGATGAAGATCAGAACACATTTAATGGCCAATTTATGCAGAAATCCAAGTAATCCAAAAGGGTTTACATACTTTTTCTTGCAACTGTATATATGTATTTCCTCAGATTTACCATGTTCTAGATAAAGGTGTGAGGAAGCGTTTGGCTCTGCTGATTAATAATGTGGAGTTTGATCGTGAGAACATGAGAAGGAAAGGAGCTCAGAAAGACGAGGAGAACATGGAGAAGCTGCTGAGAGCTCTGGACTACCACGTCATCAAACACTCCAACCTCTCCGGCAGGGTGAGATAATACAAATAATATATATATAATAATATGACTAAAGTTCATCTATTCTTGCTCATTTTAAACCACTATTGCAGAAAAATCTAGATGATCAGTGGCTGGTAGCAGTGGTGTGGGTTGTAACAATCTTCTAAAAAATTTCATTATGTTAAAAACATGTCCAAGTCAATCTAATCTACACTGCCTGGTTAAAAAAAAGTCTACACTCTAATATTTGGTTGGAGCGCCTTAAGCTTTGATTGCAGCACACATTCACTGTAGCATTGTTTTAATAAGCTTCTGCAACGTCACAAGGTTTATTAAAATTCAGTGTTGCATTAATTTTTCAGCAAGATCTTGCAGCAGCATTGATGATGGTAGAGTCTGACCACTGCACAAAGTCTTTTCCAGCACATCCCGAAAATTCTCAATGAGGTTAAGATCTGGTCAAAATGTTTCAGGTCCTCAATTTCCCTCATCCAACATGTCGAATTGTAGACTTAAACTTATACACTTCATCTTCAGTATGGTCTTATTCTTGCAAACTGCAAACCTATGCTAGGTTATGAAGAACAATGAAGGTGATATCTGGATAAAGATGAATCCCAAGACAATGATCCCAAAAGCAGTTTCCAATTTGGATGGTATTCAAATCAGACATTTTTGATAAGAGATTGTGCATCCTCACAAGCCATTGAGAGTCCAAACTCAGGTACATCATTGAAGCCTGGGGCTTCCAGACACTCTCTTCACCAGGTCCCCTGGGAATTGCCCCCTCACTTCACCCGGGCTTTGTCTCCTCTAGTCACCTGGCAACTGCCTTCTATTCTCAACTGGCAACTGCCTCCTCTTCTCAACCAAGAAGCAACATTTTCTACACACCCGGCAAGTACCTTCTAGCCTCACCCACCAACTGCCTCCTCAACTGGAGCTTTCCGGCCACACTTTCCCCCTTAGTTCTCATGGGATTGCCTCCTCTTTCCTCCTGGACATTGTCTCCTCTATTCACCTGACAACTATCTCCTCTCTCTGACAACTGCCTCCTATCCTCAACTGGCAACTGCCTCCTATCCTTAACAAAGGAGCAACATTACATACACACCTGGCAATTGCCTCCAATCCTCACCTGGAAACTGCCTCCTATCTTTGCCTGGCAACTGCCTCCTATCTTTGCCTGGCAACTGCCTCCTATCCTCACCTGGCAACTGCCTTTTGTTCTCACCTGGCAACTGCCTCGATTCCTCACCTAGCAACTGCCTCCTATCTTCACCTGGCAACTGCCTCCTATCTTCACCTGGCAACTGCCTCCAATTCTCACTGGCAACTGCCTCCTATTCTCACCTGGCAACTGCCTCCTATCTTCACCTGGCAACTGCCTCCAATCCTCACTGGCAACTGCCTCCTATTCTCACCTGGCAACTGCCTCCTATCTTCACCTGGCAACTGCCTCCAATTCTCACTGGCAACTGCCTTTTATTCTCACCTTGCAACTGCCTTCTATTCTCACCTGGCAACTGCATCCTCTTTTTGCCGAGCAACTGCCTCCTATCCTCACCTGGCAAAAGCCTTCTCGTTTTGTCGGACAACTACCTCCTCTCCTTGCCTGGTGACTGTCTCTTATCTTCACTTGGCAACTGCCCCTGTGCTCACCCGGCAACTGCCTCCTACCCTTGCCTGACAAGTGCCTTTTATCCTTACCTGGAAAGTGCCTCCTATCCTTACCTGGCAACTACCTCCTCTCCTTGCCTGATGACTGCCTCATAGCCTCACCTGGCAACTGCCTTCTCTCCTTCCCTGGCAACTGCTTCCTCTTCTATGCATCCTCACAAGTCACTGCGTACCCAGATTCAGGTACATCAGGATGTGACCTGAAGCTTTCCAGCCACTTTCTCCACTAGTTCACCAGGGAATTGCCTCATCTTCTCACCTGGACATTGTCTTCTCTATTCATCTGTCTCTTATTTTCACCTGGCAACTACCTCCTATGCACACCTGGCAAATGCCTTCTATCCTCACCTGGCAACTGCCTCCTGACCTTACCTAGCAACTACCTTCTCTCCTCTAAACACCTCATAACGGCCTCCTCAGAGTCACTAACTGCTAACTGCAAGGCATGGTAGAACTTCAACTAGTGATTCTTCGACAAGTAAATTCCTGCCAGTTATTTGTCAAAGTCGAGTGTTTGAAGCTAACGTGAGAATCACCTTAAGAATAATGTCCATTACTTTAATATATATTCAGAGAGTTAGCAACGGTAGCATAGTTAGCACAGAGCAAGTCTACTGACCATAACTCCACCAGTAATGACTAAAACTGTTTATTTCTACAGGAAATGGATGAGGCGATAAGGAGCTTTGCTGGACGTAGTGAGCACGCTAAATCAGACAGCACCTTCGTGGTCATAATGTCTCACGGACAGAGAGACAAAATTTTAGGGATCCATCACGGACCAGACAACCCTGACGACTTCCTTCCTGTGGACAATATCTTCACCCACCTGAACACAGCGAACTGCCCGGCTCTGCTCAACAAACCAAAGGTCATCCTGATTCAGGCCTGCAGAGGAGGTGATGCTAATATCTGTATTATTATAGACTGTAAGAGACTGTAGCTCCGCCTCCTCAGCATATAATATCACAGTATCTACATTTAGAGTGCTTTTAATATACAGTGGCATGAAAAGTATTTGCCCCCCTATAGATTTATTTTGTTTTTGCTTTTTTTCTCATACTGATATTTAAAAATTATCAAACAAACTTTAATATGAGACAACAATAACATGAATAAATGTAAAAAGCACTTTTTAAATTATACATTTATTATAAAGAAAACAAACTACCCAAACCAATGTAGCCCTGTGTGAAAAGTGTTTAAATTCAGACACATTAAAGGGTTTTCCAGCATGAACAGCATGTTAAATGTTGTTCTGGGTTCTTTTGGGACCTCCTGGATGAGTTCTTCATGCCCTTTTGGAGTAATTTGGGGTCGGCCGGTCACTCCTATGAAAGTTCACCAGTGTTCCATGTTTTTTTCTCCATTAGTGAATAAAAGTGAATCAGTGAGTCTCAAAGCTTTAGAAATGACTTTATAACCTTTTCCAGACTAATAGATGATCAATAACTTTGATTTCTCATCTGTTGTTGAATTTCTTCAGATTGGGACATTATGCTTTTTGAGATCTTTTATCTGCTTTTATGTTCTCAGAACGGTTCTATTTAAGTGATTTCTTGATTCTACAGGTCTGGCAGTAATCAGGTCTGGTTGTGGTTAGTAGTGAAATTGAACTCAGCTTTCCAAAAAGTGATTAATCACAGTTAATTTATGGCAGGGTGCACAGGGCTAGATTGGGTTGGATATTTTTTTCACTTAAGAAATGAAATAGTTGTTTAAAAAGAACTTTTTATATTTACTTAAGTTATTTTTGTTTGTTTGATAATCTGAAAAATGTGAGTATGAAAAAATGCAAAAAACAAAAGAAACCTGCAAGGGGGAAAATACTTTTTCACACCACTGTATCTTCAACATGATGATACGCGGTTGTTTTAGCATTGCTTGTTAAGCGAGTTTCACATTGTGAACTGTGTCTGTGTGCAGATGATCACGGCCGTGTTTGGGTTTCTGATAGTGAATCAGATGATATGGAGGTTGATGGTGCTTGGGAACATAAAGAGAAGGATTTCGTGACGCTGCTCTCGTGCACACCTGGTGAGTTAGCGTGAGGAAAGGTAGTCAGCATGGTCTTCTGTTAGGTGATTAAACAGGAATTAGTGCTCTCCTCTGAGCATGTTGAGCTGTCGTTGTGGTGAATGAGGTGTTACTGTGTGTTGTGAAGCGATGAACCTGTTGCTGCACAGTTTATGAGGCCACCCACAGGACACTGCTTACAGGACACTGCCTACAGGATGTTGCCTAAGGCCTTTGCACACAAAATGCTGTCCACAAGACGTTGCCCACACGACACTGCCCACAGGATGCCACTCACAGGAAGCCACTCACATAACGCCACCGACAGAATGCTGCCCACAGGATGGTGCCTAAAGGATGCTGCCCACAGGACGCTGCCCACAGGTTGCTGCCTACAGGATGCCACTCACAGGACGCTGCCCACAGGATTCTGCTTACAGGATGCTGTCCACAGGACGTTGCCCACAGTATGTTGTAAGTCGCTCACTGTTGTAAGTCGCTCTGGATAAGGGCGTCTGCTAAATACCATAAATGTAAATGTAATGTAAATGTAATGTTGAGCACAGGATGCTGCCTACAGCATGCTGCCTACAGGATGCTGCCTACAGGATGTTGCCCATAAGACACTGGACACAGGACGCTGTCCACAAGACATTGCCCACAGTATGTTGAGCACAGGATGCTGCCTACAGGATGCTGCCTCCAGGATGTTGCCCATAAGACACTGGACACAGGACGCTGTCCACAAGACATTGCCCACAGTATGTTGAGCACAGGATGCTGCCTACAGGATGCTGCCTACAGGATGTTGCGCATAAGACACTGGGCACAGGACGCTGTCCACAAGATGTTGCCCACAGTACGTTGAGCACAGGATGCTGCCCACAGGGCGCTGCCCACAGGTTGTTGCGCACAGGACGTTGCCCTCAGGACGCTGCCTAAAGTATACTTTTCTCAGGGTGCCCTCCCCACAGGATGCCATCCACAGGATGCTTCTCACAGGACACCCCCTCCCACAGAATGCCACTCACAGGACCAAGCCCACAGGATGCTCCCCACAGCACGCTGCCTACAGGATGTTGCCTACATGACGCTGCCTACAGGATGCTGCTCACAGGTCTCTGCCTACAGGATGTTGCCCACAGGATGCTGCCTACAGGACGTTGCCCGAACGATGCCGCTCACAGGATGCTGTCCACAGGACGTTGTCCATAGGACGCTGCCTACAAGACGTTGCCCACAGGACACTGACTACAGAACACTTACCACAAGACACTGCCCACAGGATGTTGCCCACAGGACCCAGCCCACAGGACGCTGCCTACAGGATGTTGCCTGCAGAAGACACTTCCCACAGGATGCTGCCCACAAAATTTCACTCACAGTATGCTGCCCAAAGGAGCCGCTGATAGGATATTGCCCACAGGACACTTGCCTACAGGAAGCTGCCCACAGGTCTCTGCTCACAGGACGCCACTCACAGGATGCTGCCCAAAGGATGCTGCCCAAAGGACATTGCCTACAGGACGCTGCCCACAGAAAACTGCCCACAGGATGCTTCCCACAGGACGTTGCCCATAGGACACTGCTCACAGGACCCTGCCCACAGGATGCTGCCCACAAGATGCCAGTTATTACACAAAACACAAAACTTCTCACAGGACGCTGCCTACAGGATGTTGCCCACAGGACGCTGATCTCAACACACATGAAAACCTCATAAACCACCACCATGCTAATCAGAGCCATTCATACAGACTAAAACCACTATTCTATAATATGTTCCTGGTTGCAGTTGCTGTTTTAAAGATTGTTGTTCTGGTCAGACAGTTTCTTCTATTTTTTACAATATATTTTACATGTTTTTAAAAAATATATAAATCAGGACAATAAAGATTCTAAATTAAAATCAAAGTATTGTAAACTTACAGTAAACTGTTGTGTTCCACAGACAACGTATCGTACAGGAACGTAGAGAAAGGATCGTACCTCATCGGTTTCCTGGTGGAGGTGTTCAATGAAAACGCTCATAAGGAGCACATCGAGGAACTGTTCCGACTGGTACGTCCTGCTGCTTTTATACAGCTCAATTCTTACTGTTTATATCACCAACAACTAACTAATACAGATCAATATACAGGGGTTGGATAATGAAACTGAAACACCTGTCATCATTTTAGTGTGGGATTTTAGGTTTCATGGATAAATTGGAGCAGCCTGGTGTCCAATCTTCATTAATTGCACATTGCACCAGTAAGAGCAGTAAGAGAGTGAAGGTTCAATTATCAGGGTAAGAGCACAGTTCTGCTCTAAATATTGCAATGCACACAACATTATGGGGGACATACCAGAGTTCAAAAGAGGACAAATTGTTGGTGCACGTCTTGCTGGAGCATCTGTGACCAAGACAGCAAGTCTTTGTGATGCATCAAGAGCCACGGTATCCAGGGTAATGTCAGCATACCACCAAGAAGGACCAACCACATCCAACAGGATTAACTGTGGACGCTGTAAGAGGAAGCTGTCTGAAAGTGGTCTGATTGTGGTCTAAAAGCAGGTGTTTCAGTTTCATTGTCCAACCCCTGTATATATCATTTGTTTCTCTTCGTACATTTAGAATATAAACTATTCCATAAACCATTCAATTACAATAAGGAGAGTCATTATTAACAGCTTAAAGATTGTATTAATTATAATGTACTTTATGCAATACTTTCAATTCAGTCAGTGTTGCACCCGTGTTTTCCGATGTCAAGATAGCAACACACGAGAAACTTACCTGAACACACTTAGTCCAATCCTGCTGGAAAATGAAAATCCGCATCTCCATAAAAGTTGTCAGCAGCAGAGGGAAGCTGTAAGATATGAAGTGCTGTAAGATTTTGTGGGAAAACAAAACTGCACTGACTTTAGACTTGATAATAAAACACAGTGGATCAACACCAGCAGATGACAGACATGTCTCTACAAACCATCACTGATTGGTGGAAACTTCACACTAGACCTCGAGCAGTTTGGACTTTGTGTCTCTCCACTCTTCCTCCAGACTCTGCTCCCTTGATTTCCTTTAAATGAAATGTAAAATTTACTGATGATCAGTGATGGTTTGGAGAGACATGTCATCTGTGTTAGGGCTCAGCCAGTTCCCGCAGCGGCCACCAGAGGCCGCCATAAACCCACCAAGGTGGTAAGAAGGGAACCGGCTGAGAGTTCATTAGAACAGGGATCATTACGGCCACCTGAAGCCAATAACGTGTCATGAGCCTCAGCTGTGGTACCGTCTTTAAAAAGGCGAGCTTCCAGCAGACTGATGTCGCAGACTTCATGCCCTGTGACCGGTAAACTGTAGCTCCACTGAGCAAAACAGCTGAAAATAAAAAATAAAAGAAAGCCTGCAAGGTTGAAAAGAAAAGAAATAAAAGAGAGCTTGCCAAGCTGAGAAAAAAAAAGAAGAAAGCCTGCGAGGCTGAAAAGAAAGAAAAAAAAAATAAAGCCTGCAAGGCTGAAAAGAAAAGAAATAAAAGAAAGCTTGCAAGGCAAGAAAGAAAAGATAAGGGAAAGCCTGCAAGGCTGAGGAGAAAAGAAAATAATTTTATTTTCTTGATTTCTGTTTCTATTTCTGTCTTTATTTTATTTCAAACAGAGGCATTATTTAGTTAGCTTTGTTGCGCCGAAAGGGCATTCTCTTGTTTATTTTCCCCTTTTTCTTTTGTGCACACACAATTATAGTAAAACCCTTTTCGTTATATCTCTGCACTTGGCTCCTCCCACACCCCTACCATGACAATCTGCTGGTGTTGATCCACTGTTGCTCTAGTACACTGCATATAAGATAATATGATACGATAAATTAGACGTATACAGTAAATTAAACACTGCTTATATATTCATTAATGATATATTTAGGGTCTGCAGTTTTTCAGTATTTGAGTATAATGTGCTCCTGTGTTACTGTTGCAGGTGATGAGGCGGTTTGAGAATTTTCCGCACTTTAGGCAGATGGCGTCTAAAGATCGGATTTCTCTCTCCAAGTTATTCTACCTTTTCCCGGGGCTCTGAGAGAACCAATCAACAGACACCAGCCTGCTCATCATTCTGCTCTACTCATATCTAATACCTGTTATAATCATATAAAGATATTAAAAGATGTAAAAACGATTAAAGGTCTCCTTCCGCTAAAATCCACTTTCGTTCTTGTTGTTTGTGGAATACAGCTACATGATGAAACTCTTCCTCATTGTCTGCAGCAGCTAGTAAAAGAGAACCCTCAGAAATGCGAGTTGATCAGAGAGACGTTAGGGTTGTAGCGGTTAGGAATTGATCTTCCACAGTTACTTAAAAACTCTAACACTGCAGGTGATGTTAATTGAGGGTTTTTTAAAACCTGATGAACTGAGATTAAGGTGATTTGAGGTGATTTAATTGGTTTGAGCTGGAGCTTCACAGCGTGAAGAAAAAGCAGCAACTATTGTTCAGCACCTCCAGAAACTCCTTCCTTCAAGATGCTGAGAAGACTATTCCAGGTGATTCTACATCTAAATGTGATACTTAGAAGAATCTAAAGTATAAAACAGATTTTATAAAAAAATAATTCTGCATGTTTTCCTGTGTAGATTTAATACAGTCTTCAAAATTCTTCAACTTACAATGTAAATAAAAATCATAAAAAGAACGAAAAAACACTCTAGAATACACATTAGAATTATAATACAATGATGCTCTCTATCTCTCTCTCTATCTATCTGTCACTGGCAGTATTCACAATTAAATTTAATTTCTCATTTTTTGATTGATCTTATTACTAAAAACTAAAAAGTACTACGTACTAAATCACCACCTAAAGTGCAGAATAAAAAACATCAATAAAATCATAAAAAGTTAAAATAATTTGTAGTGGAAGTGATAAAATAACACCTGCGGTGCTGCATTAACCTCCAAGAACCTGGACTTTTCATTTCTCCTAGCTAGTTAGGATAAGTAAGACCTATCAATCAGGTATAAAATCTAAACGTTGTCTTTGTACAGGAAGTCGTTTTCTTGGGGACAGTAGTTTATTATTCTTTTATTTTTTATTGTAGCTTCCTATTATTGATATTTCTTTTTTAAAATGCATGCCATATAAAGCTTGGGATGTTATTCTACACAAATAAAGTAGGTTTAAACATAATATTTGGTCAGAATTTACCCCATGTTTCTGGACTGGCTGGTGAAACTTTTCACTGGGATTCCCATCATCAGTGCAATGTTGTCATGTGACAAGAAGATGATATATGCAATGCGTTTATATGAGGCCAAAGGATCAATTGAAATAAATAAGTTAAGAGAAGACAAGTTTTATGCAGTGGTGTCCAAACTACGGCCCGCGGGCCATTTGCGGTCGGTTTCCTTTTTTGGAGCGGCCCGCGAGGTATTTTAGACATAGAATGAAAGTTGGCTCGCTGTTAAGCAGGTTTTTATAATGTAAGATTCAAAGTTTGAACGCTAGGTGTTAGAAACGGGCCAAAGAGTCTAAAAGCAGAGAGGGGGTGCGCATTTCTAGCGCAGAAAACGGGGCAAAGAGTCTAAAAGCGGAGAGAGTGCACATTTCTAGCGCAGAAAAAACAGGGCAAAGAGTCTAAAAACGAAGAGAGTGCGCATTTCTAGCACAGAAAAAACAGGGCAAAGAGTCTAAAAGCGGAGAGAGTGCACATTTCTAGCGCAGAAAAACGGGCCAAAGAGTCTAAAAGCGGAGAGGGTGCACATTTCTAGTGCAGAAAAACGGGCCAAAGAGTCTGAAAGTGGAGAGAGTGCGCATTTCTAGCACAGAAAAACGGGCCAAAGAGTCTAAAAGCGGAGAGGGTGCACATTTCTAGTGCAGAAAAACGGGCCAAAGAGTCTGAAAGTGGAGAGAGTGCGCATTTCTAGCACAGAAAAACGGGCCAAAGAGTCTAAAAGCGGAGAGAGTGCGCATTTCTAGCACAGAAAAACGAACCAAAGAGTCTAAAAGTTGCTGTAATTAAGGAGTTGAATATTAAGAGACATCATGAAATTAAACATCAGTTTGAAAAATCTTAGTTTACACAACACTGTCAAAGATAAAGATAGTAAGTCAAGTAAAATGGTGTGTAAATGAAATAATCAGGAAAAAGTATTATTTAAAGTGGTATATTTCATTATTTGTTTTATTACAGAGTCTGTGGCCCGTGACTTCAAATATATTTCTCCTTCTGTCCCCCAACAAAAAAAGTTTGGACACCCTGGGTTTTATGGATTTAGTGCTGACCTTAGTACTGAATAAATATACATCTATACACCTATACAACTACTGTATATTAGCACTGATGCCCACAATACCTGTACTACTGAATTATCATCGCAGTACTAAAAACTAGTTAGCTCTCCATATGATTTGTTTTAAATCATCACTACCAAAATAACACATGAAAACACCCAAATTACTGAATTAATATATATTGACTGATATAATGACTGCAATAGTGAAACAATGGCTCCCTCTACTGGTCTTAATAGTTTCTGCACATCTTTAGACCATTTGCTTTAGCCAAATCAACTAGAACTGAAGACTAAGACCTACTAAACTATACTAAACTACCCTACATTGCTAAAAATTACACTGCAAGTACTGAAAACCAAGAGTAATGAACCAATACCAGTCCTACATAAACTAGCGCTGACAATATTGAAATAAAACATTTACAGTACTGAATTGTACTACTAAATCAGAACTATCAATTTAGAAACAACACCTACAGTAGTGAAGTGTTATATATACTACTAAATTAGCACAGTACCTAATAAATATATACATATATACATATACATAAACATTTGAACCTACAGTACTGAATTACCTAGAGTACATTGTTTGCGCTGACAATGTTTAAATAACAAAATAACACTCACAGTACTGAAATAACAACTACAGTACTGAATGAATACCCATACTAATTTATTTGCACTAAGAATACTGAAAGAGTACTGCAGTACGAGTACCAGTCTTAAACCTGTATTTCGAGGTTTGATATTTAGAGTTTGCAGAATGAAGTTGGACATGTGGAGATTAAACTTTGGAGTTTGGTGTATGAAGATTATTGATATTTGAGTTTGAAATCTGCTGTTTAAAGTTAGGCTTTTGAAGTTTAGAATTTGTAGTTTGAGGTTCGAAGTTTGAAGGTTTGAGTTTGACATTTGGGGTTGAAAGTGTTTGACGTTAAAAAAATTAAAGCTTGGTGTTTGGAGTTTGAAGATTGTAGTTGAAAGTTTGGTGTTTGAAGATTGCGGTCTGGAGTTTGAAAATTGTAGTTTTAAAGTGGGTGTTTGAAAATTGGGGTCTGTAGTTTGAAAATTGGGGTCTGGAGTTTGAAGATTGGGGTCTGGAGTTTGAAGATTGGGGTCTGGAGCTTGAAGATTGTAGTTGGAAGTTTGGAGTTTGAAGATTGTAGTTGGAAGTTTGGTGTTTGAGGATGAGGATCTGGGTTTTAAGGATTGTAGTTGGAAGTTTGGTGTTTGAAGATTGTAGTTGGAAGTTTGTTTTTTTAAAGATTGGGGTCTGGAGTTTGAAGATTGTAGTTGGACGTTTGGTGTTTGAGGATGAGGATCTGGGTTTTAAGGATTGTAGTTGGAAGTTTGGTGTTTGAAGATTGTAGTTGGAAGTTTGGTGTTTGAACCTTGCTGTTTGAAGTTTGGTGTTTAAGGTTTGGAGTTTGAAGATTGGGGTCTGAAGTTAGAAGATTGTACTTAAGTGTTAGTGAAGATTGGAGTCTGGAGTTTAAAGATTGTACTTTGAAGTTTAATGTTTGAAGATTGATGTTTAAGCTTTGGAGTTTGAAGATTGTAGTTGGAAGTTTGGTGTTTGAAGTTTAGTTAGAAGTTAGAAGATTGTTTAAGGTTTAAGGTTTGGAGTGTGAAGTTTGCTGTTTGGAGTTGAAAATTTGGAGTTCCACATTTGGAGTTTGAAGTTTGACATCTAGAGTTTGAAGATTAAAGTTTGTGGTTTGACATTTGAAGCTTGCTGTTTAAATTTTTGAGTTTGAAGTTTAAAATACGAGGTTTTAAGTTTGGTATTTGGAGTGTGGAGGTTGGAATTGAGAGGGCGGGAAGAAGCCTTGGGCTGTTCTTCCTGAACTTCCTGGAAGAGACACGTCTCCAGGAACTACAGAAGGTTGATCTCGGTCTCCGGTGCGGTCGCTCGTGCTGCTCTGAAAAATGGCCAAGACCATGTTCGACCTGCTGGAAGGAGCTCTGGAGGACCTGGGCGCGGAGAAGTTTAAGAAGTTCATCAGTAAGATGACGGACCCTGGGCTCGAGACGCGCGTGGCGAAGAGCGCTGTGGAGGAGAAGGACTGCGGGGACATCGCGAAACTCCTGATAGAGCACTTCACCGAGAGTCGCGCGCTGGAGATCACCCTGCAGATAATGAGGAACATCAAAGCGAATCAGACCGCGGAGAATCTAGAAAAAGAAGCTGCAGGTAAGGAGGAGGGGGAGGGGCTTCATTAATCACCTTTATAACCTTTATATTCACCTGAGAGACCGACGGCGCGAGCCATGGTCCCGAGCACCTTCCACTAACCGGTTTTAGTTTCACTTTCAACTGAACACGCGCGTTCTACTGACCCACAGATACTGACACAAATCACATCTTAACTACTGACCTACAGCTACCGACACTGCACTGAAGTACTTAAGTACTTAATCAGCAGTAAGAACTGAAATGCACCCTAAATTACTGAAATAGTGCAGAAATATATATATGTAGTGCATCTTAAAAAAATAGAATATCATTGAAAGGTACTTTATTTCAGTAATACAGTTGAAAATGTGAAACACATGTATTATATAGATGCATTAAACACAGAGTGATCTATTTTAAGCGTTTATTTATTTTATTATTGATGATTGTTTATGGTTTACAGCCAATGAAAACCCAAAAATCTGTGTCTCAGAAAATTAAAATTAAAAAATTAAAAATTATATAAGACCAATTGGTACTTTTGGCAGTGTGGGCAGTGTGCCAAGTCCTGCTGGAAAATGAAATCCGCATCTCCATAATAGTTGTCAGTAGCAGAGGGAAGCTGTAAGATATGAAGTTCTGTAAGATTTTGTGGGAAAACAAAACTGCACTGACTTTAGACTTGATAATAAAACACAGTGGATCAACACCAGCAGATGACATGTCTCTCCAAACAAACCATCACTGATTGGTGGGAACTTCACACTAGACCTCGAGCAGTTTGGACTGTTTGTCTCTCCACTCTTCCTCCAGACTCTGCTCCCTTGATTTACTTTAAATGAAATGTAAAATTTACTGATGATCAGTGATGGTTTGGAGACTTGGCACACTGCCCACACTGCCAAAAGTACCAATTGGTCTTCAGTGTAATATTCTAATTTTCTGAGACACTGATTTTTGGGTTTTCATTGGCTGTAAGCTTCATAATCATCAACAATAAAATAAATAAACGCTTAAAATAGATCAGTGTTCAATACATCTAAACTTCTAAAAGTTTAAATACATTTTAACTTTTAATATCTAACCACCTTCAGACAGCCTGTAAGTGTTTTAGTTGAGTTTTTTTTTCTTTTACCTTTTGCTTTTTATTTATCTAATTTTATGTTTGACATTTTAGCGCTTTTATTTTATTTATTTTATTACTGGTTTTATTTTTGGCCATTTACCTTTTTATTTCATTTATTTAGTTTAAATTATATACGTTTTTTAACGTTTTATTAGTGTGAGTTTCACATTTTGAACTGAATTACTAAAATAAAGTAACTTTTCTATGATATTATAATTTTTTGACAGGCACTAGAATTGTATTGTTAAATAATATGTAAACTATATAAAATGATGTCAATTATTTCTGTAATTCTGATATTGTTATGTATCCAGAACTATCTTGTTATATCTACAGAACTTCAGTGTAATTAATGTATTTTATTGTTTTATGTTTTTTATCCTATAGCTCATGGATTCTTGCCGTCTGCTGGATCAGGTGAGTAAATACTCCACTTACATTTACAAACAAGCTGAATTGCTTCAAATTGATTCAAAATATCCCAAGTTATGCTCATATTGGTGGTTTATACATTTTAAATGATTTAAGCATACATTATGAATAAATAAAATTGACATATTATATTTTATATTACATTACTGTAATTCTTTTAGTTTGAAAATCAGGTTATTGAATGAAATTATCCAGCTGCATCTTTACTGTGTATCTGTAGGTATAAAACTTCTTTATGTCATGTTAAATATCTGTTATATGCTAATCACAGATTCTTCAGAATTTGGATAAAACAAGTTTTAATTTAGAAAATAAAAAGTTACGTTTTAATATTCTAAAAACTTTGTTTTTAGTCAACACCGTCAGACACAATAAAGAGTTAAATGGAAACAAGTAAGAGATCACTTCAGTTTCTGAATCAGTTTCTCTGATTTTGCTATTTATAGGTTTATGTTTGAGTAAAATGAACATTGTTGTTTTATTCTATAAACTACAGACAACATTTCTCCCAAATTCCAAATAAAAATATTCTCATTTAGAGCATTTATTTACAGAAAATGAGAAATGACTGAAATAACAAAAAAGATATTTCAGACCTCAAATAATGCAAAGAAATAAAGTTCATATTCATAAAGTTTTAAGAGTTCAGAAATCAATATTTGGTGGAATAACCCTGGTGGTTTTTAATCACATGTTTTTTTTTAATGCATCATGTTCTCCTCCACCAGTCTTACACACTGCTTTTGGATAACTTTATGCTGCTTTACTCCTGGTGCAAAAATTCAAGCAGTTCAGTTTGGTGGTTTGATGGTTTGTGATCATCCATCTTCCTCTTGATTATATTCTAGAGGTTTTCAATTTGGTAAAATCAAAGAAACTCATCGTTTTTAATTCAATTCAATTCAATTCAATTTTATTTATATAGCGCTTTTTACAACAAAGGTTGTCACAAAGCCGCTTTACAGGAAAAACAGGTCCACGCCTCTTATGAGCAGCACCACAGAGATGCCATTTTTAAGTGCTCTCTTATGTTTTTCCAGAGCTGTTTCTGCCGATTGTAGCGCACCTACTACAGAAACAGAATTATTAAATAGTGAAATGAGAGAATAGAGGCACACCTCACCTACAGTTTAACGATAAATAAAGATTTTTTTACATTATCCATCTGCTTCCTCCTCTGTTTGCAGCTCCTTCTTTAGACGTCTTCTTAAAAAAAAATTATATCATAATTAAATCCAATATTTTCTTATATAAAACTGACGGTGGTGAGATGTTATAGTTGTGACAGTAGCAGGATATAAAAAATAATAAATACGTTTAAGAGAAAATAGTAAAAGTACGAGAACTTTACTGAACTTAAACATGCAGGAGAGCTGAAGATGTTGTGAAAACTGAAGGTCCTCAGGAATGTAGCTGATCTTGTAGTTTCAGATTTTATCGCTTGTTTTTATAAATATCTGAGGAGGGTGACGAACATGTCAGACACATTTTGAGCAACTGCAAAATAATATAGAGTGAAAGTAAATATTGTTCAAAACTCACTGTTTTTAATAGTTTTTAGTTTTAACACATTATTATGTTTAAGATATTATTCAGTTAAATTATTGCGTTTTCTTTGTTAATAAAGTTGAGAAATTATTATCTTCTATCCGACTACAACCAAATTTTTAGGCATAATGACAGCCTATCTTCATTCTCCAATGAAAAACAAGTATCACCATTTTTATTGATTTTTAGTTTGTTACATAATTTGAACAGACAAACTGTTCCTTACACTGTGCCCAAATTTCTTGATGAATGGACCAATAGAAACTCTTCAAAATGACCTGAAATAAACTCTTTTTACATTGACATCCATTGAAAGTTAAGTATGTTTTATATCTCTCCTGTAAAGTTGCAATTTTGGAGATACTTGTGTTTCACTACACAGCGACGATATAATCTTTAAACTGATTAAAAGAGATAAAAATAAACAGATAAAAAAACCTTATATGCTTGTGAAGGACCCCCTGATTATAACTGTTATTCATTTTTATTTATGAAAATAATATTAATTCTCAACAAAAGTATACCTTTTTCATAACCCTTTTAAATATATTAATACTGTAGTTTGAAGGATAATTTTAACGCACACTGAACTGAATGTATTTGTTAACCGGAGAAAGAAGGGAATTGTGGCTGATTTTAATACTATAATACCTAATGGCTTCAGAAAAACATAATAAATTTATATTAAACGTGTGTCTGACTTGTAAAATAGAGCTTTTGAAAAATATCTATTTTAAATACTTGAACATTGAGTATTTTAGGTCCATTTATAGTGTTTATGGAACTATTTTAACCCTCTCATGCATGAATTATAATAAACTCAGTCAGGATTTTTTTCTAAGTGTTTTTATACATCCTTAGGGATGTAAAACAAGGTTTGAAAAAAATATATATTCTATCTTTATTCGATAAAGAAATATTTATCTGTCCACTCAAGTGTACTTCATGCATTTTTTGTTGTAAAAAAAACACAAATGTAATTCAGTTATACAGTTGTAATATGGTATTCTGTTGGAATAGTGGAACTGAGGAGGATATTGTGACACAAGAAAATGTCTCTGAACCGTAGAACCTTATAGAATCTTGATTGTGACTGGTATTATCATACTGTATTCTTGTCAAGTCTCTGAACTGTTAAGTGAGCATATTCTCTTATAGTATTTTATAGCATGTATCATATTTCCTGTCAAATCATGCTTGTTGCTAATTTCTGAGACTATTTTCTATGATGGTTGCCAAAGCATACAGGGCACAAAGCTACAAGACACTGCATGCAGATGTACTTGGTTCTTCGTGTGCTGGCATTTTATACTTTCTTGAGCTGGGGCCAGTGGTTTCCAGGGGCATACTGGATATTGGGGTGCCCTTAGTTTCAACAGCCTCATCTCCTTCATCTCCGTTCCTCAGCCTCAACTCCCTCAGTAACATTTCCAGACTCACCTTCACTATCACTGCTTGACCCTACTTCTCTGCTTGCAACTGTCTGTACTGGCAGACATTCCTCAATTAAAGAAGTTGATTTACAGCCAAAACATTAAACAATATGAATTATTTTAAAAAACAACACTGGAAGTAATTGACATTGCATAAAAGTTGAAAAATAGCTAATGATGCATGATGTACAATTAAGTGGACAGATGATTAATCTACAATTCCCTCAAATATAAAATCAAAATTTCGAAAATCTTTACATAATATGTCACCTTAGATGTTACTTGATGTAATTATATATTTTTTTACCTGCGGTGATATAATTTTATAAAAGGTAGAAACAAAAATAGCCAAGGTGTTTGGTGGTTTTCCCTGTCTGCCGGCCATCTTGATTTCATTGACTTCTTTTTCCCATTACAATGACCAACCAATGGGATTTTTTTGTATAGGATGATGCAATAGCTTCCACTACAGTGGACTATATGCAGCAGTGCCCAAAATTGCAAGCATATTTAAAGAAAAAAAAATTTAAACAGCTGTACACTGTAGTGACCTCTATGCATGAAAGGGTTAAAAGGAAGTTGTGTTAAAGTTTTTGGCATATCTTTTTCTAAGGTTTATCGTTTACATTCTTCAGCTGTTTTTCTGATAAGGAAGTCTGATTTCTTCATAGTATAATTTTGTGGGACAAAGTAAACCCAGTAGTAATCAGAGGCTTAATTTAAACCCTTTACCCTTAGAACCCTACGGACGGATTTTCCGTCCAAAATCTCACCTTGTGTTCCCAGCTTAATTACTCAGGAATCCCTTCACACATAAACATAATCCATATATGGTTAAAAAGGGCGGAGCTTACTCTTTCTAAAAATATTGATCACATCCCTGTGCAGTAAAGCTAAATCTACAAGAAACCCATTGAGAGAAAAACACCTAAAAAAGTAAAAAATCTCCTTCCCCAAACAATATTATTTACCTTTAGTGCTTCAAACATATTTATATGATGTTTCAAACCAAATAATATCAGTAAATAAAGACTCAAAAGTGTCCACAGAAAAAACAGTGTGACTAAACTACCTGCTTTACTCAAACTAAAGCTAGGTATGGTGTGTGCACTACTTTATATAGTTTTTATTTTACTTGTACATTTTTACTTTAAGTAGTTATTTTGCACTAAACTAAATGTTTATTTATTTAGACTAAAGTTTACATTTTTGTATATATTGTAGTTTTCTTTGTGTGTCCTGATTAAAATACTGAAAGGCATAGGCTGCTCTGAGTGTCTTTAGGATTTTAGTATCTACATGTATCCTAGAGGTGTGATTATTGATTATCAAGAAAAATAAAATAACTCCGCCTGATTCTGTTTCTCCATGTATTTTATCAAAGTAATAATTAATAAACCATGTGAACTCAAATCCTCAATATTATTATGCTTTCAGCATAATAAACACTGTAGTCTAACCATTTTTGAAAATTTATCTTAGGTGTGAATATATTTAAAGTCTATACATTCAAAAATAAGTAAAAAAAAAAAAAAAAAAAAAAAAACAGGTGCTTGGTAAAAATTTTGACCAAAACATGTTCAGATTCAGAGAAATATAACAATTCTGCTTCCTTTTACATTTTAAATCATTATAAATGGTTTTCCTAACAGTAAAGAAAGTCAAAAACCTATATAAAAGCCCAGTCATGCAAAAAAAAAGAAAAATAAATAAATGAATAAGATAAAAGAAAAATACTGTGATATACCGCCCAGCACTAACAAACGAGATTAATATTGCTTAAACGACACAAACTGTTTTTTTTTAGTTGAGAGCTTCTGTCCTGACTGTTTTCTCCTGTCCTGTTTACAGACTGTTTTGACCCCCAGGCTCCGGTACAGAATGTACCCCCTCCACAGGGGCCAGCAGTGACCACCGGGGCATCAGCCGCCGGTTACGTCATGCCCAAAACCTCAGGCACGCTGATTCCCAGCAGCCCCAAGTTCAAACAGGACATCATCTCCAAGAAAGGGCAGGAGGTCAGTGATTTTACAATGTTATTACACTGTTATTTCACTGTTATTACACTGTTATTACACTGTTATTACAGAAACTCAGTTACATAAAATATTAAAAAATAACAACAGGCTGCATTATGCTACTGATAACTGTTAAATGTCCTCAAGACGTCAGTCTTCTAAACAGATTTACTTTATAAAACTACATGTTAATTATGAGGCTCCCTTTGCTGTAAGTGTTTTATGTTATTGGGATTCATTTCTGAGAGGAGAGAAAGAAAGAGCTGAGCAGTTTGGGTTATTCTCCTTTATAAAATGTAGCTGTAGATTTGTGTTACATAAGCTAGGACGACACCCTCACACTTATTGTAAGCCCAGACCAAAGATGATACCGACCACAGAAACACAAGCCAAAGGGATTTATTTTAAATAAATAGTAGCATTTATGTCAGGGATAAGAATGCCTAAAATAACAAACAAACAAAAATAACTCAAATGTTTAGGACTGACTTATCTAACAAAGAAAAGGGAAACAAAAATACATAAATCTTCCCTCCCTCCCTAACTAATAAAACACAGGAGAAAAGAAAAACCCCTCCCAAAGAAACAGGCCTTATCCCCTACAGTGCTACATTGGCTTTTAGTATTATTTGAAGTGTATTTACAGAAGTATTATGACAAAGTTAAATAACATGTGTCTACTTTAGTTATCTAAACAGCTCAGTATTTACTCACAACAGCACAAACAATAAATTAGACGCACAGGTGGTTTGGTCTGGGCGGCGTGGTGGTTGAATGGGTCGGGTGTCGCGCTGCACTCCACATCGGCCAGCGCTTTATTGTGACGCAGGACCAGGGTCAATTAGTCAATTTGTTTGAAAATTTTGTAGCGGTAAATTTTTTTTAAAAGTACGAATTTTAAATATATGATTTTTCGAAAGTACAGTTTATTAAAATATAGTTTTAAAAGTAAGATTTTTGGAAAGAAGGATTTTTAAAAGTAGGATTTTTTGAACGGAGGGTTTATTTAAAGTGTATTGGAAGTAGGACATCTTGAAAGTAAAACAAATTAAAATAAGATTTTTTAAAGGTAGGGTTTCCAGTGTATATTAATTAGTAACTACTGTGTATAATTTTGATATCCTTTCAGTGCTTCCGTATGTAGTGGAGACCACTGTGAAAGTATTAATGTTGGCTCAGGTAGCGTGTTACACTGTGTTCAATCTGGTGTGTCGGCCAGAACACCACTAAAGCCAGAGTTTGTTCAGGAGGTTTATTACAGGCAGGGAGATAGGTGTTGTTACAGGCTGTGGTCTAAGTGGCTGTTGCTAGTTTCACTCAAGCCACATATTCACTGAAACACAGTAAAAATACAAGCACAACAAAACGTATCATATAAATGTCTTCAAGCTAACATGAGACAAAAAGCCAACAAAGCTAATTACCAAATGACACTGGGTAGAGATTAAGCTAAACATGCATTCAGCTGAAACAAGCCTGCTTGCTTATACTTAAGCAATAAAACACTAGAGTGAGTGTGTTATCAGACGACCGACAACCTCAAGTGTTCTATTGCTTTTATATAACAGTTTTTTTTACAAAATGAATAAAGAAAATACATCAAAGAACATTAAGAAATTCAGAATGAATATGCTTTAATATGGACTGCGCCTTCCGCCAAAAAGTAGTTCCACAACAACTGTAACAGAACTGAAACTTACCTACAAAATGGTGTATAGTTTATACAGGCTAACACCACAAAGGTTAGCTTGAAAGGAAAATTGGGAAGAAGCGAAGATGCTAAACGTTAGGAGCGTGAAATAACCAGTGTTGGGCACATTACTTTAAAAAAGTAATTAGTTATAGTTACTAGTTACTTCTCCAAAAAAGTAACTGAGTTACTAATGGAGTTACTTCACTATAAAAGTAACTATTGTTACTTCGCGTAAAAAAATGAACAAAAGAAAATAAATGATGTAATTACTATTATTATTAGAAAAATAACAAACGAAAATAAACCCAAAATGTTGACAAAAACATAATCTAACGAATTCAAAAAAATAAGAAACGACAAACTCCACAGGACCAAAGAAAATTACTAAGACTTGTAATACTGAAAAAAAAAACGGAAAAACCAAATAGGCGTCTGGGGATAAAAATTAAACCAAACCACACTCAAAGGAAAAATGTATATAAAAACAAAACAAAAGAATGAAAAAAAAACAACAATCCATTAAAAAACTCAATTAAAACAATCACAGGCTTTCTGCCAGAATAATAAAAGTTTCAGTTAGTTTCAGTTTCAAATCAACAGCTCACCAAAACCTCAACCTATCCTTTATATTTCACAATATTTGATTAACTTACTTTATTTAGCTGAACTGAGTTGGATATTATTTATAGCCTCGCGCTGAATTCACCTCCGCGCTGTGAAAGAGAGCGAGAGAGAGAGAGAGAGAGAGAGAGAGAGAGAGAGAGAGAGAGAGAGAGAGAGAGGAGCAGCGCATTTTGCCTGATTTCTCTTTATTAATTATCAGTACATTTGTTAGCTTGGGGTGAAATGGGATTGGGCCATGGTAGCACATGATTGTGAAGTGTAACGAAAATTATACATGGGTTTGAAATTTTAAATAAAATAAAAATCTGAAAAGTGTGAAAAGTGTTCTTTTACTCCGTGAGTAATTCTGAACAGATAAAGGAAAGTAACCCCGTGTCCATTTCCGATTTCAGATTTACCCAGTTCTAGATAAAGGTGTGAGGAAGCGTTTGGCTCTGATGATCAATAACGTGGAGTTTGACTCTGGGGACAAGAGGTTTGGAGCTGAGATAGACGAGAAGAACATGGAGAAGCTGCTGAAAGCTCTGGGCTACGACGTCGTCAAATACAACGACCTCTCCGCCACGGTGAGTCTCTTTCAGAAAATAAGGAGCTAACACGCTCACGTTTACGAAGTTCTTAGCGGTACAAAGATTTTAGGAAACCTACCCCTGAACCGGAGTGGACTCTGAGCTGAACGGAGGGTCACTCCTGTTTAGTTTCACTCTGTTTTTATTGATATGCTGCATAAAATAACACATAGTAGGCAAAGCTTTACTTTGTCTCACAAAGTATATACACAATATATGAAAAAATCAGATTTCATTATTAGAAAAACAGCTAAGGAATGTAAACAATACACCTTAAAAAGAGATGCGCCAACAACTTTAACACGGCTTTACTAACTAAATATTTCAAATAGTTCCATAAACACTAGAAACCAGGGGTCTGCAATATAGGTTGGCCACGGGCCAGATATTTTCCAAGCCATTATGTGGCCACAAAAAAAAATCTGTTTTGTAAAATGAAGTATAATGGGACGGAGTGCTACAGACTAGTAACTCTCCAGCTGCCCCAGCTAATGAATTGGGACACGACCGGGAAAAATGCCCTTATAAGGAGATAGGGAGCCCAAGAACGGGCAGAAAAACAAGAACAGGCAAAAACTAAAGTCACGCCGAGTGCGAAAGAGAGAGAGACAGGGGAGGATTGTAAACAAAAGCTCACCAGGGAAGCTTTTTTTTTTTGCATTATCGTTCATTATAGTTCAAACAACATGCTTGCGGGCCACATCTGGCCCACGGGCCGCCTATTGCTGACCCCTGCTGTAAATGGTTCTTAAATAGACAAGTATTTAAAAGAGATACTTCTCAAAAGCTCTTTTGCACAAGTCAGGCACAAGTTTAGTATCAATTTACAATGTTTTTCTGAAGCCATTAGAGGTATTATAGTATTAAAATCAGCCACAATTTCATTCTTTCTCCAGTTAACAAATACATTCAGTTCACTGAGCATTAAAATTATCCTTGAAGCTACAGTATTAGTATATTTAAAAGGGTTATAGTTATTGCTGTTATCCAGAGTTTTAGGGAGTTTAATCTCTTGCGCTGAATAAATGACTCTGCACTCAGGACTGATTCTAGACTCAATTGGGGGATGAGAAGAACGTTTCTCTGACAGGCACTACTTTCACCCTCTCTATGAATGAAATCTAAGAGACTTTAGTAGCTGTAGCGTGATGTGCTACAGTATTTCTGCAGTAATGAACGCTGAAACTGTTTATTTCTACAGGAAATGGATGAGGCGATAAAGAGCTTTGCTGGACGTAGTGAGCACGCTGAATCAGACAGCACCTTCGTGGTCATAATGTCTCACGGACAGAGAGACAAAATTTTTGGTATCGGACAACAGAACCCTGACGACTTCCTTCATGTGGACAAAATCTTCACCCACCTGAACACGGCGAACTGCCCGGCTCTGCTCAACAAACCAAAGGTCATCCTGATTCAGGCCTGCAGAGGAGGTGATGCTAATATCTGTATTATTATAGACTGTAAGAGACTGTAGCTCCGCCTCCTCAGCATATAATATCACAATATCTACATTTAGAGTGCTTTTAATATACAGTGGCATGAAAAGTTCCAATTATTAAACAAATTTAAATATTAGACAGAGATAACCAGAGTTAATATAAAAATCACCTTTAAATTATACATTTATTTATAAAGAAAACAAACTACCCAAACCATTCTGTGAAAAACTGCCCTCTAAATCTAATAACTTGGTTGTGCCACTTCTGGTGAAAACAACTGCATTCAATCTTTACTGATAACTGATAACGAGTCTTTCGCATCTCTGTGGAGGAATTTTATTCCACTCTTCTTGGAATTGCTTAAATTCAGACACATTAAAGGGTTTTCCAGCATGAACAGCATATTAAATTTTGTTCTGGGTTCTTTTGGGACCTCCTGGATGAGTTGTTCATGCCCTTTTTAAGTAATTGCGGTCGGTCTTTTTTTACACAGGGCTAGATTGGTTTGAATAGTTTTTTGTTCTCTTAATAAATGAAATCATATGTTAAAAAGTGCTTTTTATATTTCCTCAGTTTATATTTGTTTAATATTAACACTTTAAACTCTAGGCTGTTTTGGTGTGTTTTTGTCTCCGTTTTTGTTTTCAGTTCTCTCTCTTTCAGGTCACAGTAATTATATCAGACAGACACATGCCCTGATCTCTTTTACTCCAGAAGCCATACGGCTGCTCAAAAATATCATCATTTAAAATGTAAAAGGAAGCAGAATTGATATATTTTCCTGAAACTGATCATGTTTTGCTCAAAATTTTACCAAGCGCCTGTTTTTTTTTACTTATTTTTGAATGTATAGACGTTAATTCAATAATGGTTAGACTAGAGTGTTTATGAGCTAAAAGAATACGAATATTGATATTTCATTACATGGATATTTTATTTTTCTTGATAATCAATAATCACACCTCTAGGATACATGTAGATACTAAAAACCACCTGACACTCAGAGCAGCCTATGC
Organism: Astyanax mexicanus; assembly: GCF_023375975.1. Lineage (NCBI taxonomy): Eukaryota > Metazoa > Chordata > Actinopteri > Characiformes > Acestrorhamphidae > Astyanax > Astyanax mexicanus. Next base: position 128,790,602 of record NC_064408.1, on the reverse strand, counting down.
CTTTCAGTATTTTAATCAGGACACACAAAAAAACTACAGTATCTACAAAAATGTAAACTATATAAACTAAACTATAAAAACTATATAAAGTAGTGCGCACACCATATCTAGCTTTAGTTTGAGTAAAGCAGGTAGTTTCACACTGTTTTTTCTGTGGACACTTCTGAGTCTTTATTTACTGAGATCATTTGGTTTGAAACATCATATAAATATGTTTGAAGCACTAAAGGTGAAAAATAGTGGCTGGGGGAAAAAAAGCAAATTACACGTATTTTTTGTTGTGAGGAAAAAGTCCCTTATTTCAACACTTTGAGGAATGAGTGGCAATTAGGACATCATGTGACTCGAGAGTGAATGTAAATACAGCTGATTAGTCAAGTCAAGTATTTTTATTGTCAATACTGCATATGTACAGGACATACAGAGAATTGAAATTACGTTACTCTCCTTCCCAATTTTACAGCAAGTACAGATAATAGATATAATAAAGGAGAATGGGAGACACTATGAGTACAATACAGCAGGGACACAAATAGACATACATGAGACAAAAACAAGGTGCAGTGGTGTGGGGGAGGAATAGATATATAAATATAAGTAAAAAGAAATAGATATATAATTATAATATAAAAGAGTGGGAGACACTATATGTACAATACAACAAGACACAAACATACGTAAGACAATAGTGCAATATTGATGGTGATTGAGATGGAATGACAGTAAAAATAGTAAATAACAGTAGTGCAAATACGGTATATGGTATATAGCTTAAGGCTGGTAAAGTGAATGGGTGCGTAAGTCCTTAAAGTTCACAGTTTAATTAAGTGGAATTAAAGTGCGTATTGACAGTGCAAGTATATCAGTAGTGCAGGTTTTGTGTAGTGCAAGTCCGTTTGGAAGGGACCAGTACTTTGTGCATTGTAGTGCAGAGTTTCAGATTATGTGTTTTGAGCAAATAAATAGAGTTATAATGAAATAATAAAACAAGGAACTTATTTTAAAAATAAGATCTTATTTTTTAGGTGTTTTTCCCAATAGATTTCTTGTAGATGCTTTACTGCAAAGGGATGTAACCAATATTTTAGAGGTTCTAAGGGTTAAGGTTTGTTTGATAATCAGAAAAATGTAAGTATTACAAAAATGCAAAACCAAAAAGAGGGAAATACTTTATCACTCCACTGTAAATTCACCATAATAATCTGCGGTTGTTTTAGGATTGTGATTATCATGTTGTGAACTGTCTGTGTGCAGGTAATTACATCAGTGATTTTCCTGATAGTGAATCAGATGATATGGAGGATGATGATGCTTGGGAACATAAAGAGAAGGATTTCGTGTCGCTGTTCTCGTGCACACCTGGTGAGTTAGCCTGGTCTTCTGTTAGGAGATGTAAGTGGGATTAGTGCTCTCCTCTGAGCGTGTTGAGCTGCAGGGTGGTGTAGGAGGTGTTACTGTGTGTTCTGAAGATCTCAATCTGTTACTGCACATATTTTGATGGCCACCCACAGGACACTGCTTACAGGACACTGCCCACAGGACGCTGGGCACAGAACACTGCCCACAGATCAGTACATTGCCCACAAGACACTGCCCAGAGGATGCCACTCACAGGATGATGCCCACAGGATGATGCCCACAAGACCCTGGGCATAGGAAGCTGCACACAGGATGCTGCCCAAAGGATACTTCTCACAGGACACCCCCTCTCACAGAATGCCACTCACAGGATGCTCCCCACAGGACGCTGCCCACAGGACGCTGCCTACAGGATGTTGCCCACAGGATGCTTCCTACAGGATGCTGCCCACAGGACGCTACCTACAAGATGCTGCCTACAGTGCGCTGCCTACAGAACGTTGCCTACAGCACATTGCCTATAGGATGCTGCTCACAGGATGCTGCCTACAGCACGTTGCCCACAGGACGCTGCTTATAGGACGTTGCCCACAGGATGCTGCACACAGGATGCTGCCTATAATACGTTCCCCACAGGATGCTGTCCACACAATGTTTCCCACAGGACGCTGCCCACAGGACACTGCCTACAGGATCATACCCACAAGACACTGGGCACAGGATGCTGCTCACAGTACGTTGAGCACAGGATGCTGCTCACAGAACACTGTCCACATGATACTGCCCACAGGATGTTGCCCACAAGTCTCTGTCCACAGAACGATGCTCATAGGACGATGCCCACAGGATGCTGCCTACAGGACACCGCTCACAGGACGCCACCAACAGGACCACGTCCACAGGACATTGTCCACAGAATGCCACCCACAGGACTCTGCTCACAGGTCACTGCCCACAGGAAGTTGCCTACAGGATTTTGCCCACAGGACGTTGCCTACAGGAAGATGCATACATATCGTTTTCCAGAGGATGCTGCCTACAAGATGTTGCCTACAGGATGTTGCCCACAAGACAGTAGGCACAGAATGCTGCCTACAGGATGTTGCCCACAGGACACTGTCTACAGAATGTTGCACATAAGACACTGGGCACTGCCTAAAGGATGTTGCCCACAAGATGTTTCTCACAGGACACTGCACACAGGACCCTGCCCACAGGATTCTGCTGACAGAATGTTGCCCACAGTACGCTGTCCACAGGTCTCTGCCTACAGGATGTTGCCCACAGGTCTCTGCCTACAGGATGTTGCCCACAGGATGCTGCCCACTGGACGTTGTCGACAGGATGCCACCCACAGGATGTTGCCCACAAGACACTGCCTACAAGATGCTGCCTACAGCACATTGCTTATATGATGCTGCCCACAGGACGCTGCTTACAGGATGTTGCCCACAGGATGTTGCCAACAGGACGCTGCCCACAGGACGCTGTCTACATGATGTTGCCCACAGGAGCCGCCGACAGGATATTGCCCACAGGATGTTGCCCACAGGATGTTGCCCACAGTACATTGCTACCTACAGGATGCTGCCTAAAGTATGTTGCTCATAAGACATTGGGCACAGGTCTCTGCCTACAGGATGTTGCCCACATGATGTTTCCCACAGGACACTGCACACAGGACCCTGCCCACAGGATTCTGCTCACAGAATGTTGTCCACAGTATGCTGCCCATGGGGCGCTGCCTACAAGATGTTGCCCTCAGGATGTTGCCCTCAGGGCACTCTCTACAGGATGCAGCTCACAGGTCTCTGCCTACAGGACGTTGTCCACAGGATGCCACCCACAGGATGTTGCCCACAAAACACTGCCCACAGGATGCCACTCATAAGAAGCCACTCACAGGATGCTGCACACAGGACGCTGCCTACAGCACATTGCTTACAGCACATTGCTTATATGATGCTGCCCACAGGACGCTGCTTACAGGATATTGCCCACAGGAGCCACTGACAGGATATTGCCTACAGGATATTGCCCACAGGATGTTTCCCACAGGACGTTGCCCACAGTATGTTGTTGCCCACAGGATGCTGCCTAAAGTATGTTGCCCATAAGACACTGGGCACAGTACACTGCTCACAGGATGTTGTCTATTTTACAATATATTTTACATGTTTTTAATAAAAAATATAAATCAGGACAATAAAGATTCTAAATTAAAATCAAAGTATTGTAAACTTACAGTAAACTGTTGTGTTCCACAGACAACGTATCGTACAGGAACAAAGAACACGGATCGTACCTCATCGGTTTCCTGGTGGAGGTGTTCAATGAAAACGCTCATAAGGAGCACATCGAGGAACTGTTCCGACTGGTACGTCCTGCTGCTTTTATACAGCTCAATTCTTACTGCTTATATCACCAACAACTAACTGATACAGATCAACATGTATATCATGTTTCTTTTCATACATTCAAAATATAAACCACTACATAAAACAGTCCATTACAATGAGGAGTGTCAGCTTAAAGATTTTATTAATTACAATGTACTTTATATAACTCTTTCTATTCAGTCAGTGGTACAGTGTGTGTTTCATTGCCAAGATAGCAATACACCAGAAGTTTACCTGAACACACTCAGTCCAGTTGAAAGAGTATAAAGTTGTCTGGTTTCCCTTCACCCTTTCCCGAATTCAGTTATCCCCTGGCCTGGTCTGGTTCTTCTGCCACACCCCAGTTTAACCTCGAGGGAGATTGAAAGGATCACACACACAGTTGCTTCCCTAAACAATCTACTTTATTCAGATTTTACACAGTTCTTTATAGCAGTTATATAGTACATGCATGCAGCAAGGGGTGGTCCCGATTACAGAGTATTTGCTCATCACAATGTACAAAAAGTTTTGAACGCTATGTCCTGTAACACTGGCTGTGTACAAGTTTACCCAATAAGGACAGTACCTATTAAAATTACAATTCAACACTTCAAGGCTGCTTGTGCGAGCTAAGTGTGTATCCATAAAAGGACAACTCAGTAAGGAAGTACATATGCAAATTATAATCTGAGTTTATTCGGGTACAGGCGTAGTCTTTTATCCGTGCAGTCAAAAAGAGGAAGTTCCTTCTTGCTTCTGCAGCAGAGGTGTGAAAAACCTTTGCTTGTTAATCTCTGACTTAAGTGTATCATAAAGCAAGCGAGTAGAACACATACTGTTTTTTATACCTTGACACCAGTCCTGCTGGAAAATGAAATCCGCATCTTCATAAAAGTTGTCAGTAGCAGAGGGAAGCATGAAGTGCTGTAAGATTTTGTGGGAAAACAAAACTGCACTGACTTTAGACTTGATAATAAAACACAGTGGATCAACACCAGCAGATGACAGACATGACTCTCCAAACCATCACTGATCATCAGTAAATTTTACATTTCATTTGTAAATCAAGGGAGCAGAGTCTGGAGGAAGAGTGGAGAGACACACAGTCCAAACTGCTCGAGGTCTAGTGTGAAGTTTCCACCAATCAGTGATGGTTTGGAGAGTCATGTCTGTCATCTGCTGGTGTTGATCCACTGTGTTTTATTATCAAGTCTAAAGTCAGTGCAGTTTTGTTTTCCCACAAAATCTTACAGCACTTCATCTTACAGCTTCCCTCTGCTACTGACAACTTTTACTGTTCGGAGATGTGGATTTCATTTTCCAGCAGGACTTGGCACACTGCCCACACTGCCAAAAGTACCCATTGGTCTTCAGTATAATATTCTAATTTTCTGATACACTGATTTTTGGGTTTTCATTGGCTGTAAGCTTCATAATCATCAACAATAAAATAAATAAACGCTTAAAATAGATCACTCTGTGTTTAATACATCTATATAATATATGAGTTTCATATTTACAACTGAGTTACTGAAATAAAGCAACTTATATTCAATAATATATATATATATTTTTTTTTTTGAGGTGCAATAGTCAGTATCTGTTGTAAGCGTTGAGTATAATGTGCTCCTGTGTTACTGTTGCAGGTGATGAAGCGGTTTGAGAATTTCATGCGCATTACGCAGATGGCGTCTAAAGATCGGGTTTCTCTCCCCAAGTTATTCTACCTTTTCCCGGGACTCTGAGAGAACCAATCAACCGACACCAGCCTGCTCATCATTCTGCTCTACTCACATCTTTAACCTGTTATAGAATAATCATATTCCATACTTTATGAATAGAATTTGCATTCTTATTCAATTATTTTCTTTCTTTCTTTCTTTCTTTAATTCATTTTCTACATCGCAGATTAAAGGTGTCCTTCTGCTAAAATCTTTTTTTGTCTTGTTTTTTTTTTGTGAGTACAGTAGGTCTCTCTGAGTTGTTTATGATGCTGCACATGATGAAACTCTTCCTCAACCTCCTTTGTCTGCAGCAGCTAGTAAAAGAAAATCCTCAGAAATACGAGTTGATCAGTACCTGTACTACTGAATTATTGTCACAGTACTGAAAACTAGTTAGCTCTCCATATGATTGGTTTTAAACCAACACTACCGGAATAACACATGAAAACACCCAAATTACTGCATTAATATATATTGACTGATATAATGACTGCAATAGTAAAACAATGGCTCCCTCTACTGGTCTTAATAGTTTCTGCACATCTTTAGACCATTTGTCAAATCAACTAGAACTGAAACACTGATACTGAAACTCTGAAACAATACTGTAATCCTATACTACTGAATTACCATTGACAGTACTGAATTAATGGCACCAATAAGTAAACTAACTCTAAAGGTGCTGATATAACAGAACTGAATTCATGTATGTGCGGCACAATTGGCATTGGCAGTACTGAATTTTAGTACTGATTTAGCACTGAAAATACTAAAATAAGACCTGCAGTACTCATTAAATACTTTTATTCAGTACTGTTAAAAGTGGCAATGCTGAAATAACACCTACAGAACTAGTAATTAGCATAGGCATTCCTCAAATTAACGTACAGTAACGAATGAAAAGGTACTATATAAACTAAAACCCAAAAAAATACTAAATTACTACTAAAAATAACACTGCAAGTACTGAAAACCAAGAGTAATGAACCAATACCAGTCCTACATAAATTAGCACTGATAATATTGAAATAACACATATGTACAGTACTGAAATGCACTACTAAATCAGAACTACCAATGCAGAAACAACACCTGCAGTAGTGAACTTTAATCTGTACTATTGATTAGCACAGTACTTAAAAAAAAAAAAAAAATATATATATATATATATATATTTATTTTTTAATTGGAGTACTTTATTTGCACTAAGAATACTGAAATAGTACTTGATTAGGACTACAGTACAGAGCAAGAAGACTTCTTTCAGAGCAGAACAAGCACCTTACTCTTAGTCTTTCACATGTATTTCGAGGTTTGATGTTTAGTCAAGTCAATTAAAAAAACACAGAAAACTGGACATAAAAGAACCAATAAAAATACTATCAATAAAAACCATCATAAAAAAGAACCTGATGACAGGACAGATTTGACCAAGACAAAACGGACAACTAACAGCATAAACCACTCAGGACTCAAATGCCTTGGAGAATAGATAGGATTTTAAGTTGGAATTAAAAATATCATTTGTGGCTGATTCCTGTATAAAAATTGGAAGATTATTCCAAAGTTTTGGAGCCTTTGAGTTACCTTTGAACTTCAGCCAAGAGCGAGGACACACATCTAAACACAACTGTTTAGAGAAGCGTTAAACAAGAGGGGTTGAGTGAAGGTGAAGAAGAGGCCAAAAAAGTCATGAAGATCTTTAAAAACCAAAAGTAAAACTTTAAATTCAACTCTGTATTTTAATGAAAGCCAATGCATAGAAGCCAATACAGACGTGATATTTTCCCTTTTCTTGCCACCAGTCAGGAGACGAGCAGCTGCATTTTCGACCAACTGTAGACGTGAAAGGCTCGACTGACTGATGCCCAGCTACAGTGAGTTGCAGTAGTCGACGCGGGACGTAATAAAAGCATAAGCAGGTCCTTAAAAAACAGGATAATTTTGAGCTGAGCTTTGTTGCTAAGCTTATAGAAACTTCCTCTAACAGCTGGGCTGATTTTTTTCTCAGAGTTTAGGTTTTGTGTCGAAGATGAAACCAAGGTTCCTTACATGGGCATGCATGATGGTATTCGAAGGCCCGTTCGAAGAATCATTGGCTATAAAACTAACCGAAGAATCAGGATTTCCAAAGATAAAAATGTCAGTTTTGTCTTGGTTTAAATTAAGGAAATTCTTAGACATACAGCATTCAACATCCTTCAAACTATCAAAGTGGAATATGATATTGTACTTCTGGAAGATAGACATAAGAGGGAGCACATATAGAGAAAAAAGAATAGGTCCCAGAATGAACCCCTGGGGAACACCACAAGAAATACGTGCTGGAGAAGAAGAAAAAGACTGACCCATCTTAACAGAGAAAGTTCAGTTTTCTAAACATGAGGCAAACCACTTTAATGCTTCCCCCTGGATGCTAACATCATACTTCAGACAATCTAGCAATATGGTATGGTCGATAGTGTCAAAGAATACCACAACTTCCAAATCCACAGTTAGAAGTAAGTCATTTAGAACTGTTAGAAGAGCAGATGATGCATGATGAACTCTTAAACCTGACTGAAACCTGTTCTGAATCTGAAGGTTAAATCGATTTAGAAAAGAATACAGTTGATGAAAGACAACTTTTCCTAAGACTTTTCCCAAGAAAGGAAGCTTTAAAAGTGGTCTAAAATTGCCTAAGAGTGTTGGATCTAGGCCAGAGTTTTTCAGAAGAGGCTGAACAACTGCATGTTTGAAAGAGGAAGGGACAACATTTCTGGAAAGACTGCAATTTACTATAGACTAAATTCTTGGACCAAGAGAAGACAGAACGTCTTTAAGAAACGATGTAGGAAATGCATACAGACAGCAGTTGGAAGTAGTTGGCTTCATATGCAGAATTAGCTCAGTCAGGTCCAACAATTACTTCAATTTAGGAGTTTCTAGTTTGAAGAATGAAGTTTGACATTTGGAATCTGAACTTTTGGAGTTGGATGTATGAAGTTGGAGATTATAAACATTTGAGTTTGAAGATTGAAGTTTGTGGTTTAACATTTTAAGCTTGATGTTTGAATTTTTGAGTTTAAAGTTTAAAATACGAGGTTTTAAGTTTGGTATTTGGAGTGTGGAGGTTGGAGTTGCAGTTGGGAGGGCGGACAGAAGCATTGGGCTGTTCTTTCTGAACTTCCTGGAAGAGTCACGCCTCCAGGAACTACAGAAGGTAGTTCTCGGTCTCCGGTGCGGTCGCTCGTGCTGCTCTGAAAAATGGCCAAGACCATGTTCGACCTGCTGGAAGGAGCTCTGGAGGACCTGGGCGCGGAGAAGTTTAAGAAGTTCATCAGTAAGATGACGGACCCCGGGCTCGAGACGCGCGTGGCAAAGGGCGCCGTGGAGGAGAAGGACTGCGGGGACATCGCGAACCTCCTGATAGAGCACTTCACCGAGAGTCGCGCGCTGGAGATCACTCTGCAGATAATGAGGAACATCAAAGCGAATCAGACCGCGGAGAATCTAGAAAAAGATGCTGCAGGTGAGGAGGAGTAGAGGGGCTTCATTAATCACCTTTATAACCTTTATATTCACCTGAGAGACCGACAGCGCGAGCCAGTGTCCCGAGCACCTTCCACTAACCGGTTTTAGTTTCCCTTTCAACTGAACACGCGCGTTCTACTGACCCACAGATACTGACACAAATCACATCTTAACTACTGACCTACAGCTACCGACACTGCACTGAAGTACTGAAGTACTTAATCAGCAGTAAGAACTGAAATGCACCATAAATTACTGAAATAGTGCAGAAATATATATATATGTATACTAGTGCATCTTAAAAAGTAGAATATCATTGAAAAGTTCCTTTATTTCAGTAATACAGTTGAAAATGTGAAACACATGTATTATATAGATGTATTAAACACAGAGTGATCTATTTTAAGCGTTTATTTATTTTATTGTTGATTGTTTATGGTTTACAGCCAATGAAAACCCAAAAATCTGTGTCTCAGAAAATTAAAATATTATATAAGACCAATTGGTACTTTTGGCAGTGTTGGCAGTGTGCCAAGTCCTGCTGGAAAATGAAATCTGCATCTCTATAAAAGTTGTCAGTAGCAGAGGGAAGCATGAAGTGCTGTAAGATTTTGCAGGAAAACAAAACTGCACTGACTTTAGACTTGATAATAAATCACAGTGGATCAACACCAGCAGATGACATGTCTCTCCAAATCATTACTGATTGGTGGAAACTTCACACTAGACCTCGAGCAGTTTGGACTGTGTGTCTCTCCACTCTTCCTCCAGACTCTGATCCCTTAATTTACAAATGAAATGTAAAATTTACTGATGATCAGTGATGGTTTGTTTGGAGAGTCATGTCTGTCATCTGCTGGTGTTGATCCACTGTGTTTTATTATCAAGTCTAAAATCAGTGCAGTTTTGTTTTCCCACAAAATCTTACAGCACTTCATGCTTCCCTCTGCTACTGACAACTTTTATGAAGATATGGATTTCATTTTCCAGCAGGATTTGGCACACTGCCCAGTGCCCACACTGCCAAAAGTACCAATTGGTCTTCAGTGTAATATTCTAATTTTCTGAGACACTGATTTTTGGGTTTTCATTGGCTGTAAGCTTCATAATCATCAACAATAAAATAAATAAACGCTTAAAATAGATCAGTGTTCAATACATCTAAACTTCTAAAAGTTTAAATACATTTTAACTTTTAATATCTAACCACCTTCAGACAGCCTGTAAGTGTTTTAGTTGAGTTTTTTTTTCTTTTACCTTTTGCTTTTTATTTATCTAATTTTATGTTTGACATTTTAGCGCTTTTATTTTATTTATTTTATTACTGGTTTTATTTTTGGCCATTTACCTTTTTATTTCATTTATTTAGTTTAAATTATATACGTTTTTTAACGTTTTATTAGTGTGAGTTTCACATTTTGAACTGAATTACTAAAATAAAGTAACTTTTCTATGATATTATAATTTTTTGACATGCACTAGAATTGTATTGTTAAATAATATGTAAACTATATAAAATGATGTAAATTATTTCTGTAATTCTGATATTGTTATGTATCCAGAACTATCTTGTTATATCTACAGAACTTCAGTGTAATTAATGTATTTTATTGTTTTATGTTTTTTATCCTATAGCTCATGGATTCTTGCCGTCTGCTGGATCAGGTGAGTAAATACTCCACTTACATTTACAAACAAGCTGAATTGCTTCAAATTGATTCAAAATATCCCAAGTTATGCTCATATTGGTGGTTTATACATTTTAAATGATTTAAGCATACATTATGAATAAATAAAATTGACATATTATATTTTATATTACATTACTTAATTCTTTTAGTTTGAAAATCAGGTTATTGAATGAAATTATCCAGCTGCATCTTTACTGTGTATCTGTAGGTATAAAACTTCTTTATGTCATGTTAATAAAATGGTAATTATTGATTCTTGAGAATTTGGCTAATTTTGTTTGGATAAATTTATTTTAATTTAGAAAATAAAAAGTGAAATTTTAAAATTCTAGTTTTTAGTCCACACCTTCAGACACAATAAAGAGTTAAATGGAAACAAATAAGAGATCACTTCAGTTTCTGAATCGGTTTCTCTGATTTTACTATTTATAGGTTTATATTTGAGTAAAATGAACATTGTTGTTTTATTCTATAAACTACAGACAACATTTCTCCCAAATTCCAAATAAAAATATTCTCATTTAGAGCATTTATTTACAGAAAATGAGAAATGACTGAAATAACAAAAAAGATCTTTCAGACCTCAAATAATGCAAAGAAAACAAGTTCATATTCATAAAGTTTTAAGAGTTCAGAAATCAATATTTGGTGGAATAACCCTGGTGGTTTTTAATCACATGTTTTTTTTTAATGCATCATGTTCTCCTCCACCAGTCTTACACACTGCTTTTGAATAACTTTATGCTGCTTTACTCCTGGTGCAAAAATTCAAGCAGTTCAGTTTGGTGGTTTGATGGTTTGTGATCATCCATCTTCCTCTTGATTATATTCTAGAGGTTTTCAATTTGGTAAAATCAAAGAAACTCATCGTTTTTAATTCAATTCAATTCAATTCAATTTTATTTATATAGCGCTTTTTACAACAAAGGTTGTCACAAAGCCGCTTTACAGGAAAAACAGGTCCACGCCTCTTATGAGCAGCACCACAGAGATGCCATTTTTAAGTGCTCTCTTATGTTTTTCCAGAGCTGTTTCTGCCGATTGTAGCGCACCTACTACAGAAACAGAATTATTAAATAGTGAAATGAGAGAATAGAGGCACACCTCACCTACAGTTTAACGATAAATAAAGATTTTTTTACATTATCCATCTGCTTCCTCCTCTGTTTGCAGCTCCTTCTTTAGACGTCTTCTTAAAAAAAAATTATATCATAATTAAATCCAATATTTTCTTATATAAAACTGACGGTGGTGAGATGTTATAGTTGTGACAGTAGCAGGATATAAAAAATAATAAATACGTTTAAGAGAAAATAGTAAAAGTACGAGAACTTGACTGAACTTAAACATGCAGGAGAGCTGAAGATGTTGTGAAAACTGAAGGTCCTCAGGAATGTAGCTGATCTTGTAGTTTCAGATTTTATCGCTTGTTTTTATAAATATCTGAGGAGGGTGACGAACATGTGGGACACATTTTGAGCAACTGCAAAATAATATAGAGTGAAAGTAAATATTGTTCAAAACTCACTGTTTTTAATGGTTTATAGTTTTAACACATTATTATGTTAAAGATATTATTCAGTTAAATTATTGCGTTTTCTTTGTTAATAAAGTTGAGAAATTATTTTCTTCTATCCGACTACAACCAATTTTTTAGGCATAATGACAGCCTATCTTCATTCTCCAATGAAAAACAAGTATCACCATTTTTATTGATTTTTAGTTTGTTGCATAATTTGAACAGACAAACTGTTCCTTACACTGTGCCCAAATTTCTTGATGAATGGCCCAATAGAAACTCTTCAAAATGACCTGAAATAAACTCTTTTTACATTGACATCCATTGAAAGTTAAGTATGTTTTATATCTCTCCTGTAAAGTTGCAATTTTGGAGATACTTGTGTTTCACTACACAGCGACGATATAATCTTTAAACTGATTAAAAGAGATAAAAATAAACAGATAAAAAAACCTTATATGCTTGTGAAGGACCCCCTGATTATAACTGTTATTCATTTTTATTTATGAAAATAATATTAATTCTCAACAAAAGTATACCTTTTTCATAACCCTTTTAAATATATTAATACTGTAGTTTGAAGGATAATTTTAACGCACACTGAACTGAATATATTTGTTAACCGGAGAAAGAAGGGAATTGTGGCTGATTTTAATACTATAATACCTAATGGCTTCAGAAAAACATAATAAATTTATATTAAACGTGTGTCTGACTTGTAAAATAGAGCTTTTGAAAAATATCTATTTTAAATACTTGAACATTGAGTATTTTAGGTCCATTTATAGTGTTTATGGAACTATTTTAAAAGGAAGTTGTGTTAAAGTTTTTGGCATATCTTTTTCTAAGGTTTATCGTTTACATTCTTCAGCTGTTTTTCTGATAAGGAAGTCTGATTTCTTCATAGTATAATTTTGTGGGACAAAGTAAACCCAGTAGTAATCAGAGGCTTAATTTAAACCCTTTACCCTTAGAGCCCTACGGACGGATTTTCCGTCCAAAATCTCACCTTGTGTTCCCAGCTTAATTACTCAGGAATCCCTTCACACATAAACATAATCCATATATGGTTAGAAAGGGCGGAGCTTACTCTTTCTGAAAATATTGATCACATCCCAGTGCGGTAAAGCTAAATCTACAAGAAACCCATTGAGAGAAAAACACCTAAAAAAGTAAAAAAATCTCCTTCCCCAACCAATATTATTTACCTTTAGTGCTTCAAACATATTTATATGATGTTTCAAACCAAATAATATCAGTAAATAAAGACTCAAAAGTGTCCACAGAAAAAGTGTGAAACTACCTGCTTTACTCAAACTAAAGCTAGGTATGGTGTGCGCACTACTTTATATAGTTTTTATTTTACTTGCACATTTTTACTAAAGTAGTTATTTTGCACTAAACTAAATGTTTATTTATTTAGACTAAAGTTTACATTTTTGTATATATTGTAGTTTTTTTTAGTGTCCTGATTATAATACTGAAAGGTATAGGCTGCTCTGAGTGTCTTTAGGTTTTTAGTATCTACATGTATCCTAGAGATGTGATTATCGATTATCAAGAAAAATAACTCCGCCTGATGCTGTTTCTCCATGTATTTTATCAAAGTAATAATTAATAATCCATGTAATGAACTCAAATCCTCAATATTATTATGCTTTCAGCTCATAAACACTGTAGTCTAACCATTTTTGAAAATTTATCTTAGGTGTGAATATATTTAAAGTCTATACATTCAAAAATAAGTAAAAAAAAAAAAAAAAAAAAAAACAGGTGCTTGGTAAAAATTTTGACCAAAACATGTTCAGATTCAGAGAAATATAACAATTCTGCTTCCTTTTACATTTTAAATCATTATAAATGGTTTTCCTAACAGTAAAGAAAGTCAAAAACCTATATAAAAGCCCAGTCATGCAAAAAAAAAAAGAAAAATAAATAAATGAATAAGATAAAAGAAAAATACTGTGATATACCGCCCAGCACTAACAAACGAGATTAATATTGCTTAAACGACACAAACTGTTTTTTTTTAGTTGAGAGATTCTGTCCTGACTGTTTTCTCCTGTCCTGTTTACAGACTGTCCTGACCCCCAGGCTCCGGTACAGAATGTACCCCCTCCACAGGGGCCAGCAGTGACCACCGGGGCATCAGCCGCCGGTTACGTCATGCCCAAAACCTCAGGCACGCTGATTCCCAGCAGCCCCAAGTTCAAACAGGACATCATCTCCAAGAAAGGGCAGGAGGTCAGTGATTTTACAATGTTATTACACTGTTATTTCACTGTTATTACACTGTTATTACACTATTATAACACTGTTATTACAGAAACTCAGTTACATAAAATATTAAAAAATAACAACAGGCTGCATTATGCTACTGATAACTGTTAAATGTCCTCAAGACGTCAGTCTTCTAAACAGATTTACTTTATAAAACTACATGTTAATTATGAGGCTCCCTTTGCTGTAAGTGTTTTATGTTATTGGGATTCATTTCTGAGAGGAGAGAAAGAAAGAGCTGAGCAGTTTGGGTTATTCTCCTTTATAAAATGTAGCTGTAGATTTGTGTTACATAAGCTAGGACGACACCCTCACACTTATTGTAAGCCCAGACCAAAGATGATACCGACCACAGAAACACAAGCCAAAGTGATTTATTTTAAATAAATAGTAGCATTTATGTCAGGGATAAGAATGCCTAAAATAACAAACAAACAAAACTAACTCAAATGTTTAGGACTGACTTATCTAACAAAGAAAAGGGAAACAAAAATACATAAATCTTCCCTCCCTCCCTAACTAATAAAACACAGGAGAAAAGAAAAACCCCTCCCAAAGAAACAGGCCTTATCCCCTACAGTGCTACATTGGCTTTTAGTATTATTTGAAGTGTATTTACAGAAGTATTATGACAAAGTTAAATAACATGTGTCTACTTTAGTTATCTAAACAGCTCAGTATTTACTCACAACAGCACAAACAATAAATTAGACGCACAGGTGGTTTGATCTGGGCGGCGTGGTGGTTGAATGGGTCGGGTGTCGCGCTGCACTCCACATCGGCCAGCGCTTTATTGTGACGCAGGACCAGGGTCAATTAGTCAATTTGTTTGAAAATTTTGTAGCGGTAACATTTTTTTTAAAAGTACGAATTTTAAATATATGATTTTTCGAAAGTACAGTTTATTAAAATATAGTTTTAAAAGTAAGATTTTTGGAAAGAAGGATTTTTAAAAGTAGGATTTTTTGAACGTAGGGTTTATTTAAAGTGTATTGGAAGTAGGACATCTTGAAAGTAAAACAAATTAAAATAAGATTTTTTAAAGGTAGGGTTTCCAGTGTATATTAATTAGTAACTACTGTGTAATATTTTAATATCCTTTCAGTGCTTCAGTATGTAGTGGAGACCACTGTGAAAGTATTAATGTTGGCTCAGGTAGCGTGTTACACTGTGTTCAATCTGGTGTGTCGGCCAGAACACCACTAAAGCCAGAGTTTGTTCAGGAGGTTTATTACAGGCAGGGAGATAGGTGTTGTTACAGGCTGTGGTCTAAGTGGCTGTTGCTAGTTTCACTCAAGCCACATATTCACTGAAACACAGTAAAAATACAAGCACAACAAAACGTATCATATAAATGTCTTCAAGCTAACATGAGACAAAAAGCCAACAAAGCTAATTACCAAATGACACTGGGTAGAGATTAAGCTAAACATGCATTCAGCTGAAACAAGCCTGCTTGCTTATACTTAAGCAATAAAACAGTAGAGTGAGTGTGTTATCAGACGACCGACAACCTCAAGTGTTCTATTGCTTTTATATAACAGTTTTTTTTTACAAAATGAATAAAGAAAATACATCAAAGAACATTAAGAAATTCAGAATGAATATGCTTTAATATGGACTGCGCCTTCCGCAAAGGTTAGCTTGAAAGGAAAATTGGGAAGAAGCTAAGATCCTAAACGTTAGGAGCTTGAAATAACCAGTGTTGGGCACATTACTTTAAAAAAGTAATTAGTTATAGTTACTAGTTACTTCTCCAAAAAAGTAACTGAGTTACTAATGGAGTTACTTCACTATAAAAGTAACTATTGTTACTTCGCGTAAAAAAATGAACAAAAGAAAATAAATTATGTAATTACTATTATTATTAGAAAAATAACAAACGAAAATAAACCCAAAATGTTGACAAAAACATAATCTAACGAATTAAAAAAAATAAGAAACGAAAAACTCCACAGGACCAAAGAAAATTACTAAGACTTGTAATACTGAAAAAAAACCCGGAAAAAACAAATAGGCGTCAGGGGATAAAAATTAAACCAAACCACACTCAAAGGAAAAATGTATATAAAAACAAAACAAAAGAATGAAAAAAAACAACAATCCATTAAAAAACTCAATTAAAACAATCACAGGCTTTCTGCCAGAATAATAAAAGTTTCAGTTAGTTTCAGTTTCAAATCAACAGCTCACCAAAACCTCAATCTATCCTTTATATTTCACAATATTTGATTAACTTACTTTACTTATTTTTATTTAGCTGAACTGAGTTGGATATTATTTATAGCCTCGCGCTGAATTCACCTCCGCGCTGTGAAAGAGAGCGAGAGAAAGAGAGCGAGAGAGAGAGAGAGAGAGAGAGAGAGAGGAGCAGCGCATTTTGCCTGATTTCTCTTTATTAATTATCAGTACATTTGTTAGCTTGGGGTGAAATGGGATTGGGCCATGGTAGCACATGATTGTGAAGTGTAACGAAAATTATACATGGGTTTGAAATTTTAAATAAAATAAAAATCTGAAAAGTGTGAAAAGTGTTCTTTTACTCCGTGAGTAATTCTGAACAGATAAAGGAAAGTAACCCCGTGTCCATTTCCGATTTCAGATTTACCCAGTTCTAGATAAAGGTGTGAGGAAGCGTTTGGCTCTGATGATCAATAACGTGGAGTTTGACTCTGGGGACAAGAGGTTTGGAGCTGAGATAGACGAGAAGAACATGGAGAAGCTGCTGAAAGCTCTGGGCTACGACGTCGTCAAATACAACGACCTCTCCGCCACGGTGAGTCTCTTTCAGAAAATAAGGAGCTAACACGCTCACGTTTACGAAGTTCTTAGCGGTACAAAGATTTTAGGAAACCTACCCCTGAACCGGAGTGGACTCTGAGCTGAACGGAGGGTCACTCCTGTTTAGTTTCACTCTGTTTTTATTGATATGCTGCATAAAATAACACATAGTAGGCAAAGCTTTACTTTGTCTCACAAAGTATATACACAATATATGAAAAAATCAGATTTCATTATTAGAAAAACAGCTAAGGAATGTAAACAATACACCTTAAAAAGAGATGCGCCAACAACTTTAACACGGCTTTACTAACTAAATATTTCAAATAGTTCCATAAACACTAGAAACCAGGGGTCTGCAATATAGGTTGGCCACGGGCCAGATATTTTCCAAGCCATTATGTGGCCACAAAAAAAAATCTGTTTTGTAAAATGAAGTATAATGGGACGGAGTGCTACAGACTAGTAACTCTCCAGCTGCCCCAGCTAATGAATTGGGACACGACCGGGAAAAATGCCCTTATAAGGAGATAGGGAGCCCAAGAACGGGCAGAAAAACAAGAACAGGCAAAAACTAAAGTCACGCCGAGTGCGAAAGAGAGAGAGACAGGGGAGGATTGTAAACAAAAGCTCACCAGGGAAGCTTTTTTTTTTTGCATTATCGTTCATTATAGTTCAAACAACATGCTTGCGGGCCACATCTGGCCCACGGGCCGCCTATTGCTGACCCCTGCTGTAAATGGTTCTTAAATAGACAAGTATTTAAAAGAGATACTTCTCAAAAGCTCTTTTGCACAAGTCAGGCACAAGTTTAGTATCAATTTACAATGTTTTTCTGAAGCCATTAGAGGTATTATAGTATTAAAATCAGCCACAATTTCATTCTTTCTCCAGTTAACAAATACATTCAGTTCACTGAGCATTAAAATTATCCTTGAAGCTACAGTATTAGTATATTTAAAAGGGTTATAGTTATTGCTGTTATCCAGAGTTTTAGGGAGTTTAATCTCTTGCGCTGAATAAATGACTCTGCACTCAGGACTGATTCTAGACTCAATTGGGGGATGAGAAGAACGTTTCTCTGACAGGCACTACTTTCACCCTCTCTATGAATGAAATCTAAGAGACTTTAGTAGCTGTAGCGTGATGTGCTACAGTATTTCTGCAGTAATGAACGCTGTAACTGTTTATTTCTACAGGAAATGGATGAGGCGATAAGGAGCTTTGCTGGACGTAGTGAGCACGCTGAATCAGACAGCACCTTCGTGGTTATAATGTCTCACGGTGAGAGAGACAAACTTTTTGGTATCGGACAACAGAACCCTAACGACTTCCTTCATGTGGACAAAATCTTCAAACACCTGAACACGGCGAACTGCCCGGCTCTGCTCCACAAACCAAAGGTCATCCTGATTCAGGCCTGCAGAGGAGGTGATGCTAATATCTGTATTATTATAGACTGTAAGAGACTGTAGCTCCGCCTCCTCAGCATATAATATCACAATATCTACATTTAGAGTGCTTTTAATATACAGTGGCATGAAAAGTTCCAATTATTAAACAAATTTAAATATTAGACAGAGATAACCAGAGTTAATATAAAAATCACCTTTAAATTATACATTTATTTATAAAGAAAACAAACTACCCAAACCATTCTAGCCGTGTGTAGCACTTACCTCGAATATTAAAATAAGATGGATGCTGTTGGACCAGAACTAGGTTCGTAAAGGGCAGTTATTGATTAAATAACAATTGACCAAAAACAAATGAGAAAACACCACAGGCCAATGTTAAGTTTAGAATTGCCGGCTTTATGAAAAAATGTAAAATTAGGAAGTAGAATTGTATTAAGAAATAGGATCCTTCAAAACATTACATACTTAACACATGACAGACAAAATGATCACATATGGATGAAAAGAGAGTCAAACAAGAATCTGAGATTTACTCAGTTACCCTGTAAGTTAAGAAAACCCCTTTTGAATTCTTACTCTCTAGTTAACTTAACTTAGTTAGTTTCAGTAGTTTAATTAGTATCTCACTTGAGCTCTTAGTGTTCTAATATCGGTTTTTGTTTAGTTGGTTTGAAGTTATTTGATATAACTAGGTTTATTTATTTTAATTATCTATCTTTGATATTAATCAAATTAGGCCTATTTTTATTTTAACTAAATCAAAAGCATTTGGTATTACCCTTTATCAGTAAGTTATTACAACCAAAAAAACATAGGGCATATCACTAAGTCCACATGAGAAAGTTAACACCAGTAAATGCAGTATCAATCAACCTTACAGTTAAACACATTCAAGGCATATGCATAAGCATGAACATAAACATCTAACTGTATCAATGTCCATTAAATCGAGTCCTAAACAGTCCTTCAGCAAACAAAATGGAGACGGTCCTTTTTACTCAGCAGCGCGAGCTCTCCATGCACTGCTCACGTGATCCAGAGGGAAATTAGCACTTTAATTTGAACAGTCTTACCGCGGTTGCTGAGAGACCCTGGCTCCTCGCTGCAACGTCCACTCCCTCCGAATGGGAAAAAGATCGTTTCTCTCGACGCACAAACACACAGTCCCAGTCGTAGCTCCTAACTCTGGTGGCTCGCCATCTACTTTTATCACGCGCTGCGGCCGTGATGCTCCAAGCTCCACTCTTCCTCCGTGATTCTCGAGAGTAATTCAAATTAAACGCTGAACAAAACCACAGTCTATCAGCATAGACAGAAGGCTAAACAACACTTAAAAAAAAAAACAAATAAATTGTGAAATCCACTTAAACCTTCTCTTTTTCTTTCCTTCTTAATGGAGCTACTCTCCAACGCGACTTCACCCGTGTGTGCTGCGTTGATTCTGCCCCGAGTCCTCTATGGGAGGACGACTATCGGTGCTGTGATTGGCTGTTAGCTATGACCTTTCAACTTCAACCAATGATAAAATAATGTACCAAAACATGAAATAATGTTTTTTTTTTTTTTTAATACTATTTATTTATTTTATACGTTTTTTAATATCACTAAGTAAATTATTAAAATTATGAATTTCTGCTTAATATTCATTCTTATTTATTAACTATTTAATAGTCAATGTCTACTTTCACCTGGGTTACACCCTCCCCTCTTAAATCTATGCAAGTCCCTTTGCATGAATAAAAGGCTTACACTACTTTTGGCTCAGGGAGTGGAGTTAACATAGATTCTAACATGGAGCTAGAAATAGCTGAACTCAAAGACTGGAATAAGTTTTGGACAATAGTTACTAAGGGATTCCCAAGCTCAGGATATGTCAGTTTTCTGGGGGGGTCTCTTTGTCTTGTAGATCTTCGCAGTTCACTCGGATTTTCATCTTCTTCTTGATCATCTTGTATTTCATCAGTCTCTGTTTCCTTCTGAGTTTCAGGTAAATTTCCAGCATCAGCTGCAACTGTTATGGTTTCTCTCCCTTCAGCAGGTTGGTCTGCTGTCTGTTCGGGTAAGTTCTCTCGTCCAGGTTGGCCATTTACAATTACAGGTTCCATGTCAGGGGTGCGCTGTGTTTCCAATGAAGGTAAGTTCTCAGGTGGGGATTGGCCAAGGTCTTCTGGGGCGCTGCAGGAAACTACAGGATCCGGACAGGCAAGTACGACCGGAGAACGGGTCTTTTCACTGGAAGGCACAGGCACAACAATTTCCTGTGTGGACCTCGTGGTTCCAACGACCGGATCCTGAAAAGAATAGACAAAATCATCTTCATCCGAGTTGGGCTCTGGGTCGACAGTGTCAAGGTTCGGATGTTGACGGGTGCTTAGCCTTCGAGGTTTAGGCACAGCAGGGGGCTCCTCGTTAGAAACGGGCAGAAACCCACAGGGTAGCAGGAGGTCCCTGTGCAGCGTTCTGAGAGGACTGTCTTTGTTCTCTGGCTTGACAGAGTAGACTGGGAGATCATCCTTTCGGCTCACAACGACATGCACAGTTTCTTCCCACTTGTCCGCTAACTTGTGCTTTCCTCGTAGGCGTACATTTCTGACAAGCACTCTATCACCCACATCCAAAATAGATTCAGTGACACGTCTGTTGAACCTCACTGTGTTCCTTCCTGCTGCTTTGGCAGCATTTGTCCTGGCAAGTTGGTAGCTCTCCCGAAGGTGGTCTTTCAGGGCTTGCACATAATGGGAGTGAGACTTCTGTTCCTTGCGGTTCAATGGAACATTGAAGACAAGATCAATGGGTAATCGGGGCTGTCGCCCAAACATGAGCTCATAGGGCGTAAACCCGGTCGTGTCATGTTTAGTGCAATTATAAGCGTGCACTAAGGGCTTTACAAAGTCTCGCCAGTGGGTCTTGTCTTCAGCTTTGAGTGTACCAAGCATGCTTAAGAGCGTACGATTAAATCTCTCAACAGGGTTGCCCCTGGGATGGTAGGGTGTTGTTCTAACTTTGTGTATGCCAGCAAGCTCACAGAGTTCTCGGATTGTCTTTGATTCGAAATCTGGGCCCTGATCGCTGTGCAGCTTTTCAGGAAACCCATAGTGGACTATAAAGCTTTCCCAAAGGCACTTGGCCACTGTTCGAGCTTTCTGATTTGGAGTTGGTATTGCCACTGCATATTTCGTAAAGTAATCCGTTATCACTAGCACATCCTTGGTGTTACTCCGATCTGCTTCGATGGAAAGAAAGTCCATGCAGACTAACTCCAGAGGTCTGGTAACTTGGATGCTCACCAAAGGTGCTGCCCTCTCTGGCAGGGCTTTACGATGAACACAGCGGCTGCAACTCTTAATCTTCTTCTCAACATCATTTGCCATCCTTGGCCAGAAGAATCTGGATCTGGTGAGGTCAAGGGTTCGGTCAAAACCTAAATGACCCATGTCATCATGAAGGCTTGTCAAAACCATTGCTCTGTACTTCTCGGGCAAGACTATTTGATAGTGAGTTTCATCGCAACCCTGTCTTTTTCTGTAGAGGATGTCATCTCTCATTTCCAGCTTGTTCACCTCTCGCAGGTAGATGGGAAGGTCGGGCAGCTCTCTCTTGACCGCTGGAGAGGGCGTCTCCCCAGTCTCCATCAAATGGAGGATTTCACAGATGGCAGGATCTGCTTTCTGTTGTTGTCGCAAATCTTCCTCTGATACACTGGGAATGACAGGAAAACCATCGCAGCTCTCCAAGCTTGCAGGAATAGCTGTAGCCGTCATGGCAAGAGATGTGACAAGCGGGGTGATGGGACTCCTCTCGCTGGTTCTCACAGGAGGACAGACTAGATGCTTCTCACAGACTGCACTAACCGTCTTGGTAGAGAGACGAGTAAACTCATCGGACTCAGGTAGGTGATGGTGAATGAATTGCCGGATTCGCTCCTCTTCTTTCTGAGACACCAAGTCATTGACAGGTTCAGCATGCGGACGTCGTGAGAGGCCATCGGCGTCGAGGTTCCGTTTCCCTGCTCTGTACTGGAGCTGGAATCTGAAGTTGGAGAGGGCAGACAGCCAGCGATAACTCGTTGCATCTAACTTAGCTGTGGTGAGCAGGTAAGTTAAGGGGTTGCTGTCTGTAACAACTGTAAAAGAGACACCGTACAGGTAATCTGCGAACTTTTCTGATACAGCCCACTTCAGCGCAAGGAATTCCAGTTTATGAGCTGGGTAACGGGATTCGCTCTTCGATAGGCCACGGCTGGCATATGCGATAACTCGCATGACTCCCTCCTGCTCCTGGTACAGCGCTGCCCCGAGCCCAGTTGTACTTGCATCTGTATGTAATACATACGGCAGCTTGGGGTTGGCGAATCCTAATACAGGGGCAGTAGTGAGTTTGTCAATGATTGTCTCGAATGCGGTCTGGCAAGTATCCGTCCATCTCTTTCCAAACGGCTCTCTCGGCTTGAAGTACTCACCATTGGTCTCTTTCTGCTTGTAAGTCTTTCTGAGGGGTGGGTACCCAGCAGTGAGGTCGTTAAGTGGCTTTACGATTTTTGAGTAGTTTTGGATGAAACGGCGGTAATACCCCGCGAATCCTAGAAATGAGCGTAGCTCTTTCAGGTTCATTGGGCTAGGCCAGGTCTTTAAGGCCTCAATCTTCTCGGGGTCGGTCTCGACACCGTCCTCGGACACTACATGCCCTAAGTACCGAACTGACGCCTGAAAGAATTTACATTTCTCCAAGGAGAGTTTCAACCCATACTCCTTCAAACGACTCAGGACATGAAGAAGGCGCTTCTCATGTTCTTCAATAGTGTCCGAAAACACTATCAGGTCATCCAGGAACACAAGGACTTCTTTAAGGTTGATATCTCCCATGCACCGCTCCATCAACCTTTGGAAAGTACTGGGAGCATTAGTAACCCCCTGCGGCATCCTATTAAACTCCCAGAATCCCAATGGACAAACGAAAGCTGTTTTGGGTTTGTCGGTTTCTTCTACCTCGATCTGGTAATAACCAGACTTCAGGTCCAGTACGGAGAACCACTTAGAGCCCGTGAGTGCAGAAAAGGCTTCCTCCAGGTTAGGTAGTGCGTATGCATCCTTGATGGTTCGGAGGTTCAGCTTGCGGTAATCGATGCAGAGCCTTACATCTCCGTTCTTCTTTCTAACCACTACGATGGGTGAGGAGAAGGGTGACTCAGATGCACGGATTACTCCTGCTTCACTAAGCTCTTGAAGGTGTCTCCGTACTGCGTCAAGATCTTGTGGACGTATCGGTCGAGGTCGGTGTTTAAAGGGAGTTTCATCACTCAATCTTATCTGATGTTTGACTTTATCTGTTCGACCAAAGTCTGAATCATGTAGAGCGAACACTTCGGGCATAGCATACAGCTTTTTCTCTATCCTCTCTCTCCAATCAGATGGAAGTGGAGAGCCATCAAAGTTCAAGTTCAGCTTTACACTTTTCAGGGGCTTCGGGAGGTTGGATGGTGCTAGCTTAGCAGGGCTTTGCTTGCTTGAAACTACTTCCTGCAGGGCATGAATTTCAGCTATGACACTCCTTGCTGGTATAATGATGTCATGCTTACTCTCATTGCGCAACACCACTGGTAGATTCCTTGGTGAATTGTCAGGTGAGGTGAGCAGGCAGCTTGTGGCTAGCAGGCCTCCAGGCAAGGATGATGAAGGGGGTTCGATTACAATCCACCGGTCTAGAGCTTGGCTGTTGACATGGGCTAGCCCTTCTATGACACAGCTCTGTCCAGCAAGGATGACTTTCGGTTCCTTTCCTGGTAGTCTTACTAGTCCCAATTTACTGTCTTCTCTTTGCTTGTTTCTCTGCTGCATTACTTTCAGGATAACTCTGCACCCATATGGAAGGGTCTGAAAATCGGTGTTCACGCTGCGGCAGTTCTCATACACTAAGTCCAAGGTATTGGTACCTATCAGAAATTTGGACTGTGTATTGGATCTTGTGCTCGGGACAACTAATGCAAGTGTGGACACCGCGACTTCAGATCCAAAACAGGACTTCGGAAAGGTGATGTTAATTTCAATGAAGCCTGAATAGGGTACAGTTTGACCATTCGCCGCCTCTACTTCCAACAGGTCATTCAGGGGGTGGATCTTCAAGTGAGCAAGGTTGCTTTCATAGAATGATTGTGACACCGTAGTCACTTGGGATCCGGTGTCAAGTAGGCAGCTGCAGGACTGTCCATCGATGAGTACATGAGCAGTGTATTTAGCTCCTATCAATCCTTTTGGGATTCTCGTGTCACTGGATCTTTTATGTCTGCGTCCAATGTCAGAGGTGGGACTATCATTACTCATTTCAGTTCTCATTTGCCCCACAATGAGAGCTGAGTTCAGTTTAAATGCTGAGAGAAAGCAGGGTCATTCCTGCTGTCCCAGAGAGACTGTTTCTCTTTCAGCTGTTCTTTCTTGGTGGCTACTAATAGCGGGTTTGGTTCATTTGGACACACAGTGGCAATATGTCCATCTTCGCCACACTGAAAACAATACCATGGCCTTGGTCTGTTACTAGGCCGAGGGCTAACAGCTGGGGGACTGTCTGGCAGTTTGCTCTTTAGTTGGCGCTTTACACCTGCCTTTGGTGCACTGGCCTTGGTCTTTCGTGGCGCTTGAGCTCTCCTATCTGTGAGCTGACTCTGAAGCTCAGCTACTTGTTTCTTTAATTTTGTGACGACAGCATCAGGGGAAGGCTCATTAGACTCAGCTTTCTGTGTCTTTAATCGGGCAAGTTGACTCTGCAGCTCCGTGACCAGCTTTCTCATTTCAGCAATATCATTCTGTGCTGTTGGGGGACCTTCAGCAGAGCTTGCAGCTAACAGATGGGCGTTGGCCCTTTGCTTCACAGCACCAAGATGTTTCTTCTTGCGAGATTCTTTTGCACTCTGCCTATCCTCTTCCACACGAAGCTGCAACAGTAACTCTGAGAATGGAGGGGGCGTGTCTCTTTTGCGCTCAAGCTGGAGATCAGCTATCATGACATTGTCCCAGCACCCACGGCAGAACTGACGCAGTAGGTGCCTATCAACTCCATCAGCAGATACACCTCCTCTTCTCTGTGCTTTGGAAAGAACTGTCTGAAGTCTCTGTAGATACTGAGAGGGTTTCTCTCCAGAGTCTTGAAATGTACTGAGGAATACAGCAAAAAGCTCATCTCCGTCCTCGACTGTCCCGTAGGCTGACTCTAAGAGGTCGAGGTAAGCAGCTGGCAAGGCATTTGGGCCTAAAGGCTTCACCACATTAGTTGCCGGTGGCGCTAGACTGTCTAATATCTTCCTGGAGCGCTGTAAGTCAGACAGAGCAGGGTCCTTGAGAATGAGTTCAGCACTGTTCCGCCATGTATCAAAGTCTGTCTCATGACTTGGGCAGGGACATCTGCCTGAAAATTGTCTCAGTCTGAATGATGCGTTCATCAATGACACTGAAGCTTCGCTTCTCACCACATGCTCGACGACCATTCGTTGCACCTCTGGTGGATTAGTGTAGCTCATGGCAGCAAGAGGAACTTCATTCTCTCTGGCAGCTCTGAATACGGTCGACTTTGTCGGGCTCTGGGAGGATTCAGCCTGCTCTATTGTCTTATCATGAAGAACATGTTCAGCTGCTCGTGGCTGAGGAATTGCGGGTGGTGGTTCTTCGCTCTGAACCTCCATATTGGATGACTCAGTGTCAGGTTCATTTGCAGGCTCTGAGCTCACAGCCGCTCCAGTTCCTCCGCATTTCAATAGCTGTTCTCGCAGGATGTCTTCATAGGATTTTCCACTTAGTCTTGCTACCTTCTGCAGTTCTCTTAGGAAACTCTGGGTGGCGCTCTCGGTCACAGTGGGGATGTACTCACTTGACAGGGCTTTGATGTGGAAGATGACTTCACTTGGGCTATTATAGCTATGGGGAAGTATTGGTTCTAGGGCGGTGACTGCAGCTCCACTATCATACTCTACAATGGCATGTTTGTGGTATGGGGAGTCAGGATCATCTATTCTAATAACTCTCCCTATATGCCCATATTTTTCCAAGAAGTCAGTGACTTCAACATCTCGCTCTGTTCCTGTTAATCCACTAATAATGACTGAGTTTGGCACTTTAACGTTTTCTCTCTCAACTATCTCCATTTTGGCCGGACTTGGTCTATTTTAGGTCTGGATGCTTAATCACATTTATCTT
This sequence comes from Astyanax mexicanus, assembly GCF_023375975.1. Taxonomy (NCBI): domain Eukaryota; kingdom Metazoa; phylum Chordata; class Actinopteri; order Characiformes; family Acestrorhamphidae; genus Astyanax; species Astyanax mexicanus. Next base: position 128,763,756 of record NC_064408.1, on the reverse strand, counting down.
GATCAACAACTATTGTTATTTTAACCCAAACTGCTCCTGGCTGAGCTCGCCAAATTTATGTAGCACTTACCTCGAATATTAAAATAAGATGGATGCTGTTGGACCAGAACTAGGTTCGTAAAGGGCAGTTATTGATTAAATAACAATTGACCAAAAACAAATGAGAAAACACCACAGGCCAATGTTAAGTTTAGAATTGCCGGCTTTATGAAAAAATGTAAAATTAGGAAGTAGAATTGTATTAAGAAATAGGATCCTTCAAAACATTACATACTTAACACATGACAGACAAAATGATCACATATGGATGAAAAGAGAGTCAAACAAGAATCTGAGATTTACTCAGTTACCCTGTAAGTTAAGAAAACCCCTTTTGAATTCTTACTCTCTAGTTAACTTAACTTAGTTAGTTTCAGTAGTTTAATTAGTATCTCACTTGAGCTCTTAGTGTTCTAATATCGGTTTTTGTTTAGTTGGTTTGAAGTTATTTGATATAACTAGGTTTATTTATTTTAATTATCTATCTTTGATATTAATCAAATTAGGCCTATTTTTATTTTAACTAAATCAAAAGCATTTGGTATTACCCTTTATCAGTAAGTTATTACAACCAAAAAAACATAGGGCATATCACTAAGTCCACATGAGAAAGTTAACACCAGTAAATGCAGTATCAATCAACCTTACAGTTAAACACATTCAAGGCATATGCATAAGCATGAACATAAACATCTAACTGTATCAATGTCCATTAAATCGAGTCCTAAACAGTCCTTCAGCAAACAAAATGGAGACGGTCCTTTTTACTCAGCAGCGCGAGCTCTCCATGCACTGCTCACGTGATCCAGAGGGAAATTAGCACTTTAATTTGAACAGTCTTACCGCGGTTGCTGAGAGACCCTGGCTCCTCGCTGCAACGTCCACTCCCTCCGAATGGGAAAAAGATCGTTTCTCTCGACGCACAAACACACAGTCCCAGTCGTAGCTCCTAACTCTGGTGGCTCGCCATCTACTTTTATCACGCGCTGCGGCCGTGATGCTCCAAGCTCCACTCTTCCTCCGTGATTCTCGAGAGTAATTCAAATTAAACGCTGAACAAAACCACAGTCTATCAGCATAGACAGAAGGCTAAACAACACTTAAAAAAAAAACAAATAAATTGTGAAATCCACTTAAACCTTCTCTTTTTTCTTTCCTTCTTAATGGAGCTACTCTCCAACGCGACTTCACCCGTGTGTGCTGCGTTGATTCTGCCCCGAGTCCTCTATGGGAGGACGACTATCGGTGCTGTGATTGGCTGTTAGCTATGACCTTTCAACTTCAACCAATGATAAAATAATGTACCAAAACATGAAATAATGTTTTTTTTTTTTTTTTAATACTATTTATTTATTTTATACGTTTTTTAATATCACTAAGTAAATTATTAAAATTATGAATTTCTGCTTAATATTCATTCTTATTTATTAACTATTTAATAGTCAATGTCTACTTTCACCTGGGTTACACGTGTGTGAAAAACTGCCCTCTAAATCTAATAACTTGGTTGTGCCACTTCTGGTGAAAACAACTGCATTCAATCTTTACCGATAACTGATAACGAGTCTTTCGCATCTCTGTGGAGGAATTTTATTCCACTCTTCTTGGAATTGCTTAAATTCAGACACATTAAAGGGTTTTCCAACATGAACAGTATGTTAAATGTTGTTCTTGGTTCTTTTGGGACCTCCTGGATAAGTTGTTCATGCCCTTTTGAAGTAATTGCGGTCGGTCTTTTTTACACAGGGCTAGATTGGTTTGAATAGTTTTTTGTTCTCTTAATAAATGAAATCATATGTTAAAAAGTGCTTTTTATATTTCCTCAGTTTATATTTGTTTAATATTAACCCTTTGAACTCTAGGCTGTTTTGGTGTGTTTTTTCTTCGTTTTTTTTTTTTTTTTTAACTTATTTTTGAATGTAAAGACTTTAATTCAATAATGGTTAGCCTAGAGTGTTTATGAGTTGAAAGAATAAGAATATTGATGATTTGAGTTCATTACATGGCTTATTAATTATTACTTTGATAAAATACATGGAGAAACAGCATCAGACAGATTTATTTTTCTTGATAATCAATAATCACACCTCTAGAATACATGTAGATACTAAAAACCACCTGACACTCAGAGCAGCCTATGCCTTTCAGTATTTTAATCAGGACACACAAAGAAAACTACAATATATACAAAAATGTAAACTTTTTAATCTAAATAAATAAACATTTAGTTTAGTGCAAAATAACTACTTAAAGTAAAAATGTGCAAGTAAAATAAAAACTATATAAAGTAGTGCACACACCATACCTAGCTTTAGTTTGAGTAAAGCAGGTAGTTTCACATTTTTTTTTTCTGTGAACACTTCTGAGTCTTTATTTACTGATATTATTTGGTTTGAAACATCATATAAATATGTTTGAAGCACTAAAGGTGAAAAATAGTGGCTGGGGGAAAAAAAGCAAATTACACGTATTTTTTGTTGTGAGGAAAAAGTCCCTTATTTCAACACTTTGAGGAATGAGTGGCAATTAGGACATCATGTGACTCGAGAGTGAATGTAAATACAGCTGATTATGTGTTTTGAGCAAATAAATAGAATTATAATGAAATAATAAAACAAGGAACTTTGAAGATATTATTTGTTAGGTGTTTTTCCCCAATAGATTTCTTGTAGATGCTTTACTGCAAAGGGATGTAACCAATATTTTTAGAAAGAGTAAGTTCTGCCCTTTCTAACCATATATGGTTTATGCTGATGCTGAGAACAGAAGGTGTGATTTTGGACGTAACATTTGTTTGTCAGGTTCTAAGGGTTAAAGTTTGTTTGATAATCTGAAAAATGTAGGTATTACAAAAATGCAAAACCAAAAAGAGGGAAATACTTTATCACTCCACTGTAAATTCACCATAATAATCTGCGGTTGTTTTAGGATTGTGATTATCATGTTGTGAACTGTCTGTGTGCAGGTAATTACGTCCGTGAATCAGACGATATGGTTGATGCTTCGGAACATAAAGAGAAGGATTTCGTGACACTGTTCTTGTGCACACCTGGTGAGTGAAGATATCAGCATGGTCTTCAGGGATTAGTGCTCTCCTCTGAGCGTGTTGAGCTGCAGGGTGGTGTAGGAGGTGTTACTGTGTGTTCTGAAGATCTCAATCTGTTACTGCACATATTTTGATGGCCACCCACAGGACACTGCTTACAGGACACTGCCTACAAGATGCTTCCCACAGAACGCTGCCCACAGGATGTTTCCCACAGTACATTGCCCACAAGACACTGCCCACAGGATGCCACCCACAGGATGCTGCCCACAGGATGATGCCCACAGGATGCTGCCCACAAGACCCTGGGCATAGGAAGCTGCACACAGGATGCTGCCCACAGGATATTTCTCACAGGACACCCCCTCTCACAGAATGCCACTCACAGGACCAAGCCCACAGGATGCCCCCCACAGGGCGCTGCCCACAGGTCTCTGCCCACACGATTTTGCCTAAAGGATGCTGCATACAGGATGCTGCACACAGGATGCTGCACACAGGATGCTGCACACAGGATGATGCGCACAGGATGCTGCCTACAGGATGCTGCCCACAGGACGCTACCTACAAGATGCTGCCTACAGGATGATGCGCACAGGATGCTGCCTACAGCACATTGCTTATAGGATGCTGCTCACAGGATGCTGCCTACAGCACGTTGCCCACAGGACGCTGCTTACAGGACGTTGCCCACAGGATGCTGCACACAGGATGCTCCCTATAATACGTTCCCCACAGGATTCTGTCCGCACAATGTTTCCCACAGGACGCTGCCCACAGGATGTTGCCCACAGGACACTACCTACAGGATGTTGCCCACAGGATGCTGCCCACAGGACGCTGCCTACAGGATGTTGCCCACATGACACTGGGCACAGGATACTGCTCACAGAACACTGTCCACACGATACTGCCCACAGGATGTTGCCCACAAGTCTCTGTCCACAGAACGATGCTCATAGGACGATGCCCACAGGATGCTACCTACAGGACACTGCTCACAGGACGCCACCAACAGGACCACGTCCACAGGACATTGTCCACAGAATGCCACCCACAGGACTCTGCTCACAGGTCACTGCCCACAGGATGCTGCCCACAGGAAGTTGCCTACAGGATTTTGCCCACAGTATGCTGCCCACAGGATGTTGCCTACAGGAAGATGCATACAGATCGTTTCCCACAGGATGCTGCCTACAAGATGTTGCCTACAAGATATTGCCTACTGGATGTTGCCCACAAGACACTGGGCACAGAGTGCTGCCTACAGGATGTTGCCCACAGGACACTGCCTACAGAACGTTGCACATAAGACACTGGGCACAGGTCTCTGCCTACAGGATGTTGCCCACAAGATGTTTCCCACAGGACACTGCACACAGGACCCTGCCCACAGGATTCTGCTCACAGAATGTAGCCCACAGTACGCTGCCCACAGGTCTCTGCCTACAGGATGTTGCCCACAGGTCTCTGCCTACAGGATGTTGCCCACAGGATGCTGCCTACTAGACGTTGTCCACAGGATGCCACCCACAGGATGTTGCCCACAAGACACTGCCCACAGGATGCCACTGATAGGAAGACACTCACAGGGTGCTGCACACAGGACGCTGCCTACAGCACAATGCTTATAGGATGCTGCCCACAGGACGCTGCTTACAGTACGCTGTCCACAGGTCTCTGCTTACAGGATGTTGCCCACAGGATGTTGCCCACAGGATGCTGTCCACAGGACGCTGCCTACAGGATGTTGCCCACAGGACGCTGTCCACAGGACGCTGCCTACAGGATGTTGCCCACAGGATGTTGCCCACAGTACATTGCTACCTATAGGATGCTGCCTAAAGTATGTTGCTCATAAGACATTGGGCACAGGTCTCTGCCTACAGGATGTTGCCCACATGATGTTTCCCACAGGACACTGCACACAGGACCCTGCCCACAGGATTCTGTTCACAGAATGCTGTCCACAGTACGCTGCCCATGAGGCGCTGCCTACAAGATGTTGCCCTCAGGATGTTGCCCTCAGGGCACTCTCTACAGGATGCAGCTCACAGGTCTCTGCCTACAGGACGTTGTCCACAGAATGCCAACCACAGGATGTTGCCCACAAGACACTGCCCACAGGATGCCACTCATAAGAAGCCACTCACAGGATGCTGCACACAGGACGCTGCCTACAGCACATTGCTTACAGCACATTGCTTATATGATGTTGCCCACAGGAGCCACTGACAGGATATTGCCTACAGGATATTGCCCACAGGATGTTGCCCACAGTATGTTGTTGCCCACAGGATGCTGCCTAAAGTATGTTGCCCATAAGACACTGGGCACAGTACACTGCTCACAGGATGTTGTCTATTTTACAATATATTTGACATGTTTTTAATAAAAAATATAAATCAGGACAATACAGATTCTAAATTAAAATCAAAATATTGTAAACTAACAGTAAACTGTTGTGTTCCACAGACAACGTATCGTACAGGAATGAAAAATACGGATCGTACCTCATTGGTTTCCTGGTGGAGGTGTTCAATGAAAACGCTCATAAGGAGCACATCGAGGAACTGTTCCGACTGGTACGTCCTGCTGCTTTTATACAGCTCAATTCTTACTGCTTATATCACCAACAACTAACTGATACAGATCAACATGTATATCATGTTTCTTTTCATACATTCAAAATATAAACCACTACATAAAACAGTCCATTACAATGAGGAGTGTCAGCTTAAAGATTTTATTAATTACAATGTACTTTATATAACTCTTTCTATTCAGTCAGTGGTACAGTGTGTGTTTCATTGCCAAGATAGCAATACACCAGAAGTTTACCTGAACACACTCAGTCCAGTTGAAAGAGTATAAAGTTGTTTGGTTAAGTTATTGTTGTTTAGTTATCCCCTGGCCTGGTCTGGTTCTTCTGCCACACCCCAGTTTAACCTCGAAGGAGATTGAAAGGATCACACACACACAGTTGTTTCCCTAAACAATCTACTTTATTCAGATTTTACACAGTTCTTTATAGCAGTTATATAGCACATGCATGCAGCAAGGGGTGGTCCCGATTACAGAGTATTTGCTCATCACAATGTACAAAAAAATGTTAACGCTATGTCCTGTAACAGTGGCTGTGTACAAGATTACCCAATAAGGACAGTACCTATTAAAATTACAATTCAACACTTCCAAGGCTGCTTGTGCGAGCTAAGTGTGTATCCATAAAAGGACAACTCAGTAAGGAAGTACATGTCCCTTCTTGCTTCTGCAGCAGAGGTGTGAAAAACCTTTGCTTGTTAATCTCTGACTTAAGTGTATCATAAAGCAAGCGAGTAGAACACATACTGTTTTTTATACCTTAACACCAGTCCTGCTGGAAAATGAAATCCGCATCTTCATAAAAGTTGTCAGTAGCAGAGGGAAGCTGTAAGATATGAATTGCTGTAAGATTTTGCAGAAAACAAAACTGCACTGACTTTAGACTTGATAGTAAAACACAGTGGATCAACACCAGCAGATGACAGACATGTCTCTCCAAACCATCACTGATCATCAGTAAATTTTACATTTCATTTAAAGTAAATCAAGGGAGCAGAGTCTGGAGGAAGAGTGGAGAGACACACAGTCCAAACTGCTCGAGGTCTAGTGTGAAGTTTCCACCAATCAGTGATGGTTTAGAGAGTCATGTCTGTCATCTGCTGGTGTTGATCCACTGTGTTTTATTATCAAGTCTAAAGTCAGTGCAGTTTTGTTTTCCCACAAAATCTTACAGCACTTCATATCTTACAGCTTCCCTCTGCTACTGACAACTTTTATAGAGATGTGGATTTCATTTTCCAGCAGGACTTGGCACACTGCCCACACTGCCAAAAGTACCAATTGGTCTTATATAATATTCTAATTTTCTGACACACTGATTTTTGTTTTTTTTTCATTGGCTGTAAGCTTCATAATCATCAACAATAAAATAAATAAACGCTTAAAATAGATCACTCTGTGTTTAATACATCTATATAATATATGAGTTTCATATTTACAACTGAGTTACTGAAATAAAGCAACTTATATTCAATAATATATATATATATATATATATATATATATTTTTGAGGTGCAATAGTCAGTATCTGTTGTAAGCGTTGAGTATAATGTGCTCCTGTGTTACTGTTGCAGGTGATGAGGCGGTTTGAGAATTTCATGCGCATTACGCAGATGCCGTCTAAAGAGCGGGTTTCTCTCCCCAAGTTATTCTACCTTTTCCCGGGACTCTGAGAGAACCAATCAACCGACACCAGCCTGCTCATCATTCTGCTCTACTCACATCTTTAACCTGTTATAGAATAATCATATTCCATACTTTATGAATAGAATTTGCATTCTTATTCAATTATTTTCTTTCTTTCTTTCTTTCTTTAATTCATTTTCTACATCGCAGATTAAAGGTGTCCTTCTGCTAAAACCTTTTTTTGTCTTGTTTTTTTTTTGTGAGTACAGTAGGTCTCTCTGAGTTGTTTATGATGCTGCACATGATGAAACTCTTCCTCAACCTCCTTTGTCTGCAGCAGCTAGTAAAAGAAAATCCTCAGAAATACGAGTTGATCAGTACCTGTACTACTGAATTATTGTCACAGTACTGAAAACTAGTTAGCTCTCCATATGATTGGTTTTAAACCAACACTACCGGAATAACACATGAAAACACCCAAATTACTGCATTAATATATATTGACTGATATAATGACTGCAATAGTAAAACAATGGCTCCCTCTACTGGTCTTAATAGTTTCTGCGCATCTTTAGACCATTTGTCAAATCAACTAGAACTGAAACACTGATACTGAAACTCTGAAACAATACTGTAATCCTATACTACTGAATTACCATTGACAGTACTGAATTAATGGCACCAATAAGTAAACTAACTCTAAAGGTGCTGATATAACAGAACTGAATTCATGTATGTGCGGCACAATTGGCATTGGCAGTACTGAATTTTAGTACTGATTTAGCACTGAAAATACTAAAATAAGACCTGCAGTACTCATTAAATACTTTTATTCAGTACTGTTAAAAGTGGCAATGCTGAAATAACACCTACAGAACTAGTAATTAGCATAGGCATTCCTCAAATTAACGTACAGTAACGAATGAAAAGGTACTATATAAACTAAAACCCAAAAAAATACTAAATTACTACTAAAAATAACACTGCAAGTACTGAAAACCAAGAGTAATGAACCAATACCAGTCCTACATAAATTAGCACTGACAATATTGAAATAACACATATGTACAGTACTGAAATGCACTACTAAATCAGAACTACCAATGCAGAAACAACACCTGCAGTAGTGAACTTTAATCTGTACTATTGATTAGCACAGTACTTAAAAAAATATATATATATATATTTATTTTTTAATTGGAGTACTTTATTTGCACTAAGAATACTGAAATAGTACTTGATTAGAACTACAGTACAGAGCAAGAAGACTTCTTTCAGAGCAGAACAAGCACCTTACTCTTAGTCTTTCACATGTATTTCGAGGTTTGATGTTTAGTCAAGTCAATTAAAAAAACACAGAAAACTGGACATAAAAGAACCAATAAAAATACTATCAATAAAAACCATCATAAAAAAGAACCTGATGACAGGACAGATTTGACCAAGACAAAACGGACAACTAACAGCATAAACCACTCAGGACTCAAATGCCTTGGAGAATAGATAGGATTTTAAGTTGGAATTAAAAATATCATTTGTGGCTGATTCCTGTATAAAAATTGGAAGATTATTCCAAAGTTTTGGAGCCTTTGAGTTACCTTTGAACTTCAGCCAAGAGCGAGGACACACATCTAAACACAACTGTTTAGAGAAGCGTTAAACAAGAGGGGTTGAGTGAAGGTGAAGAAGAGGCCAAAAAAGTCATGAAGATCTTTAAAAACCAAAAGTAAAACTTTAAATTCAACTCTGTATTTTAATGAAAGCCAATGCATAGAAGCCAATACAGACGTGATATTTTCCCTTTTCTTGCCACCAGTCAGGAGACGAGCAGCTGCATTTTCGACCAACTGTAGACGTGAAAGGCTCGACTGACTGATGCCCAGCTACAGTGAGTTGCAGTAGTCGACGCGGGACGTAATAAAAGCATAAGCAGGTCCTTAAAAAACAGGATACTTTTGAGCTGAGCTTTGTTGCTAAGCTTATAGAAACTTCCTCTAACAGCTGGGCTGATTTTTTTCTCAGAGTTTAGGTTTTGTGTCGAAGATGAAACCAAGGTTCCTTACATGGGCATGCATGATGGTATTCGAAGGCCCGTTCGAAGAATCATTGGCTATAAAACTAACCGAAGAATCAGGATTTCCAAAGATAAAAATGTCAGTTTTGTCTTGGTTTAAATTAAGGAAATTCTTAGACATACAGCATTCAACATCCTTCAAACTATCAAAGTGGAATATGATATTGTACTTCTGGAAGATAGACATAAGAGGGAGCACATATAGAGAAAAAAGAATAGGTCCCAGAATGAACCCCTGGGGAACACCACAAGAAATACGTGCTGGAGAAGAAGAAAAAGACTGACCCATCTTAACAGAGAAAGTTCAGTTTTCTAAACATGAGGCAAACCACTTTAATGCTTCCCCCTGGATGCTAACATCATACTTCAGACAATCTAGCAATATGGTATGGTCGATAGTGTCAAAGAATACCACAACTTCCAAATCCACAGTTAGAAGTAAGTCATTTAGAACTGTTAGAAGAGCAGATGATGCATGATGAACTCTTAAACCTGACTGAAACCTGTTCTGAATCTGAAGGTTAAATCGATTTAGAAAAGAATACAGTTGATGAAAGACAACTTTTCCTAAGACTTTTCCCAAGAAAGGAAGCTTTAAAAGTGGTCTAAAATTGCCTAAGAGTGTTGGATCTAGGCCAGAGTTTTTCAGAAGAGGCTGAACAACTGCATGTTTGAAAGAGGAAGGGACAACATTTCTGGAAAGACTGCAATTTACTATAGACTAAATTCTTGGACCAAGAGAAGACAGAACGTCTTTAAGAAACGATGTAGGAAATGCATACAGACAGCAGTTGGAAGTAGTTGGCTTCATATGCAGAATTAGCTCAGTCAGGTCCAACAATTACTTCAATTTAGGAGTTTCTAGTTTGAAGAATGAAGTTTGACATTTGGAATCTGAACTTTGGAGTTGGATGTATGAAGTTGGAGATTATAAACATTTGAGTTTGAAGATTGAAGTTTGTGGTTTAACATTTTAAGCTTGATGTTTGAATTTTTGAGTTTAAAGTTTAAAATACGAGGTTTTAAGTTTGGTATTTGGAGTGTGGAGGTTGGAGTTGCAGTTGGGAGGGCGGACAGAAGCATTGGGCTGTTCTTTCTGAACTTCCTGGAAGAGTCACGCCTCCAGGAACTACAGAAGGTAGTTCTCGGTCTCCGGTGCGGTCGCTCGTGCTGCTCTGAAAAATGGCCAAGACCATGTTCGACTTGCTGGAAGGAGCTCTGGAGGACCTGGGCGCGGAGAAGTTTAAGAAGTTCATCAGTAAGATGACGGACCCCGGGCTCGAGACGCGCGTGGCAAAGGGCGCCGTGGAGGAGAAGGACTGCGGGGACATCGCGAACCTCCTGATAGAGCACTTCACCGAGAGTCGCGCGCTGGAGATCACTCTGCAGATAATGAGGAACATCAAAGCGAATCAGACCGCGGAGAATCTAGAAAAAGATGCTGCAGGTGAGGAGGAGTAGAGGGGCTTCATTAATCACCTTTATAACCTTTATATTCACCTGAGAGACCGACACCGCGAGCCAGGGTCCCGAGCACCTTCCACTAACCGGTTTTAGTTTCACTTTCAACTGAACACGCGCCCTCTGCTGACTAGCGCTGCAACTAATGATTATTTTGGGAGGCGACTAATCTGATTATCATTATTTCGATTAGTCGTAATCTCTTAAAACAACAGAAAAACAGCTGAACATGAGATTTAAAAGGCATTTAAATATATGGATGCTGTTTAAACGTGGAGAGTACTGATATACTTGAGATCAAGTTTCTTCTGTCCCCAGCACTTTGTGTAACACATTTTAATAATCAACATTGTCGATTATATCGACTAATCGTTGCAGCCCTACTAATGATATAAACCGCATCTAAACTGCTGACTTTAGACTTGATAATAAAACACAGTGGATCAACACCAGCAGATGACATGTCTCTCCAAACCATCACTGATTGGTGGAAACTTCACACTAGACCTCGAGCAGTCTGGACTGTGTGTCTCTCCACTCTTCCTCCAGACTCTGCTCCCTTGATTTCCTTTAAATGAAATGTAAAATTTACTGATGATCAGTAAATGATGGTTTGGAGAGACATGTCTGTCATCTGCTGGTGTTGATCCACTGTGTTTTATTATCAAGGCTAAAGTCAGCACGTTTTTTTTTACACAAAATCTTACAGCACTTCATATCTTACAGCTTCCCTCTGCTGATAACAACTTTTATGGAGATGCAGATTTCATTTTCAAGCAGGACTTGGCACACTGCCCACACTGCCAAAAAGTAGCAATTGTTCTTATATAATATTCTAATTTTCTGAGGTTTGACACTGTTTTTGGGGTTTTTATTTCATTACTGTTTAAGTTATTTTTTTTCTTTTACCTTTTTCTTTTTATTTATCTAATTTTATGTTTGACCTTTTAGCGCTTTTATTTTAGTTATTTAATTCATTCCCTAATTTAATATATTTTATTAGTGTTTTTAGTATTTTTGGCCTTTTACTTTTTTATTTCATTTATTTGGTCCTTTTATTTTTTTATATACGTGTTTTAACTATTATTTATTATTTTACATTTAGTTTTTTAGAATTGTGAGAATTGCGAGTGTGAGTTTCATATTTTGAACTAAATTACTAAAATTAAGTAACTTTTCAATGATATTCAATCTTTTGGACATGCACTAGAATTGTATTGTTAAATAATATGTAAACTATGTAAAATGATGTAAATTAATTCTGTAATTCTGATATTGTTATGTATCCAGACCTATCTTGTTATATCTACAGAACTTCAGTGTAATTAATGTATTTAATTGTTTTATGTTTTTTATTTTTTAGCTAATGGATTCTCGCCGTCTGCTGGAGCAGGTGAGTAAATACTCCACTCACATTTACAAACAAGCAGAAATGCTGGATTCAAAATATCCCAAGTTAAATCAATCTGGCAACCCAGTTTGTTCCAAAAGCTACGGCTAAAGTTTATATAGTTTACATTAATAATTGTACCGACTAAAAGCACAACCAGTGTGATTATTATTCTCATATTGGTGGTTTAACTTGTTTGAGCCGATGCAAATTAAATCTGAATATCTGTTAAATGTATTTACATACATTTAAAATGATTTTAGGCATACATTTTGAATTTTTAAAATTGCTATATTATATTTTATAATACACTACTTTTAAACATTTTTTTAGTTTGAAAAACAGGATATTGAATGAAATGATTCTGCTGTATTTTTACTGCGTATCTGTAGCTATGAAACTTCTTTGTCATGTTAAATATCTATAATATGCTAATCACAGATTCTTCAGAATTTGGATAAAACAAGTTTTAATTTAGAAAATAAAAAGTTACGTTTTAATATTCTAAAAACTTTGTTTTTAGTCAACACCGTCAGACACAATAAAGAACTTTTTCTTTTGCTTATTTATTGGGTTTAATATGTATTTACAGTTTTTATTTTTTCTTATTACACACATACATTAACTGGAAAAAACTAAGAGATCACTTCAGTTTCTGAATCAGTTTCTCTGATTTTGCTATTTATAGGTTTATGTTTGAGTAAAATGAACATTGTTGTTTTATTCTATAAACTACAGACAACATTTCTCCCAAATTCCAAATAAAAATATTCTCATTTAGAGCATTTATTTACAGAAAATGAGAAATGACTGAAATAACAAAAAAAAGATGCAGAGCTTTCAGACCTCAAATAATGCAAAGAAAACAAGTTCATATTCATAAAGTTTTAAGAGTTCAGAAATAATCAATATTTGGTGGAATAATCCTGATTGGTTTTTAATCACAGTTTTTTTCATGCATCTTTTTTCATGCATGTTCTCCTCCACCAGTCTTACACACTGCTTTTGGATAACTTTATGCTGCTTTACTCCTGGTGCTGCTTTACTTCAAGCAGTTCAGTTTGGTGGTTTGATGGTTTGTGATCATCCATCTTCCTCTTGATTATATTCCAGAGGTTTTTAATTTGGTAAAATTAAAGAAACTCATCATTTTTAAGTGCTCTCTTATGTTTTTCCAGAGCTGTTTCTGCCGATTGTAGCACACCTACTACAGAAACAGAATTATTAAATAGTGAAATGAGAGAATAGAGGCACACCTCACCTACAGTTTAACAATAAATAAAGATTTTTTTACATTATCCATCTGCTTCCTCCTCTGTTTGCAGCTCCTTCTTTAGACGTCTTCTTAAAAAAAAATTATATCATAATTAAATCCAATATTTTCTTATATAAAACTGACGGTGGTGAGATGTTATAGTTGTGACAGTAGCAGGATATAAAAAATAATAAATACGTTTAAGAGAAAATAGTAAAAGTACGAGAACTTTACTGAACTTAAACATGCAGGAGAGCTGAAGATGTTGTGAAAACTGAAGGTCCTCAGGAATGTAGCTGATCTTGTAGTTTCAGATTTTATCGCTTGTTTTTATAAATATCTGAGGAGGGTGACGAACATGTGGGACACATTTTGAGCAACTGCAAAATAATATAGAGTGAAAGTAAATATTGTTCAAAACTCACTGTTTTTATACATATTATTATGTTACAGATATTATTTAGTTAAATTATTACATTTTGTTTGTAAATAAAGTTGAGAAATGATTATCTCCTATCCGAGGACAACCCATTTGGTAGGCAACATGGCAGCATATAACCTTTAAACTAATAAACAAACAAAAAAAAAAACGTTTTTGTAATGTTTGTGAAGTACACCCTGATTATATCTTTTAATGTTTTTATTCATGAACATGATATTAATTTCCAACAAAATTATACCTTTTTATATTGGGACATATTTTATCCAAATTCTCAAGAATCTGTGATATATTAACTAATAAGTAATTAATAAATAATTGCTAAATGTGTGTATAAAAGTTCTCGCTGGTTGGGGGGGTTTATTATACGTAAAGTAAAATGTAGAAAAGCTTGTTCAGTAGTTGGACTGTATTAAATGTGACTCATCAATCTAAAGTATATCCTGATGTTCTGCAGGTGGATCAGCCGGTACAGCGACTCCAAATCCAAATCCAAATCCAAATCCAGGTAAACAGATGTTTTTTAGTATTTTACTGTTGCAAGAAAAATATTCGCACAGTTAAACTCACAGGAGAACTCTGGTGTAAAATTTTGGACTTTTGTTGTAGTAAAACATGATAAAAAGTTCTTATCTTTGATGAATAGCTCACCTCCGTTCTCCCACAGCGTTCAGAGATCCAGAAATTTTAACAGTTTGTCCAACAAACCCCCTTCAGACTGGGAGATACGGGACGTAATTTACCCTGATAAATCACTTTTTACACCGTTATCCAGCTCAAAGTAGCTCCACACCTCCTTACTAGAATCCAGAGAGAACCTGACATTTAAAACGAAGCATTAATAACTTAAAAAGTGCAGAAGAAGCTGATTAAAAAACAAAAACCACTGTTTACATCCTATAACTCTACAAGCTTCAGCTCCGAGCACCACCATTACTGTACTGATAATGACATAGACATATACATAAATATATATAGACTTCAAATAGCCTTCCTCCTGTCACCCAGTGCATTAATTTACACTAAGGAAGGAGTTTAATACACCTATAATAATCACGACTCTAGCAAATTTATACCTGATTTTCACCCAGTTTGGTTTGTTACAAACAGCAGAGATGTAGTTAAGACAACACATTACAAATAGGTGCTTTCATGCTTAAGTACTTTATATTATGCTCACTGGGCGCCGGCTGCTATGCTATGTGGAGTCAATGTATATATATGTCTATGTTATTATCAGTACAGTGATGGCGGCGCTCAGAGCTGAAGCTAGCGTTACTAGCGAATGTAAACAGTGTTTTTTTGTTTTTTTAATAAGGTTCCTCTGCACTTTTTAAGTTATTAATGCCTCGTTTTAAATGTCAGGGCTCTCCAGATTCTAGTAAGGAGGTGTGGAGCTACTTTGAGCTGGATAACGGTGTAAAAAGCGATTTATCTGGGTAAAATATGCCCCAATACGGCCGTTGAGTGCTGGACAAAAAGCACAAAATTTCTGGATCGCAGAAATCTGCAGGAGAACGGAGGTGTGCTATTCACCAAAGGTTAGTAGTTTATATCATGTTTCAATACACGCAAAGTCCATTTTACACCAGAGTTCTCCTTTAACTAATACGATCCTCTGATTACCCACTTAAAGTGAGTCCAAAATGTATGGAACATTTGAAGCAGTTGAGTAGAAACTCAATTTATTGATTTATTACCGCATTTTTCGCACCGTAAGGCGCACTTAAAATACTTTAATTCTCCCTTAAATCATCAATACGCTAGCACTAGCATTTAGCTGCTAATGCTAATGCTGCTGCACCCAGCTTTAGTGTAAATCTAAGCTTACTGAAAAAATGGGAAGCGCTTTACTCACCCAAATAAACCGTTTTTAGGAGAGAAATGTGTGTAGATTAATATCCAGCGCTCGTTTAACTTTAAAAGAAAGTTTTTTTTGTTTTAAGAATTACAGTTTTGTTTACTTAGCTTAGCTTAGCTTAGCTTTACAGGTCTCAACCCACAGCGGCCAGAGGTGCTGAATTAGAAGGAAAACATGGCGACACCCCTGTTCCTTACTAGTGTCGCATAGGCTGCACCTTAAAATCTGGTGCACCTTATAGTGTGAAAAATATATAAATATTATATAAATATCTGAACATTTTCATACAGAAGTATGTATTTATGTCCTTAACACAGAATTCGATCAAATGTTTCAGTATGACATATATATTTTATAAGCTTTTAAACTCAGTGCTTTGCCTGCAGCTCCAGCATCAGATTACCAACCATAAATAGTTGCTATTTTTCCATTTAAAGTTTTTAGCTTTTAGCCTCCCCATTCATAGAGGACATACTTGCTAGCTCCCTCTAGTGTTTAACAGTAATTTGCAGTTTTGGTTTACTTTCACTTTCTACCTGATCCAACTTACTGTATGTAGGTAGTTGCTACTCTTGACTCCCAGTCGCCGACTGGATCAGATATTTAGCATGCTAAGATGTGACTCATCTTTGATCACTCGGGGACAGCTGAGCTATCGCCAGGAGATCCCGGATTTACCTGAGAGCAGACGCTGTTGTCGCTGATCTACGAAACACTAAACTATATCTTGATGTTCTGCAGGTGGATCATCCAGTGTGGTGACTCCAACTAATGGTAAATAGACGTATCATGCAATTGCATATAAATTGTTATATGATATATACCCAACCAAGTCCAACAGTCTCAGCTTCCACGTGGTCTGATCTGATCTTCTCTTCTCTTCTAGATGTTTCAGATAAAGCCGCCTTCATCGATGATAAGTTTGTGGAGCTAGTGGAGAAAGCAACATTGATGAATGCCGTCCTGGACATACTCTTGAGCAAGAAGGTCATCAACGATGAGCAGTACAACGATATTGGCTCTGAGCGAACGGAGCAGCAGAAGATGCGACGTTTGATTCGTGAAGCATTGAAAGCGAGTGGTGCCTCAGGGAAGGCCGTTCTGTACGACGCCCTGATGGTTAAGCAGCCCTACATGATGAAGGATCTGGGGGCTCCCTAAAACCACTAAATGCATGTGCAGTACTGGAGCTGGACAACTGGGTTATGGTAACAATACAGGTGCATTAAAGGGTCTTGACTTGGGCATTTACCTTTTTCCCAATCAATTTAAATCTGTAAAGTAGCAGCTTACACTAGATTTTTGATGAGCTTCTGAACTTTAGTTGGCCAACAGTCGTCTCGTTGTTGGCTCCCTCCATGAAAGGTTGTAGGTTCAAACCTCAGTGATGCAACTACCGTTCGTAACCATTCGTAGCAGTTAGCGTTCTCTTCCAAGCATGTTAATCTCTTCTTTATCACACAAATTCACGACCTTAACCCCTTAATCTCTTAACAAGCAAGCAATTAGACCACTGTGCCACTCAAAAAGTGTGGAATTACTTCCATTTCTTTGTGGGCATGGTTTCATAGTGATACAACACCATAGTGATACTACTTTCATTGGCATCAGAAGGTCATGAGCTTAATTCTCTAAAAAATGTTGCATCCCCTCTATGGTTTCCTGAGCATCAGAAGGATAAGGGCTCTATTTTACCAAACTATAGGTGAGCCATCAACCGTGCACCGTGCACCATACAGCTTGATTTAGGACATGTCGTTGTGTCTTTGCTGTCGTAACAACGAGAAAAGTACACCTTGCCTTGGTCGAAACACAGCACAAAAGGCATTTACTAATACTCTTAATTAATCATGGCTGTGTTATTTGGGCATTACAAGCATTAAACCAGTGAATGTCGGACTGCTGACGTCTGTCTAGGTTCTAATCAGTCAGTGGTGCTCCTTTGTTTCTGTTGTCAAGATAGCAATACGCCATACATTTACCTGAACTTACCTCATTTCCAGACCACCACACCCATCAGCGTAGATATATTCACAAGCACCGTTGCTACTTAAATGACAAAAGCGAAAGTAATTAAGGTGTAAGATAGCGACGAGCATCACAATATGTATATTAAAGAGCCATTCACTGAAAGGTTCTTCAGAGCAGTGATTCTAAACCCAGGACTGAAATTATCTCCCACCCAACTAGTAAAACTGTAGACCTCTGGTACCTAAGAAATGGTTTGAGAACCAAAACTTTTCTTCGTAATTCCTTTATTTTTACATTTCCAGTTTTCATAGATAAATTTTTCATTCCAAAGTCTCTCTAATGTTTTTTTAATGGTTGAATCGTTTACAGATGACTCTCCAGTGTTTTTTACCCTCCGTTTACACCGTTTACACTAGCAGACGACTACTATCTTTCTTTCGCACCAAGTTTGTCTCTTGTGGTTGTAGTTGAAGCTTTTCACATTCTCACCTGTAGGTAGGTAGTTTCTATCTCTTGCCGTTTGTTGCTAAATCGTGGCTACAAATCGAGTGACTGGTTATGTGTCACTTTCTTAGCCCTTTTCAATCAATGTGGAACTGACTCTGGTTCTGGTTTGTTGGGTAAATTTGGTTCTGGAACCCAAAAAGTTCATTTCCAGCTGGAACCAAAGAAATGTAGGGTAGTTTAGCCGTAGTGTAGCCGTTGTACGACTCCCTCTATTGATGACATGTTCTGTGACGTAGCCTTGGTTACACTAAAATTGGTGCAAACTTGAGCTGAATCACTGAAAAGCACTGACAAGACAGAACAAAGTAGAAAAGGACTCAGAATCAGTCACCTGCAGTTCGTCTATAAATTGCGTCTCTGGTCTGGTTTCGCACCAACTTTTGAACCGTTCGGCGCATTTCCACCCAAAACAAAAATTGTTTTGTGTCTTGAAAGGTTTGTTCCCAGCTGTAACCAAAGAATAGTAAGTTTTAAGTGCAAAC